>NC_084526.1:34517807-34880307 GCF_024500275.1 Phycodurus eques | reverse complement strand
ATTAGATGGGAAGATAAATGGAGTCTGGGTTATTTTAAAAGAGTTGGCTGAGAGTGTCTTGGAGGTGAAAAGAGAATCAGATCGAGTGATGAGGCTGAAACTTGAAATTGAGGGTGTTATGTATAATGTGATTAGTGGCTATGCCCCACAGGTAGGATGTAACATAGAGGTGAAAGAGAATTCAGGTAGGAGCTAGACGAAGTAGTTCTGTGCATTCCAGACAGAGAGAGAGTCATGATTGGTGCGGATTGTAATGGACATGTTGGTGAAGGAAACGGGTGATGAAGAAGAAATGGGTAAGTACGGCATCCAGGAAAGGAACTTGGAGGGGACAGATGGTGGTAGACTTTGCAAAAAAAGATGCAAATGGCTGTAGTGAACACTTTTTTCCAGAAGAGGCAGGAACATGGGGTGACCTACAAGAGCCGAGGTAGAAGCAAACGGGTGGATTACATCCTGTACAGGCGATGCAATCTGAAGGATGTTACCGACTGTAAGGTAGTGGTCGATGAGAGTGTGGCTCGACAGCATAGGATGGTGGTGTGTAAGATGACTTTGGTGGTGGGGAGGAAGATTAAGAAGACAAAGGCAGAGCAGAGAACCATGTGTTGGAAGCTGAGACAGGACGAGTGTTGTGCAGAGGTGAGACAGGCTCTCGGTGGAGCTTCCAGAAGACTGGACCACTGCAGCCAAGGTGATCAGAGAGGCAGGCAGGAGAGTACTTGGTGTATCTTCTGGCAGGAAAGGAGAGAAGGAGACTTGGTGGTGGAACCTCATAGTACAGGAAATCATACAAGGAAAAAGGTTAGCTAAGAAGAAGTGGGACACTGAGAGGACCGAGGAGATGGAAAAGGAATACATTGAGATGCGACATAGGGCAAAGGTAGAGGTGGCAAAGGCCAAACAAGAGGCATATGATGACATGTATGCCAGGTTGGACACTAAAGAAGGATAAAATGATCTATACAGGTTGGCCAGACAGAGGGATAGAGACGGGAAGGAAGTGCAGCAGGTTATGCTATTAAGGATAGAGATGTAAATATGTTGACTGGTGCCAGTAGTGTGCTAGATGGATGGAAAGAATACTTCGAGGAGTTGATGAATGAGGAAAATGAGAGTAGAAGAGGCAAGTATGGTGGACCAGGAAGTGGCAATTATTAGTAAGGGAAAAGTCAGAAAGGCATTAAAGAGGATGAGAAATGAAAAGGCAGTTGGTCCTGATGACTTTCCTGTGGAGGTATGGAAGCATCTAGGAGAGGTGCCTGTGGAATTTTTGACCAGCTTGTTCAATAGAATTCTAGCGCGTGATGCCCGATGAATGGAGGAAAAGTGTGCTGGTGCCCATTTTTAAGAACAAGGGTTTTGTGCAGAGCTGTGGGAATTATAGAGGATTAAAGTTGATGAGCCACACAATGAAGTTATGGGTAAGAGTAGTGGAGGCTAGACTCGGGACTGAAGCCAGTATTTGCGAGCAACAGTATGGTTTCATGCCAAGAAAGAGTACCACAGATGCATTATTTGCCTTGAGGATGTTGATGGAAAAGTACAGAGAAGGTCAGAAGGAGCTACATTGTGTCTTTGTAGATATAGAGAAAGCCTATGACAAAGTACCCAGAGAGGAAGTGTGGTACTGCTTGCGGAAGTCTGGAGTGGCAGAGAAGTATGTTAGAATAATACAGGACATGTACGAGGGGAGCAGAACAGTGGCAAGGTGTGCTGTAGGTGTGACAGATGAATTTAAGGTGGCGGTGGGACTGCATCAGGGATCAGCCCTGAGCCCCTTCCTGTTTGCAGTGGTGATGGATAGGCTGACAGATGAGGTTAGACTGGAATCCCCGTGGACCATGATGTTTGCAGATGACATTGTGATCTGCAGTGAAAGCAGGGAAAAGGTGGAGGAACAGTTAGAAAGATGGAGGCATGCACTGGAAAGCAGAGGAATGAAGATTAGCCGAAGTACGACAGAATATATGTGCATGAATGAGAGGGGTGGTGGTGGAAGAGTGAGGATACAGGGAGAAGAGATAGCAAGGGTGGAGGACTTTAAATACTTGGGCTCAACCACCCAGAGCAATGGTGAGTATGGTCAGGAAGTGAAGAAACTGGTCCAAGCAGGTTGGAACGGGTGGAGGAAGGTGTCAGGTGTGTTATGTGACAGAAGAGTCTCTGCTAGGATGAAGGGCAAAGTTTATAAAACAGTGGTGAGGCCAGCCATGATGTACGGATTAGAGACAGTGGCACTGTAGAGACAACAGGAAGCAGACCTGGAGGTGGCGGAAATGAAAATGTTGAGGTTCACTCTCAGATTGACCAGGTTGGATAAAATTAGAAATGAGGTCATCAGAGCGACAGCCAAGCTTTGATGTTTTAGAGACCAAGTTAGAGAGTGCAGACTTCGATGGTTTGGACATGTCCAGAGGAGAAATGGTGAGTATATTGGTCAAAGGATGATGAGGATAGCTGTCAGGCAAGAGAGCTATAGGAAGACCAAAGAGAAGGTTGATAGATGTCGTGAGGGAAGACATGAGGGCAGTTGGTGTTCGAGAGGAGGATGCAGGAGATAGGCTTACATGGAAAAGTATGACACGCTGTGGCGACTCCTAAAGGGACAAGGAAAAGAAGGTCATTCTTTCTCTGCAGCCTGGTAACAAATTACTCACAGCTCGGTACCGGCTCGCGGACCGGTGTTTGGGGACCACTGATTTAAGTCGACACATTGCTCCATCTTGTGATTGGATCAGGGATCAGTTGTTTTTTTTTTATCTCGCTGATCGGCCCCAAAAATCCTGATCGTGTAAAGCCTATTATGAAGATGTGATGTGACTGAATTCCGTCCTTGACTTATCGCACTATCCTTGTTCCAGACAAGTCACTCAAGGACATTGTGGACAAGTTGCTGCAGAGTGGATACTTTGACAGAGCACAAAGTGGTCACAATGGAACATGTGAAGAGGAAGAAGAGGAGGAGCAGGAAAAGCAAACAGTGGTGGCTGATTGTAATGTGGGGCAGCAGCCGGCTGAACCTGGTAGGTTTTACCACATTTAGAAAATGCTTGTGTAAATGGGTGGTAGGAAATGAAATGGCTTTCTATTTCTTTTTAAGAAGGAACAGTTACTGACAATCATCCTGAATTAGTGCAATTTGAAACCACAGAGGTGAGCCCTGCATGCCCATTTTACTGTATCAGACAAACAATATTGAAATAAGTTTTGTGTTTTGTAACTAATTTGTCTTAATTGTTTGTTGTTGTAGTTTGTAAATAGACAATTTAACCCGCGAAGCACTTACAGCCGTACAAACACAGAACATGTGGAGGAGTGGTCAGTGGCTATGCAGGTATGCTATGATTCTCTGTGATGTATGCACCCTCTGTCCAAGTAGTTTCCCAAATATGTATTTGTACACAAAGATGGTGAATTCCCTCAAGCACCAGCCCCCTGCCCAGATGCCACAAGAACAGAGTGCTGCTGTGAACCATGTCAGTCCATCTCCGTCGACTGACCCGGTGGTCAGAAAGCAGGTGGTGCAAGACCTCATGGCCCAGATGCAAGGGACATATAACTTCATGCAGGTGACGGGAAGGAACCAGAGTTTATTTGTCCGTGTTTCTGTGAGCGATCTGTGCCTGTGAGATTGTGTGTGTCATAGATATATTGATGTTGGACCAGTCCATGTGAGTGTGTAATTGTGGACCGGTCCATGTTTTTACAGCAATCCAGCAAAGAATTGAAGACAATCGTTGTGCCAATAAAGCATTACATGGAAACACAAGAAGGACAAAACTCTATATTGTAGTCCGTATTATAGTTTCTGGCTAGAGGTGTCCCGACCCGATCTTTGAGATCGGAAATTAGTCCGATGTCAGCAAAAAAAACGAGAATCAGATCAGATTGGATTGGATCTAAAATCTCAAGATTTTACCACTCTTATACAAGCAGTCCATTCCATGCCCCACTCCACCACTTCTATCCAGCAACATGCAAAGCCCACATGATCACAACAGGTTGCGAAGGTACTCTCAAGTAGCAAGGAGTAAGTGTGAATGTTGCTTGCTTAGACTCGTTTATTGACACTTTCAGTTGAAGTTTACTCTAAAACTAAACACATTACAAAAGAATTACACCTATTGAATGTTCAAATACATCAGACGTAGTTTAGTTTTTTTTCCCACAAAAATCACTAACTTAAAGCTAACACACATTGAATGAAAAACACCAACAGCTAATGAATATTAGCATTAAACTCACAGTACTTATCTCGCAAACTAATAAATATTGGTACACAAATAATATAACCACATACAAACAGGCAATATCCTCTACGTATCTCGTTGGTTGCGCCTCTCTGCGCCTCAGAGGCGAAGATGTGAACAGCAGCAACAGCGATCCCAACAATGAAGGCACACACAGAGACAGCTGAGGATCTTGAGCCTCACTGAATGATTCCTCTCCGCCTTGACGTTTTCAATAAAACTAAACCCCAGTTGCATCAAGTTCAAGTGTATTGCTGAACGTGAAGAAAGGAAATGCTGTTCCCACCATACACTGACAAAACTGAATTAAGCTTTATTTTGCACTTTAAAAGTATTTGTATTTATTTATTTAGGTTATGTTTATGGTTTTCCAATCTATTCAAATGCAGAATGTTTGTCTAAGTTACGCAGTGGTTTTATTCCTATTTAAATGTTTTTATTATTGGTTTTATTAACGTTATATTTCAGTATTTTCTAATCTATTTTTTTTTTATTCAGTTGTAGTACATTCTTATTTTTAAGTTTTTGTAACCCATTGGGCTGGCACGGTGGACTACTTGTTTAGTGCAATGTCTCTTGCAGCATTGTGGAGGAATTTTGGTCCATTGATCTTTGCGGAATTGTTGTAATTCAGCCATACTGGAGGGTTTTCGAGCATGAACTGGTCATGCCACAGAATCTTAATAGGATTCAGGTCAGGACTTTGACAAGGCCACTCCAATGTCTTCATTCTGTTTTTCTTCAGCCATTCTGAGGTGTACCTGCTGGTATGTCTTGGATCATTGTCCTGCTGCAGAACCCAAGTTTGTTTCATCTTGAGGGCACGAACAGATGGCCGGACATTCTCCTTTAGGATTTTTTGTTAGAAAGCAGAATTCATGGTTCCCTTTATTACAGGAGGTCTTCCAGTTGCTGAAGGGCCAAAACAGACCCAGACCATCACACTTCCACCACCATATTTTGCTGTTCGTGTGATGTTCTTTTTCTGAAATGCGGTGTTACTTTTACGCCAGTAGGGAGACACTCATTCCAAAAAGTTGTCTCATCTGACCAATGTTTTTCCAGAAGTCTTGGGGATCATCAAGAAGTCTTCAGGCAAAATTAAGACAAACCTTAATTTTCTTTTTGCTCAGCAGTGGTTTTCATTTTGGAACTCTGCCAAGCAGGCCATTTTTGCCCAGTCTCTCTCATGGTAGAGTCATAAACACTGACCTTAACTGAGGCAAGTGAGGCCTGCAGTTCTTTGAATGTTGTTGTGGGGTCTTTTGTGACCTTTTGGATGAGTCGTCGCTGCGCTCGAGCAATTTTGGTCGGCCGGCCACTCCTGGGAAGTTTCAACACTTTTCTATGTTTTTGCCATTTGTGGATAATGGCTCTCGCTGTGGTTTGTTGGAGTCCCAAACCTTTAGAAATGGCTTTATAATCTTTTCCACACTGGTAGATCTCAATTACAGTCCCCTCCAAAAGTATTGGAACGGCAAGGTCAATGCCTTTGTTTTTGTTGTATACTGAAGACATTTCGGTTTCAGATCAAAAGATGAATATGAGACAAAAGTTCCGAATTGCAGCTTTTACAACCCCAATTCCAATGAAGTTGGGACGTTGTGTTAAACATAAACAAAAACAGACTACAATTATTTGCAAATCATGTTCAACCTATATTTAATTGAATACACTACAAAGACAAGATATTTAATGTTCAAACTGATAAACTTTGTTTTGAGCAAGTAAGCATTAACTTAGAATTTTATGGCTGCAACTCGTTCCAAAAACAGCTGGGTGGCAAAAAATACTGCGAAAGTTGAGGAATGCTCCCACAGGTGAACAGGCTAACTGGGAACAGGTGGGCCCCATGATTGGGTATAAAAGGAGCTTCCCTGAATTGCTCGGTCATTCACAAGCAAAGATGGGGCGAGGTTCACCTCTTTGTGTACAAGTGAGTGAGAAAATAGTCGAACAGTTTAAGGACAATGTTCCTCAAGGTGCAATTGCAAGGAATTTAGCGATTTCATCATCTACGGTCCATAATATCATCAAAAGGTTCAGATAATCTGGAGAAATCACTGCATGTAAGCGGCAAGGCCGAAAAGCAACATTGAATGCCCGTGACCTTCGATCCCATTGAAAACGTGTGGCGCATTATGAAGCGTAAAATACGACAATGGGGACCCCGGACTGTTGAACAGCTGAAGATATACATCAAGCAAGAATGGGAAATAATTCCACCTACAAAGCTTCAACAATTAGTGTCCTCAGTTTCAAAACGTTTATTGAATGTTGTTAAAAGAAAAGGTGATGTAGCACAGTGGTAAACATGACCCTCTCCCAGCTTTTTTGGAATGTGTTGCAGCCATAAAATTCTAAGTTAATGATTATTTGCTTAAAAACAATGTTTATCAGTTTGAACATTAAATATCTTGTCTTTGTAGTCTATTCAATTAAATATAGGTTGAACATGATTTGCAAATCATTGTATTTTATTTTTATTTATGTTTAACACAACGTCCTTTCTTCATTGGAATTGGGGTTGTATTTCATGGTATTTACATCTAAATATGTTAAACAACTCAGGACAGAGCACTTTTTGTTTGAAGCTACCCACTTTTCAAGTGAGCAAAAGTATGGGAACAGACATTATTAACTTAAAGTGAATAACATTTAATATTTGGTGCCATAAAACTTACTTGGAATAGCTGCATCAAAGCTGCGACCCATTGACTTTACCAAACCGTTGCATTCATCATTTGAAATGCTTTTCCAGGCCTTTACTTCAGCCTCTTTCAGTTCTTGTTTGTTTCTGGGGGTTTATCCCTTCAGTCTCCTCTTCGGGAGGTACAATTCATGCTCTATTGGGTTAAGGTACGTGATTGACTTGACCAGTCTAGGACCTTCCACTTTTTCCTCCACCATGCTTCACAGATGAGCTTGTGTGTTTTAGATCATAAGCAGATCCTTTCTTTCTTCATACATTGGCCTTTCCATCACTTTGGTAGAGGTTAGTTAATCTTGGTCTCATCAGTCCATAAAACTTTCTAAAACGTTTGTGGCTCATCTCTGTACTTCTTTGCAAAATCCAATCTGACCTTCCGATTCTTTTTACTGATGAGAGGTTTGCATCTTATGGTGTGGCCTGTATAGTAGTTCTCAGTCTTCTTCGAACAGTGGATTGTGATACCTTCAACCCTGCCCTGTGGAGGTTGGCAGTGATGTCACTGAATGTTGTCTTTGGGTGTTTCTTCACAGCTCTCACAATGTTTCTGTCATCTACTGCTGTTGATTCCATTGGCCAACCTGTTTGATGTCTGTTGCTCAGTACACCAGTAGTTTTTCTTTTTCAGGACATTCCAAATTGTTGTGTTGTCTATGCCCAATGTTTGTGCAATAGCTCTGATCGATTTCCCCTCTTCTCTTGGCTTCAAAATGGTTTGCTTTTCTCCCATGGACAGCTCTCTGGTCTTCGTTTGCTTAACGGCAAATGCAGTTTTCACATGTGAAACTCAAAGCCAAAAACAAGCACTATCTAATGTTTAAGCAATCAATCTAAAAGGCAACACCTGAGCATCGAGAAACACCCATCTGTCACATGTTCCAATACCTTTGCTCACTTGAAAAGTGGGTGGGTTCAAACAAAAGGTGCCTTGTCCTGAGCTGTTTAACACATCTAGATGTGAATACCATGAAATACAAGCTGGAGTTCTGAACTTTTGTCTCATACTTTAACGGGGGGTGGTTTTCACACAGGGCCATGTAGGTTTGGATTTTTTTCTCTCCCTTAATAATAAAAGCCATTTAAAAACTGGATTTTGTATTTACTTTTTAAACATTTAAGTGTGACAAATGTAAAAAGAAATAAGAAATCAGGAACGTGGCAAACACTTTTTCACACCATTGTAAGTAAAGTCTGTATAATTATTGCTGATATCGGATCAGACTTATAACGGTATCGGCCAAAAGTCAAGGCTGCCATATCGGTATCGGATCTGAAGTCAAAATGTTGGATCGGGACGTTCCTAATTCTAACAAATAATGTAATGTAGGTCTTAGCAACGTCAATCCAAGTTTTCAAGGCGCAGACAAGCCAAAGTTTTTCCGTCAAAGTATACTGCATCCCCACACTATGCCATCACGTTTCCTAACCTGTATGTTTGCACCACGATTTACAACTGTTTTGTCCCACAAGGACTCAGTGTTGGATTTTGATGGTCAGGCCCTCGACCCAGCCATTGTTTCAGCTCAGCCTATGAAGCCTCCTGTACAAACTGTGGACCTGCAACAGTTAGCCTGTGCATCATGTAAGTACAGTCCTTTTCTCTCACTGCAGGGCTTCTCTCGTCAGATGGTCAGGGGAGAGATTGCACGTAGGCAGGGAGTACACTGAGGTTATTCATCTACTACTATTGCTATGATTAACTCCTCAGTAACAAAGACAATTTCTATCACTTAAATTGTGTAGTCATTCACTGACAAGTGTTGAATTTGAATGACCTCACCGACCATCTTATTTACTGACTTAATGTATGTTGGATTGAATGTAACATGCATGGTTATTTTGTACACATCTGAGTTTTAATCTGTGTGTGAATTGAATCTATTAATAATGTTTATTGGATAACACATCTGCCTGAGGGTCGTCAATCGATTGTTTGGTTTGTTTTGTTTTTTCCCGGGTACTCGGGCTTCCTCCCACGTTCCTAACAAATGCATATTAGATTAATTGAAGACTCTAAATTTGATAGATAACTTGATTACTGTACAAATAAGGCAAAGAATATGATTCATATAATCTATCCATATTTATAAATTTTCTATAAGGCTTGTCCTCATCAGGGTCATGGCTAAGCTGGAGTCTGGCCCCACTGACTTTGGGCGAGAGACAGTTTACTCTGCACTCGTCACCAGCCAATCGCAGGGCACCAACCAAACAACACCAAGCACCTACGGGCGATTTAGAGTCTTCAATTACCCTAACATGCATGTTTTCTGGATGGACGGAGGAAGCCAAAGTTCTGGGAGAAAACCCACACAAGCACAGGGACATTCACACAGGCAGGCCTTAGCCAAGATTTTAACCCTGGACCTCGACTGTTAGGCAGATGTGCTAACAACTAGTCCACCATGTTTCCCGCAATTTATGATATCGGAATTTCTCGTGTATAATGCGCACCCATGTATAATACGCACCCCCAAAGTTGACCTCAGAATTCTGGAAAACCCTTCTACCTATGTATAATGCATTTCTATGATGCATGATTTTGCTTTTACCCATATGATCAAAACATGATTATCTGTATTTTGTTTTTTCAAATAATTATTCTGAAGTTAAGCATTTTATTTGAACACGTAATACTTTCTTTTTAATTACTTGGTCTTATTTTGAAATTCATTACTTTTTGTGAGTAAATGAGAAATCAAAGTTGTGCTCGTGTTTGATTACCCAGGCAGAATTTGGGAAATGGGATTAACATTAAACTGTAAAGCATTTCAGAAAAGCATTATCATTAAACAAAACATAAAGAAATTAATGATGGTTGTTGTTCAGTCATCAGTCGTATTTAAAAGCAAAAAAACTTTCACAAATTGTGCCAGGGAATGTAAACTTAGGAGCACAACTGTACAAATATGCAGTCATACGTACCCTTGTCATACTGGAATGAAAGTGTAGGCTACACCTCTTTCATAACCTAGGTGGCGGTGGCATATTAGAATGAAAGTGTACACCTTTCTCATAACCTCTAGGTGGCGGTGGCATATTGGAATAAAAGTGTACACCTTTCTCATAACATCTAGATGGCAGCATACATTTATCAAATGTTAGTTTTTCCCCTATACCCATGTATATTGTGCACTATTGACTTTTGACAATTTTTTTGGGCGGGGAAAGCGCATTGTACACTGGAAATTACAGTACTTGTATTGTCTTACAGTATGTCAAAACAAAGTATATATGAGACGGTTTGTATAAATTACCCAAAATATTCAGTTGATTCTCATTCATTCCCAGGGAGCCGTGCAACTGAATTTTTACACAATTCATGAGCTGAAGATCCCATGGAAAGTTTCTCTCTGGAAAATGTCCAACCCTCCAAAACCTAATCCTAACATGAACCTGAAATGTTATCTCCTTCTCCAGTTTTGACAAATACTTGCGACACATTAACATTGCAATTGACCATGCTTTTATAGTTTTTAACATTTGTCACATTATTCTCCCTACAGCTCCCTCAAAGTCCAGACTTCCTCAGATAAGTGCGATGACAGGACCAAAAGAAGCCTTACAAGTAAGTAGCAGAAAGAGAACAGAAAATGCCACATTCATGGCTAATACCATGTAGTCATTAATTGGAGTTGAACCAGCTAGTCAACTCTACCACTCCGTTACGACACTTGTTTCTTGAGGTCGAGTAATCGCCAATCACATCTTCAACATCATGGACGTCTACTAAAATGAACAGGTGGTGGGTTCGACCAGCAAACTAGCAGCAGTGCCTCAATCGTGTGGCAGTATATGACTAAAAATTAGACCAGTAGCATGTTTACTTGCAAAATATGCAAGTCTATCCTCAAATCTAATAACACAAGTCCTATTCTATGAAAAGGCACCCCCAACCCTAGTTGACGAGCAACTTTAAATCCTCACATCAGCCATCAGCAAATTCACCAAACACCCTTCAGTAACAGTGAAAAGGCAATATACTGCAGTGAAAATGAATGGTTAATGTTGCCACATAAAACAATTCTCTCAACCTTCTTCCCACAGACATGCTTGCAATCCTCTTTCTTCTTCCATTGGCCCCTTGACCTGACTCCACATCCAATCACAAATCAGACACCCTCGGGTTCTCAAATACAGTCATATCTTATAAAACGCTTGCAAAACACTAATCATTTTGAGGAATAACAGTGTTCGTCATATTTGACTTTAATTGAATCCTGCTTCAAAAATAAAGCATAAAGTGGACGTGTTGTGCATCGTGTGCAGAAATTATTAGGCAAGTATTTTGACTTTTAGGGATATTTCCTTGCTCTCAGCTAGATAAACCTGAATGCTTAATGGATTGAAGCATAGCAGGTGCGGTGTATTTGTGTAATGATTATGGGTGTGACCTAAGGATATTAACACACTATATAAAGGTGTGCGTAATTATTAAGCCGTTTCTTTTCTTTAGACAAAAAGGGCCAAAAAAGAGATCTAACTGACTGAAAAATAAAAAATTATCATCTCTGAGGGATGCAGCACTCTTGAAATATCTAAGATATTGGGGGGTGATCACAGAACCATCAAACGTTTTGTTGTGAATAGTCAAAAGGGTCGCAAGAAACGTGTTGAGAGAAAAAGAACTGCCAAGGGTTTGAGAAGAATCAAGCGTGAAGCTACCAGGAACCAATTATCTTCAACTTCTGTCATATTTCAGAACTGCAACCTTGCTGGAAGTACCATACCTGGAAGTACGAGATGTTCAGTGTTCAGAGACATAGCCAAGGAATATAAGATGAAAAAAGACCACAACTGAACAAAACACACAAGCTGAAGCATGTAGACTGGGTCAGAAGATATCTGAAGACAGATTTCTCAAAGGTTTTTTGGACTGATGAAATGAGTGTGACTATGGACGGACCAGATGGATGGGCCCCGTGGCTGGATCACTAACGGGCACAGAGCTCCACTTCGACTTAAATGCCAGCAAAGTGTTGGGGGGGTACTGGTATGGGCTGGTATCATTAAAGATGAGCTGGTTGGACCTTTTTGGGTTGAAGATAGACTCAAAATGATCTCCCAGACATTCTGTCAGTTTTTATAAGGCACTTTCATCAGACAGTGGTACAGGTAAAAGTCTGCATATTTCAAAAATACTTTTATGTAGGACAACGCTCCAGCACATGCATCCAAATAATGTGTGGCTAGCCAGTAAAGGCTTGAAATAAAAAAACTGATGACATGGCCCCCTTCCTCACATGACCTGAACCCAATTGAGAACTTGTGGGCAGTTCTTAAACGGGAGATGTACAGTATGTACGCCTCTCGGAACAATGTCTGGAAGGCCGTGGTTTCTGCTACACAAAAACTTGATCGGCTACAACTCAAGAAACTGACGGAATCCATGGATTATCAGCGTTATTGAAAAGATGGGTGGCTATATTGGTCACTTTTTTATATTAATTTCTATCAAATTCTAATGCAAAGTTTTTTGTTATTTGTTTATGATTCTCACGTAAATGAAAATAAACTGAGATGGGAAGATGTTTTTCATTTTTTTGCGTAATAATTCTGCACACCAATAGGTCTTGTAATATTATACACATTGATATTCTCCTAAGAAAGCCTAAACCTTTATTACACATTATTAACATTTTGGATTAATTTAAAGCACTGTGGATGGTGATTAATAAAAATAATCCTCAAAAATGAGACTTGCCTAATAATTCTGCACATTGTGTAATTCAGCCACTGAGATGATTGATTTGTGACACACATCAATGAAGTGACATCTTCAGCTGCTGTCTCCATGAAATGACATCGAGGAACGATGGTCTCATTTCTACAAACATTACTTCCGCCTCGCTCCTCGGTTATTCTCCCCAATGGGATCTCTGGCGGGATGCGCCTATGTAAACAGGAGTGAGGGCCTAGGAAGATACAAATAAAGTAATCAATTGAGATGCTCCTTAATATGGCACCGTACGAATTTTGAAGCATTGAGGAACGGGTAGCTAGGAATGTTGCAATTGAGAGAAATGTGATCCACCCAACGATGGACTATATATTAAATATATCCCATGGTCCATTGACCTGCTCCGGAAAAATTATATTCTGTTTCCGGGGTATTGTTTGATTTTAAGCACAACCAAATAATCACGAGTTGTGGTGTAAAAGTATCTTTATCATAAATAAGTAGAGCAACACATCACAACATGGATGGACAAAGTGCTTTATTTGTATTAATTTTGTAAAATGCACTCAGCCTAAAACAATATACAGTGGAGCCCCGTTGTTCACGGGGTATAGAGACAGAGCCCAGTCACACCTAGAGAATTTCCATGAGCAGGTTAGGTTCCCACTAGGGCTGTCGTTACTGAATCTTTTCAGAATCGATTATTCTATTCCCCCAAACCCCACAATCCTCCCAGCCCCCACCCCACCCCACCGCACAAATAAAATAAAAAAAATCTCATTTTTGCGGGATGGACTTTGATCCTTGAACTGCATACGTTGGTACTGAGTGTATGATGCATATGCGTTGTTCTGAATGTGATTTGAAATGAGTTAAATGTCCTCTATTATCTGTATATGCGTATGCATCATGGACTCCAACCAAACACGAGACATTACATTGTAACTAGCGACGGTTGGGTTACCGTACGGTCTAAGTTATGACTGGTGATTGTAGGGTATATTACATTGGCTAATAAGTAAAATAAAAAAAATAAAGAAACAACACCATGCCTTAGTACGCCACAAAGACCGTCCAGCCCGCATGTAAATATTCTATTCCAAGCTGATGTGTTAGGCCACCTCTGCGTTTGCAGTAACTGTATTCACTTAATTTTCCTCCTTTTTGGTTTAAAGTGATCCCAAAACTTGGACATCCTCTGTCTACACCACTGTATTCCAGCTGGTCCCAATTTCCCAAACCATAGATATGAAGACTAGATATGTAGCTCTATTGTGTCTTCGTGGTGGCCATGTTGGGGAGGTCATGACATTGTGTGCGTCTGCAAGTACATTTATTACTGCGGCTCGAGATGTGCCTACATGGCAGCTATGGTTGGGAAGTCATGACTTGTGCGTCTGCAACAAATCTCCCTACGGGAACACATACAGTAACCAAATATGTTTCCAGATGGCGCAAATATGCTTTTAATCATAATATTTATTGCTTCTCGGCAGACATTTTTGTGTCCACCAATTTTGGGGGATTTTTTTTCCCTCAGCCCTAATTGATACTCACCTACAAATGATTATGATGATTGCTTATATTAACCACTGGGCCATGAGCCGGTAATGGGCCACAGCCCATTAGGCACCGGGTCGCACAAAGAGACTGAACAAACTCGATTTAAATTATTATTTTTTTTTTAAAATAAATTCTGGGATCAGAACGGTAGGCCACCTCTGTTGCCGCCTGGGCTGACCAGTGTGTCCTGAGCATGGAGGGGCCGCCAACGAGGCGGCAGACTCCGTGGTAGGACAGCTGGGTGTACCGGGAGTCTGGGCCTGCCATAGTACATACTTCCTTGGCAGCAGAGGCGAACCCGCAGACTGGAGGAACCGTCCGTACAAACACTGGTGCCAATCGGTGAGAAAAAAACATTTTATTGATAATCATGGTGCGAGAGAAGTTTTACTTTGAAAATCAGGTGTGTAATGGTGAGTTGTATATTTTTTAATTTCTATTAGTTTCTATGCTGGTCCAGCAAAATATGTCTTTATGTGAAACCAGTCTGGGGGGTAAAAAGGTTTGGAGACCGGTGGTTTACACCATAAATATCCTACAAACTATGATCCCAAAACACAGAATTCTTCTAACATTGCTCTACCCTTAAAAATACAGTGCAGTGAATAGCTTACAGCTAAGCAGGCAGAAACACAATGTACAGTACCTGTATGAAGAGTACATGTCGGCAATTCTACTGATGGTGAAGAATTACTATAATGATAATAATGAAAACAATGATTATTTGTTACATCAGTGCGCTATTACGAAGTCCTGCTTCGTAGCCTGCTGGGCTACCTGCTGTGTTAACTGACCCCGAAACGACTGGATCCACGCTGTGACAACACAAACTGGTGGTGGTGAATAGGTTTAACGAAACATATTCCACTGGTTTTGCTGCCATGTTTAGTCCAAGTTTGGCAAAACTATCATGACCCCAATCAGGCATGGGCACTGCCGCTACTCTCTCGCTGACTGTAAATCACCAATCTAATGTGTGTGCTGTGAGCTTTGTGATTAGATGACCGAGTGTGTGAAGCTGGAACTTCATCTTAGACACACAACAGCCTTCTTCCTTCCGCTGCGGAAGTTTGGTTGAGTGGACAACTAATTTGATGCCCAGGTTATGGCACACCATAACTGTTCGTTGTCTCAGTTAAAGAGACTTTACAGTCCGATATCATACATACTGTAGACAGTATTTTACCACGAAAATAAATTAAAAAATTCCGACTTTTTTGCAACGATACAAACCGCAATTATGTAATTAATGGTGCGCTCGAGTAGTGTTTAACTGTTTTTAATTTGACTGATAAGTGAACTACCATGTTAGTCCACCATATAAAAATCTACATACAGATATAGAGTAGAGAATGTGCTTAACTAAATTTTATCAGCACCGCACACAACCAATGCGAGTGCTAACCCAACGTGATGGTTGAAGTTAGGGATTACCATGGTAATAACATATGTAACACAGTAGGTAAGAGAATAACATTCATGATTGATTTGGTTTGTATTGTAACCTCAAATGACAACAAATTCGAATGAAGTTGGGATGTTGCGTAATATGAATAACAAAATACAATGATTTACAAATACTTTACAACCTATAATAAGTGGAATACACTACATAGACAAGATATTTAATGTTCAAACTGAAACGTTTTTGCAAATATTCTTTCGTTTTGATGCCTGCAACACGTTCCAAAAAAACTGCTACAGGTACGTTTACCACTCTGTTAGACCCCTATCTCACTGGCCTCAAGACTAGTTTGGCGATTTAATGACAACTTGAGTCTCCGCTGGTTGCAGAGACTTCTCGGCGACGTCTCCTCGAGATTAGCTGTGTCGCCAGTTAGTCCCGTGTTCGAGTTCATTGGAGACCTTTCGGAGACATCACGGAAACTAATTCTGTCTGCGACAGGGGAGATGTCTCTGGGACATCTCCCAGACCTGTAGGAGAGCAACAAGACTGAGGAGACTTCGCGGAGACCTAACTGCTACTTCACGGCCAACATGACATAGTGCTCAGGTCCATCCATCTTCTACCGCTTATCCGAGGTTGGGTCGCGGGGGCAGTAGCTTCAGCAGGGACGCCCAGACTTCCCTTTCCCCAGCCACTTCATCCATCTCTTCCAGGGGGATCCCGAGGTGTTCCCAGGCCAGCCAAAGGATGTAGTCTCTCCAGCGTGTCCTGGGTCGTCCCCGGGGTCTCCTCCCGGTGGGACGTGCCCGGAACACCTCACCAGGGAGGCGTCCGGGAGGTATCCGAATCAGATGCCCCAGCCACCTCATCTGGCTCCTCTCGATGTGAAGGAGTAATGGCTCTACTCTGAGATCCTCCCAGATGACCGAGCTTCTCACCCTATCTCTAAGGGAGAGCCCGGACACCCTGCGGAGGAAACTCATTTCGGCCGCTTGTATCCGGGATCTCGTTCTTTCGGTCACGACCCACAGCTCGTGACCATAGGTGAGGGTGGGAACGTAGATCGACCGGTAAATCGAGAGCTTGGCCTTTCGGCTTAGCTCCTTCTTTACCACAACGGATCGATACAAAGTCCGCATCACTGCAGACGCTGCACCGATCCGCCTGTCGATCTCCCATTTCATTCTTCCCTCACTCGTGAACAAGACCCCAAGATACTTGAACTCCTCCACTTGGGGCAGGATCTCATCCGGACCCCCTCTGCGCCTCGGCTGCGCCTAGAAATTCTGTCCATAAAAGTTATGAACAGCATCGGTGACAAAGGGCAGTCTTGGCGGAGTCTAACCCTCACCGGAAACGATTCCGACTTACTGCCGGATATGCGGACCAAACTCTGCCTCCGGTCGTACACGGACCGGACAGCCCGTATCAGGGGGTAAGGTACCCCATACTCCCGAAGCACCCCCCACAGGACCACCCGAGGGACATGGTCGAACGCCTTCTCCAAGTCCACAAAACACATGTAGACTGGTTGGGTGAACTCCCATGCACCCTCGAAGACCCTGCCAAGGGTGTAGAGCTGGTCCACTGTTCCACGGCCAGGACGAAAACCACACTGCTCCTCCTCAATCTGGGATTCAACTTCCCGACGGACCCTCCTCTCCAGCACCCCTGAATAGACCTTACCAGGGAGGCTGAGGAGTGTGATCCCCCTGTAGTTGGAACACACCCTCCGGTCCCCCTTGGGACCACCACCCCAGTCTGCCAATCCAGAGGCACTGTCCCCGATGTCCATGCAATGTTGCAGAGGCGTGTCAACCAGGACAGCCCTACAACATCCAGAGCCTTGAGGAACTCCGGGCGAATCTCTTCCACCCCTGGGGCCTTGCCACCGAGGAGCTTTTTAACCACCTCGCCGACCTCAACCTCAGAGTTAGGAGAACCCGCCTCAGAGAACTCAGACACTGCTCCCTCATGGGAAGGCGTGTCGGTGGAATTGAGGAGGTCTTCGAAGTATTCTCCCCACCGGCTCACAACGTCCCAAGTCGAGGTCAGCAGCGCCCCATCCCCACTATACACAGTGTTGATGGTGCACTGCTTTCCCCTCGTGAGACGTCTGATGGTGGACCAAAATTTCCTCGAAGCCGTCCGGAAGTTTGGTGAGGCCATGGAGAAAGTGCTCAGGTCACCAAACCTAATCCCTTCAACGCCTTAGATGGGCCTAGAAATTCTGTCTGAAACAGAATTTATGACAAAGGGCAGCCTTGGCGCCCAACCAACCCTTGCTGGAAATGAATCCGACTTACTGCCGGCAATGCAGACCAAACTCTGATACCGGTCGTGCAAAGATCAAACTGCCTGTGTCAGGGGCCCGGTGTCCCATACTTGCATACGAGGGACACGGTCGGATGCCTTCTCCAGGTCCATAAAGCACATGAAGACTGGTTGCGCAAACTCCCATGCACCCTCGAAAACCCTGCTGAGTATGTAGAGCCAGTCCACTTTTCCAAGGCTAGAACGAAAACGACACTGCTCCTCCTGAATCTGAGATTCAATGGTCTGACAGACCCTTCTCGCCAGCACCTTCGAATAGACCTTACCAGGGAGGCTGAGAAGTGTGATTTCCCCCTATAGTTGGAACACACACTCTGGGGGGGACTACCACCACAGTCTGCCAATCCAGATGCACTATCCCCGATGTCCACGCAATGTTGCAGAGACGTCTCAACCAGGACAGCCCCACAACATCCAGAGCCTTCAGGAACTCTGGGCAGATCTCATCCACTTCTGGGGCCCATGCCACCAGAGAGCTTTTCAACCACATCTGTGACTTCAACCCCAGAGATAGGAGAGCCCGTCTAAGAGTCCCCAGACTTCTTCAAAGGAAGGCTTGTCAGTGTATTTAAGGTCTTTAAAAGTATTCGGCCCACCAACTCACAACATCCCGAGTCGAGGTCTGGTACACCATCCTGCGTCCTGAGACGCAGGATGGTGTACCAGAATTTCCTCAAAGCCGTCTGGAAGTTGCTCTCTATAGCCTTACCGAACTCCTCCCACAACAGTGTTTTTGCCTCAGTGACCCTCCAAAGCTGCATTCCGCTTGGCCAGCCAGTACCCATCAGCTGCCTCCAGAGTCCCACTGGCCAAAAAGGCTTGATAGGACTCCTTCAGCGTGACAGGCAAGGGTTCGGGGATTGCCGCGATGACAGGCACTGACAAATCGCCATGACATCGCAGAGACGTGTGGCTAATTGTTTTCCGCGCAATGCTGCCTTGATGAGAGCGCAAGCAAAAGTTTGGTATTACGCTGTGCCAAGTCGCCACAACTGATCAGTCTTAGCAGTCACTGCGACTTCTCAGCCAGTGAGATCCCTTTACATCACCTTTCTTTATAACAACACTCAGTAAGACCCCTGACTACAGGTCTGTCACCCTGACATCTGTGGTCATGAAGTCCTTTGAACGCCTCGTGCTGGACCACCTCAAGAGCGTCACGGGACCCCTGCTGAACACCCTGCAGTTTGCCTACCAAGCAAACATGTCTGTGGATAACGCAGTCAACATGGGATTGCACTTCATCCTTGAACACCTCGACGGCGCGGGGACCTACGCGAGGATCCTGTTCGTGGACTTCAGCTCTGCATTCAACACCATCATCCCTGAACTCTCCTCCAAGTATCTCCATCTTGGCGTCTCACCTGCCATCTGCCAGTGGATTTACAGCTTCCTGACGGGCAGGACACAGCAGGTGAGGCTGGGGACGCCACCTCATCCCCACCAGCACTGGGGCGCCCCAAGGATGTGTCCCCTCTCCGCTGCTCTTCTCTCTCTACATGAACGACTCCACCTCAACGCACCAGGTGTCAAACTCCTGAAGTTTGCAGACGACACTACAGTCATCAGCCTCATCAAAGCAGAGTCTACAGAAAGGGGAGCGGCTGGAGCTGTGGTGCGGCTGACACAACCTGGAGCTGAACACGCTCAAGACTGTAGAGATGATTGTGAACTTCATGTGGCATCCTTCGCCACAGCTGCACCTCACGCTGTCCAACTGGCTGCCCTCTGTCAACCGTCGAGACCAAATACCTAGGAATTAGTCTCTCAGGACCTGAAGTAGGAGACAAACATCAACTCCAACCTCAAAAAGGCCGAGCAGAGGATGTACTTCCTGCGGCTTCTGAAGAAGCACGGCCTGCCACAGGAGCTGTTGAGGCAGTTCTACAGAGCAGTTGTCGGATCAGTCCTGTGTTCATCCATCATAGCCTGGTTTGGTGCTGCCACGAAAAAGGGCAAACTCCGACTGCAACAGATTATCAAAACTGCTGAAAAGATTGTCGGTATTATTAAATTAGCACCTCCAAGTCTGAGAGCATGGTCCTCAGTCGGAAAAGGGTGTCGTGCCCTCTCCAAGTCTGGGATGAGATCCTGCCCCAAGTGGAGGAGTTCAAATATCTTTGGGTCTTGTTCACGAGTGAGGGAACGGGAGATCGACAGGTGGATCGGTGCAGCGTCTGCAGTGATGCGGACTTTATATCGGTCCGTTATGGTGAAGAAGGAGCTAAGCCGAAAGGCGAAGCTCTCAATTTACCGGTCGAGCTACATTCCTACCCTCACCTATGGTCACGAGCTGTGGGTCCGGGCTCTCCCTTAGAGAAAGGGTGAGAAGATCGGTTAGACGGGAGGGGCTCAGAGTAGAGCCGTTGCTCCTCCGCATTGAGAGGAGTTAGCTGAAGTGGCTCGGGCATCTGTTTAGGATGCCTCCTGGATTCCTCCCTGGTGAGGTGTTCCGGGCACGTCCCACCGGGAGGAGACCCCGGGGACGCCGCAGGACACACTTGAGAGACTAAGTCTCTCGCCGTGCCTGGGATCGCCTAGGGATCCCCTCTGAACAGGTGGAGTAAGTGGCTGGGGAAAGGGAAGTCTGGGCTTCCCTGCTAAAGCTGCTGCCCCCGCGACCTGACCTCGGATAAGTGGAAGAAAATGGATGGATGGATTGTTGGCACCACATCTTTCGGGCTAATTATCCGCTATTCGTGCACTCACTGTAGTAGCTTTGCCACTCTGCACTATTTGTATATCTTTTGTTGACCAATATTGGCCACTCATGTGCTTGTGAAGTATCTGCACCATTTGCACAATTGACACTGTTCCAGATTATCGTACTAGTAGTCACTTTAAACTGCTTAAATATCTTGAAGTCGTCACCATTTTCATAATGGTCACTGTACCAGATTATTGCTCTATTAGTCATTTTAAACTGCTCTAATTTGCTAGAGGACTGTGCATCATTTGCACAAAAGTAAACAAAAATAAAATAAAATGTATCGGCATTACCACATTACCAGTAACCTTTCATTGCTCAGTGACTCTCTGTGATGTGTTATGTCTCAAAAGTATTTTCTGTCAAATGGCTGGCTGTTGTCGTAGTAGAGCGGCTCCAACTACCAGAGACAAATTCCTTGTATTTTTGACATACTTGGCAAATAAAGATGATTCTGATATCTCACTGGTGGAGACGTTGCCAAGACTGCTGATAGCGATCAGTCGTAGCGACTCCGGGAGCTGGGAGACCATAATATTGCTTGCGCTCTCACCAGGAAGCTGTCTGGGAAACATCTCCAGACAATATATATATTTATATGTGCACATATACAGAGGGTACGGAGAATATTAAGACCCCCTTAAATTTTTCACTTTGTTATATTGCAGCCATTTGCTAAAATCATTCAAGTTAATTTTTTTCTTGATTAATGTACACACAGGACCCCCTGTTACCAGAAAAAAACAGAATTGTTGACATTTTTGCAGATTTATTAAAAAAAAAAAAAGTATCACACAGCCATAAGTATTTAGACCCTTTGCTGTGACACTCATATATTTAGCTCGGGTGCTGCCCATTTCTCGGTCAAAGGAACTGGCTGAAGAGCTCAAAGACAGAATTGTGGCAAGGCACAGATCTGGCCAAGGTTACAAAAAACAATTCTGCTGTACTTAAGGTTCATGAGAGCACAGTGGCTTTTATGGCAGAGTGGCCCGAGGGAAGCCAAAAGGTCTCAGCTGAAATCGAACATGTTCCATAGAGTCACAGCTAGTCTCTTGGAGACTAAGAGACGTCATGAAGACGTCTCCGCAACCAGCGCCCTAACACACCCTCACACCATCACAGATGCTCGCTTTTGAACTTCGCGGTGATATTCCAGATGGTGATTTTCCTCTTTGGCAAGTAGGACACGACATCTATGATTTCCAAAACAATTTGAAATGTGGACTCATGCACCCATCATAGATCAGCATGGAGCCATAGAAGCCAGTGGTTGTTGATATATGGCTTTCGCTTTGCATGGTAGAGTTTTAACTTGAGTTTGTAGATGTAGTGACAAACTATGTTAACTGACAATGGTGTTCCTGATCCCAAGTGGAAATATCCTTTGCTGGTTTTTAATGCAGTGCCACCTGATGGTAATGGGCAATCGATGTTGGTTTTCGGCCTTTCCACTTACGTGGCGAGATTTCTCCAGGTTCTTTGAAACATTTGATGACAATATGGAGCATAGGTGATGAAATCCCTAAATTCCTTGTAATTGTACATTTAGAAACGTTCGTAAACTGTTGGACTATTTGCTTACACAGCTGTTCACGTAGGAGTGAACCTCGTCCCTTCCTTGCTTGTGAACAATCAGCCTTTTGGGGATGCTCCTTTTATACCCAATTATGACATACACCTGTGGAATGTTCCAAACAGGTGGTGGTGTTTTTTTTTTTTTTTTTTTTTTTTTTAAATATAGCATTCCTCAACTTTTCCAATCTTTTGTTGCCCGTCACAGCTTTTTCTGGAATCTGTTGCAGGCAATAAATTCGAAATGAAAGAATATTTGCACAAAAAAAAAAAACAATAGCAGTTTGAACATTAAATATCTTTGAATTGGTGAAAGGATTTGCAAATCATTATATTCTGGTTTTATTTATATTTTACACGTCTCAACTTCATTGGAATTGGGGTTTGTACATATTGTTGCTTCAATGGTGCTTAAGTAGTTTTTCCTCTTTGTCACCTTTCCACAATCCTCGTTTTCTCTCCTCCTGCCCCCATATCCCAACCCTCCAGGCTGCGATGTCTCTGTCTTCTGAGCAGCCATCTGCCTCTTGTTCCCTGTCCTCTGCCTTCCCACATTCCTCCAAACCCTCCCACACTGGAGGCATAAATGTCAATGCTGCATCCTTCCAGTCAGTGCAAGCGGTAATGCTTCGTATCCTTGTCCAGTCCTGAAATGCATCACTGAAATGAAGTATAGCCAAGCGTGCACGTCTTCTCGTCTTATGTGGATCTCTCCGTCTCACTCCTTTCATTTTTGATCATGGAGACTATATTTTGGTTATATTATATTTATTTGGCCTTTAATGTAGAAATGTTGATTCTGTTTTTCAGGTGTTTAACATGAGCACACCTGTGCCCCAAGCCGGCAGTCAAGCGAACCCTCTGAAGCGGTCACAGTTTCCTGGTGGTTATATGCAGAGTTTTAGTGGTCAGTCAGAAACTGCTGTGGACCAGCCTGACATCCCACAGGAGACGTTACAATCTGGTGAATGAGCAATGAAGATTTACTTATTTGTCAGTACTGCATTAAACAAATACTGTGTGGAGTATTTACAGTTGAAACCAGATGTTTATATACAGATACATACACTTTTTCTCACTGACATGAAATCAGGCTATGATTTTCCTGTTTTAGGTCAATTACCAAAACACTTTCTATTAGCTAAGTGCCAGAATAATTATATATATATTTTTGGACAATTTATCTTTCCTTTTTTCAGTCAGACATTTACACACAAGAAACTATGCCTTTAAACAATTTGGGAAAACCTAGGTGATGTTGTCATTATGGATGTCCCGATCCAACCTTTTCACTTCCGATCCGATACCAATATTGCAGCCTTGTTTTGGCTAATATCAATGCAGCGCTATGGGGGGCACAAGCCAGTTCAAACTGTAGGCCGGCACCAAGCCCAGATAAATGCAGAGAATTGCGTCAGGGAGGGCTTCCAGCTAAAACTTTGCCAAGCAAATATGAGCATTCAGCTAAAGAATTCCATACCGGATCAGTCGTGGCCAAGGTTAACAACGCCCCCCAGGTTAACCTGCAAGGCGCCGGTGGAATTTCAGCTACCGCTGGTCGAAGATGGAGAGGTGGAAAGCGGGTTTTTAGGCAGAATGAGAAGAGGAAAGCACAGAGCCTAGAACTGAATGTGGGGACTTTGAATGTTGGGACAAGGACAGGAAAATCTCGGGAGTTGTTTGACATGATTATTAGGAGAAAGGTTGATATATTGTGTGTCCAGGAGAGCAAGTTGAAAGGCACTAAAGCTAGATCTTTCGGGGCAGGGTTGAAAAATTATTTTACCATAGTTTAGATGGGAAGAGAAATGGAGTAGGGACTATTTTAAAAGAAGAGTTGGCTAAGAATGTCTTGGTGAAAAGAGTATCAGATCGAGTGATGAGGCTGAAACTTGAAATTGAGGGTGTTATGTATAATGTGATTAGCGGCTATGCCCCACAGGTAGGATGTGACCTAGAGGTGAAAGATAAATTCTGCAAGGAGCTAGACGAAGTAGCTCTGAGCATCCCAGACAGAAAGAGGGTCGTGATTAGTGCAGATTGTAATGGACATGTTGGTGAAGGAAACAGGGGTGATGAAGAAGTGATTGGTTAGTACAGCATCCAGGAAAGGAACTTGGAGGGGCAGATGGTGGTAGACTTTGCAAAAACAATGGAAATGGCTGTAGTGAACACTTTTCCAGAAGAGGCAGGAACATAGGGTGATCTACAAGAGCAGAGGTAGAAGCACGCAGGTGGATTAAATTTTGTGCAGACGATGTAATCTGAAGGAGGTTACTGACTGTAAGGTAGTGGGAGGGGACTGTGCGACTAGACAGCATAGGATGGTGGTGTGTAAGATGACTGGTGGTGGGGAGGAAGATGAAGACAAAGGCAGAGCAGAGAACCACGTGGTGGAAGCTGAGAAAGGAAGAGTGTTGTGCGGCTTTTCGGGAAGAGCTGAGACAGGCTCTTGGTGGACAGGAGGAGCTTCCAGAAGACTGGATCACTACAGCCAAGGTGATCAGAGAGACAGGCAGGAAAGCACTTGATGTATCTTCTGGCAGGAAAGAAGACAAGTAGACTTGGTGGTGGAACCTCAAAGTGCAGGAAATCATACAAGCAAAGAGGTTATCTTAGAAGAAGTGGGTCACTGAGAGGACCGAGGAGAAAGGAATACATTGAGATGTGACGTAGAACAAAGGTAGAGGTGGCAAAGGCTAAACAAGAGGCATATGATGACATGAATGGACCAAGATGTTTGCAGATGACATTGTGAGCTGCAGTAAAAGCAGGCAGCAGGTGGAGGAACAGTTAGAAAGATGGAGGCATGCACTGGAAAGGAGAGGAATGAAGATTAGCCGAAGACAGAATCTATGTGCATGAATGAGAGGGGTGGAGGGGGAAGAGTGAGGCTACAGGGAGAAGAGATAGCAAGGGTGGAGGACATTAAATACTTGGGGTCAACAGTCCAGAGCAATGGTGAGTGTGGTAAGGAAGTGAAGACAATGACAATGTCGTGGCGGATAGGAATCATTTAGTGAGGCTCCGTGTGGTTAGCTGTTTCTGTGTGTGCGTCTTCATTGTTCCTGCTGTGCACATCTTGGCCTCTAAGAGGCAGTGTGGGGCATGCAATGAGATACAAACTTGCAGTAACAAAAAGTAAAATAAGTCACGATTGAATATTGTTAATATAACAGTTTTCACAGTTATGTTGCCTGTTTGTATGTAGTTGTACAGTGTTTGTGTACCAATATTCATTATTTTGAGAGATATGTGCTGTGAGTTCAATGCTAATTGAACAGTGTCAATAAACGACATTAATCATGCAAACATTCACTCTTACTCCTTGCTACTATGGTAGCACCTTAGCAACCTGTTGTTTTGATCACGTGGGCTCTGCATGCCGTCCAGACGCTCTTGGGTAGAAGTGCTGGAGCAGGGCATGGAATGGACGGCTTATATAAGAGTGGTAAAATCATAGATTTTAAATCCAATCCGATCCTCGTTTTTCGCTAACATCGCACCGATTTCCAATCTCAAAGATTGGATCGGGACACCCCTAGATGTAATTTCTTTGGAAGCTTCTAATACAGTGGGGGGGGGAGTATTTAGTCAGCCACCAATTGTGCAAGTTCTCCCCCTTAAAAAGATTGGAGAGTCCTGTAATTTTCATCACACGTATACCTCACGTATGAGAGACAAAATGAGAAGAAAATCACGTCTGAATTTTAAAGAATTTATGAGCAAATTATGGTGGAAAATAAGTATTTGGTTGCCTACAAGCAAGATTTCTGGCTCTCACAGACCTGTAACTTCTTTAAGAGGCTCCTCTGCCCTAAAGGGACAAAGACCTTAATTTTTGTAGACATGTTCTGTGGTCTGACGAAACTAAAATTGATCTGTTTAGAGAAAAAGGAGAGAAGCTTTCAAACCTGAGAACACCATCCCGACTTTGAAATACTATGGGGGTGACAGCATTATGTTGTGTGGTTCTTATGCTTCAGGAGGGTAATGGTGCACTTCACAAAATACAGTGCTGTGAAGAGGTATTGGCCCCTTTTCAAATTCCTATTCTTATTGCATGGTTTACCCACTTTGTTTAATATCAGCAAACAAATGTAAATATCTGGCAACCCAAGTAAATTTAAAATAGTGTGTTTACATGGTGATTTAATTTATTAAGGGAAAACAAAAAAAAAATATTCAAAGTTACTTGGCCCTGTTGAAAGAGCAATGGCCCCCTAAACCTAATAACTGGTTCGGCCATCCTCAGCAGCAACAACTGAAATCAAGCGTTTTCTATAACTGGCAATGAGTCTTTCACATCTCTGTGGAGATATTTTGGCCCACTCCTCCTCACAGAATTGTTTGAATTCAGCAAAAATTGAGGGTTTTCGAGCATGAATGGCCGTTTTAAGGTCATGCCACTGCATTTCAATTGAATTCAAGTCTAGACTTTAACTAGGCGACTCGAAAACCTTTATTTATTAGTTTTTCTTTTTTTTTTTTTTGAAGCATTCAGAAGTTGACTCTCTGGTGTGTTTTGGATTGTTGTCCTGCTGCAGAACCCAAGTGCACTTCAGCTTGAGGTCACAAACTGGCTGAATATTCTCCTTCAGGATTTTCAGTTAAAGAGCAGAATTCATGCTTTCATCAATCACAGAGTTGTCCAGGCCCGGAAGGAGCAAAGCAGCCCAAGACCATCACACTACCACCATCATGTTTGACTGTTGGTATGAAATTATTTTACGCCAGATGTAACGACATACACAGCCACCAGAAAGCTCAACTTTCATCTCATCAGTCCATATATTTTTCTCCCAAAAGTCTTGGGAATCATTTAGATGCAAAAGTATGACGAGCCTTTGTTCTTTTTGGTCAGCAGTTGTTTTCGCCGTGGAACTCTGCCATGGATGCCATTTTTGCCCAGTCTTTTCCGTAGTGTTGTCATGAACACCGACCTTAACTGAGGCAAGGGAGGACTGCAGTTCTTTAGAAGTTGTCCTGAGTTCCTTTGTGGCCTCCTGGATGAGTCATTGCTGTTCTTTTGGGGTAATCCTTTGTCGGTCGGCCACTCCTGGGAAGGTTCACCACTGTTCCATGTAAGGATAATGGCTCTCTGTATGGTTTGCTGGAATCCTAAAGCTTTAGAAATGGATTTTGTAACCCTTTCCTGACTGATAGACGTCAATTACTTTATTTCTCGACTGTTCTGGAATTTCTTTGGATCGTGTCATTTTGTTGCAGCTTTTTTAGATCTTTTGTCTGATTTGATTTTGTCAGGACAGATTCTGTTTAAAGTTATTTCTTGATTGAACAGGTCTGGAGGTAATCAGGCTTGGGTGTGATCAGTGAAAATTAACCAAAAATTGTGATTAGCCACAATTAATTCATGATTTAAGAAAAGGGGTAATTACTTTTTCACACAGGGCCAGGCAACTGATTATTTTTTTTTCTTAATCACCATTTAAAAACATCATTTTAAGTTCACTTAGGTTATATTTTTCTGATATTTACATTTGTTTGATGGTCTTAAACATTAAGGTAGGGAAACTGCAAAAATATAAGAATTTGAGAAGGGGGGCCAATACTTTTTCATGGCGCTGTAGATGGCGTTATGGGGAAAGAACATTATGTGGAAGTACTGAAGGAAGCATACTGGCAAAGGGGTTTCAGGATAAAGTCAATGTTTGGGAGTGGCCTTTGCAAAGCCCTGATCTCAATCCTGTTGAAAATTTATCGGCAGACCTCAAAAGGCATGTGCGAGCAAGGTGGTATCCAAATTTAGCTCAGCTACACCAACTCTGTCAGGAGAAACTATTGTGAGAAGCTTGTGAAAGGAACATTTGACCCGTCATACAGTTTAAAGGCAATGGTACCAAATACTAATGAAATGTATGTACACTTCTTTGAAGAAAGTAATGAAAAATTGGCCCAAAATGTCCTCTCATTATACTGGCATTTAGCAAATAGAAATAATTTTGGTAATCCCTATTGACCGAAAACAGGACAAGTTTAGTCTGATTTGGTGTCAGACACTAAGGGGGGAAAATTGTATTTAACAGTGGGTAGGGAAAGTATTCACACCCCCTTAAATTTTTCACTTTTTTTATGTTGCAGCCATTTGCTAAAATCATTTGTTAATTTCTTCCCTCATCAATGTACACACAGCACCACATATTGCCAGAAAAAAACAGAATTGTTGACTTTTTTGCAGATTTATTAAAAACTTTAAACTGAAATATCACACAGCCATAGGTATTCAGACCCTTTGCTGTGACACTCATATTTAACTCTGGTGCTGTCCATTTCTTCTGATCATCCTTGAGATGGTTCTACACCTTCATTGAAGTCTAGATGTGTTTGATTATACTGATTGGACTTTATTAGGAAAGCTACATACCTGTCGATATAAAACCTTACAGCTCACAGTGCATGTCAGAGCAAATGAGAATCATGAGGTCAAAGGAACTGCCTGAAGAGCTCAATGACCGAATTGTGGCAAGACACAGATCTGGCCAAGGTTACAAAAACAATTCTGCTGTACTTAAGGTTCCTAAGAGCACACTGGCCTCCATAATCCTTAAATGTAAGATGTTTGGGACTACCAGAACCCTTCCTAGAGCTGAGCAATCGGGGGAGAAGAGCCTTGGTGAGAGAGATAAAGAAGAACCCAAAGATCACTGTGGCTGACCTCCAGAGATGCAGTCGGGAGATAGGAGAAAGTTCTATAAAGTCAACCATCACTGCAGCCCTCCACCAGTTGGGGCTTTATGTCAGAGTGGCCCGACGGAAGCCTCTCCTCAGCACAAGACGGAGTTTGCTAAAAAAAACAAAAAAAAAAAACACCTGGGACTCCAAGATGGTGAGAAATAAGATTCTCAGGTCTGGTGAGACCAAGATAGAACTTTTGGGCCTTAATTCTAAGCAGTATGTGTGGAGAAAACCAGGCACTGCTCATCACCTGTCCAATACAGTCCCAACAGTGAAGCATGGTGGTGGCAGCATCCTGCTGTGGGGGTGTTTTTCAGTTGCAGGAACAGGATGACTGGTTGCAATCGAAGGAAAGATGAATGTGGCCAAGTGCAGGGATATCCTGGACAAAAACCTTCTCCAGAGTGCTCAGGACCTCAGACTGGGTCGAAGGTTCACCTTCCAACAAGACAATTGCGCTAAGCACACAGCTAAATTAACGAAGGGGTGGCTTCAGAACAACTCTGTTCTTGAATGGCCCAGCCAGAGTCCTGACTTAAACCCAATTGAGCATCTGTGGAGAGACCTGAAAATGGCTATCCACCAACGTTCACCATCCAACCTGACAGAACTGGAGAGGATCCCCAAATCCAGGTGTGAAAAACTTGTTGCATCATTCCCAAAAAGACTCATGGCTATATTAGCTCAAAAGGGTGCTTCTAATAAATACTGAGCAAAGGGTCTGAATACTTATGGATGTGTGATATTTCAGTTTTTCTTTTTTAATCTGCAAAAATGTCAACAATTACCTTCTTTTCTGTCAATATATGGGGTGCTGTGTGTACATCAATGAGGAAAAAAAATAACTTAAATGGTTTTAGCAAATGGTTGCTATATAACAAAGAGTGAAAATTATAAGGGTATAATAGTGTATGTAAACATATGGCTTCAGCTAGAAATGTATTAACTGTGTGTGCGTCCCTCCCTGCAGTTGTTGCTGGTTTCCAGCCCCAAGCCCAGGTCTTGCATTCACCATTGGCGCATGAAGACTCACCGCCCAGTACAGGCTTTGGACAGTCAGGCCACTCCTTCTACAACAGCAGAGCCGTGCCACGGGGCAGCGCAAGGAACAGCAGAGGCGCCATGAACGGCTATCGAGGCTCCTCTCACGGATTTAGAGGTACCCAGCCTTAATGAGAACTTCTCCATCATTGGGAACCAATATTAACCACATGGGACAGTTTAATGTGGGGGTAGGGGGATGTTGGGCAGGGATCCTGCCGCAAATCAGTAAGTGATTGACGGCAGGGTTTGACAAAGCCACAAGGATAGGCCAACTTATTTATTTTTTTTTCATCAGGGGGTTATGAAGGTTACCGCCCTCCCTTTTGTAACCCTCCCAGCAGTGGTTATGGTCAAAGCCAATTCAACACGGGGGCCCGGGACTACTCGAGTAACAACTACCAGAGGGTAAGATTATCTCATCATTTTGAAATGAAAAAGTTTAATAACTACAGTAAAACTGTGAGGGAAAATGTAACTTTATATTGTACGTTTAAGGAAGGGTTTGCATATTTATGGCGTCGATCCTATGTTGCAGGAGGGCTACCAACAAGGTTACAAACGGGGATCTGCCCAAGGGCCTCGAGGATTGTCTCGAGGTAATGCTCAGGCAATGCGATCCTAATGACCGGCTCGTCGTTCCACATTGAACATTCAGGAGTTTTGAATGTGTTCACGCAAAATCACTTTTGTAATGGTTCTTTTCTCAACGATCTTATTTTAATGCATAATACTGATTCATAATGGATTATCAGCAAGTATGTCTGATATTAAACAAATAGGTATTCCTGTAAACTTGAAAGATTTCATTAATTTATTTTTTGTTCAAAATAAATGCAAAAAAATATCCTGCCACTGTCAAAATGATTCCCTGGATATTTGTCTCTGGCATGTGCTGGTTTGTCACTTCCTCCTGATTTTGTATCAATGACTATTTTTTAACCTATCACCATCACCACTTTGTATGCTGATGTTATCATTCAAGACTGTTTCAATAAATCAAGCTGTGTTCTACTACAAGGCGGGCCACTGGCATTGACTGTTAAAACTGATTACACAGTATGATCACTTGCTCCAACTGAAAGGATGTAATCACTTTTTTTAACTGAGGCATACAGTTGCAACATACATTGACAATTTAATCCAGCAGCAAGCAATAACAAAACCACTTGTTCGTATTGTGCAAACTATTATGCAGTATTTTCCCAAAGAAATATCTGGAAAACATTTTGTGAGACCTAAAACCAAAGTTTTACAGATGCAAAGAAAAGACCAAGAGAAACCACAACACTGCAAGGCATGACAACTGACATCACGTGATTTGAGATTTGCGGAAATCGACACCCATTATCAAATTCTTCAGATGAGGTCACTTCAGATCCATCATACCTCATGGATGGGAGCTGAATGCAGACTTCAAGCAATCTATCAAAACCAGAAAATAAACACCCACTGAGACGAAGGCCTCTTTCACGGGTGATCTGCATTGTAAAAAATACTAATTTTTTTCCCCCTTTTTAAAATTCATTCGTCAAAAAGATTGAATGCAACAAAAACACCAATTGCTAATATTTTGCAGTTGAATAAAAAAGGTATATTTACCAATAGCTGTCCTAAGGTAAAAATGATCAAATTAAACCATACAATTGTGTATGTGAGCCAAAAAAGAAAAACCTCCAACTGAGAAACACTCACTTGAATGGATATCTTATGCCAAAAGAAGTCCTGTGTGCCTAATTCAAAGAATATAAAACAATTCTGATCAGTTTTGGCAGATCAGTGATATGATTTCATCAGAGAATCATTGGTTTGATTTGCTTAACGAAATAGTTGAAGGGGGCAGGTAAAGGAAACCAATAATGGGTCATCCTTGCTGTTGTGAGTAGAGGTAAGCAAACAGCAAAACACTTCATGGCAATTCAGGTTCTCATTCAAATGATACAAAACAAAAAGATGCATTTCAGTCGAAGTCAAAACTAGGTGTTCTACAAAAGAAAAAACAGGCCTTGCAATTAAATGTATTGTTAATCCTGAAATGTCCCTGTCCTGTCATTATGTTGACAAAACGCTCCTAAAAATCCATAATGTAATTCATAATTTGGGCACCAAAAACTGGTATTGTTCATCTTGTGTACTTCTCCGTCCTGAGTGTGTTCCAAAGCACCAGTCAAGTCATCATGGTGGAATAGGCCAAGACACTCTTAGATTCGACGAGGTTGCAAAGGTCCAGTTGTTGAAGGCTCTATGGAAGGGTGTTCTGGATTTGTGGGATTTCTTGGTCGCCTGGAGGGAGATCCTGGTGTGTCTGCTCGGCCGCTTGCTGACTCTGGTCCTGAGAAGCATCCTGATGAACCTGAGCTGCAGGGTGATGCTCTTGGATGAGGGCCGTGTGCTGCTGCTGATTGTTGAGCGCATGGTTCTCCGGGATGGCGTTTACTTCAACTGTAACAAATAGGCCAATCATCATTATCACACACGAGCCTATAAGCTAAAAGCAAAAATAAAGAACCTACCTTGGACCTCAGGAGGGGGTTCTAGTTTTTCAGCTCTGAGTCGTTCCATATGATCGACAGCCTGAAAAGAACAATTGCAATGTGCTTGTGTGTCAGATATTTGTCTGATAATTTCCAATGTGCAGTTCAACGTGACGAAGGAGCAGATTAATTTTGAACAAAAACAAAAATTGACAACATTGTCTTCAAAGAAAACAAGTTAGTGTAAATACAGTGTGACCAGAAAACTGCAGTAAAAGCAGCATAAATCCCAGATATTTTGTTACCGCTTTTCAAACAATCTACAATATACAGTGCCACTCGAAAGTATTCACACTCCTTCACGTTTTCCACATTTTGCTATTACAGACTATTCTAAAGCCGATTTGAGTAATTTTCTTAAACAAAAATAAAAAAATACATATCCCATGATGACAAACTAAAAACATTTTCTGACATTTGTGTAAATATATAAAAAATGTAAACATTCAAACCCTTTGCTATGGCACTCAAACTTAAGGTCAGGTGCATCTGATTTCCACTGATCATCCTTGAGATGCTTCTACAACTTGGAGTCCGCCTATGGTAAATTCAGTTGACTGAACATCATTTAGAATGGCACACACCTGTCTATATAAAGGTCTCATAGTTGGCAGTGCATATCAGAGCAGAAACCAAGCAATCAAGTCTAAGGAATTGTCTGCAGACTTCAGAGACCAGATTTTGTCAAGGCACAAATCTGCGGAAGGATACAAAAGAATTTCAGCAGCATTGAAGGTCCCAAAAAGTACTGTGGTCTTGATTATTCGGAAATGGAAGAAGTTTGGAACCACCACGACCCTTCCTAGATCTGGCCGTCCGACCGAGCTGAGTAACCGGGGAACAAGGGCCTCGGTCAGAGAGATTAACAAGAACCCTATGGTCACTAAGGCGGAGGAACTCCAGTGTTCCATTGAGGGGATAAGAGAACCATCCAGAAGGGTCAACCATTGTTAACGCACTCCACCAATCAGGCCTTTATGGTAGAGTGGCCAGACAGAAGCCACTTCTCACCCAAAAGGCACCTTAAGGATTCTCAGAACTGCAGAAACAAAATTCTCTGGTCTGATGAACCCAAAATAGAACTTTTTGCCTGAATTGCAAGCGTCATATCTGGAGAAGAAGAGGCACTGCTCATCACCTGGCTAACACCATCCCTACTGTGAGGCATGGTGGTGGCAGCATCATGCTGTGGGGCTGTTTTCCTGCTGCAGGAACTGGGCGACTAATCCGCACAGAGGGTAAGGTGACATCTGCCAAACAGAGAAATTGCTCCAGTGTGTTCTGGAACTCAAAGACTATGGCGTCAATTCACCTTCCAACACAACGATGACCCAAATCACACAGCCAAGATAAAACAAGAGTGGCTTCAAGAGGAGCCTGTGGATGTCTTTGTCTCTGGAAAGACCTAGAAATGATTGTCCATCGAAGCTGCCCATCCAACCTGACTGACTTGGAGAGGATCTGCAGAGAAGAATGCCCAAAAACAGGTGTGCCAAGCTTATAGAGACATACCCAAGAAGACTTGAGGCTATGATTGCTGCCAAAGGTGCTTCAACAAAATATTAAACCAAGGGTGTGAATACATTTTGCTGCACGGTGGACAACTGCCTCACAGTTCTGAGGACTGGGGTTGAAATCCCAACCCCGCCTGTGTGGAGTTTGCATGTTCGCCCTGTGCCTGCATGGGTTTTCTCCAGGTGCTCCGGTTTCCTCCCACATCCCAAAAACATGCATGGTAGGTTGATTGAAGACTTTAAATCACCCGTAGGTGTCAATGTGAGTGCAAATGGTTGTTCGTGTCTATGTGCCCTGCGATTGGCTGACGACCAGTTCAGGGTGTATACCACCTCCTGCCCAAACATAGCTGGGATGTTTTCATTTTAAGAACAAAATGTGTTCTCTTTATGACTTGAAGACCTTTAAAATTCATTTAAACCAGAGCCATGTCCAAGGCCCTGTCCACATGCACATAATTAGAATATTGTAGAAAGGTTCATTTCAGTTGTTTATATAGTAACAATTATTTTGATAGTTATGTAACATTGTAATTTCTTGAAATTGGGAATTTGTGTTTTTATGAGCTGTAATCCATAACCATCAAAATAATAACATAAAATCATGATTTTATCATGAGTTTTAGTTTTTGAAATGAACTACAGACATAAATGGACTCAGTTTTTCAAAATATATACAGTATAGCTTAAAAGTAAAACTTCTACTTCCAACGTAAGGTTTTAATAAAATGTCAGTCCACATGAAAACACTTCGGTCGGCTTGCAAGTGCATTTTCACCAATCAGAAGCCCGATTTGACAAAAAGGACAAAAAAACCAGCTGACTTGGTTGTCTAAACTTTGATGTACATTGTTTAAAATCTGCGCTCATCTTAATTGTCAACCTTGGTCGGGAAGCTGCTCCAGTTTCCCAGGGAGATTGTGGAAACGACTATTTAGTTGGACATAGCTTCAGGTCAAATACCGCACAGAAAACATCAATGTTCGTTATGACAAGGCACAAGTTTGTTCCAATGTAAGACAATGGGACCAAATTGAATGGTGGCGCCCTTACCTGTTGCAACTCAACTTTCTGTGCATTAAGCTGCTCCTGTTGCCTCTCCAGCTCATCTCTCTGTTTCTGAAGGTCAGCAGATTTCTGGTGAAGCTCCTGCTCTTGCCGAGCAAGGTGCTCCTCAAACTCCTTCATCTCCTCATCCGTGTAGGCCTGGTTCTGCTCCAAAGTCTGACGGACAACACATGAATGCAGCTTTGTTTTACAACCCTTTAATTTGTTGAAATGATGACAATGTTTGTTGTGCATTTTGTCTTACCTCCCAACTATCTGGCTCCAAGAATTCTCTTTTATTTGTAGCAGTCATGAACTCGTCCAAAGAGACCAGCCTGTCTTTGTTCGAATCCACCTGCAGGTTACGTTTAGTGTAAATAAAAAGGGCACATGAAGTTTATCATGTCATTTTAACACATGAGGACTGTCCACAATCAACCGCGCTGCATCATAGTGAAATGTGTTTCTAATGTTTAGGTTACTTTATTCAGCTTCACAAAAAGAACAAACTAGCCAACCACAAGAACAAAATTGTATAATTGCTATCAATCAAAACTGAGCATGATTATCTTCTTAATAACGGGATTCTTTTATCTCATTAGATTGTCCGAGCGTACCAAACGTTGCGGCAGGTTAGTATATATTTAAGCACCTGTGCTATACCTCATTCATGACATGCTCCCTCATGCGTAACCTCTCCTCCTCCATTTCCACCATATCATCCTCCTCGTTGGTGGGATCGTAGAGCTTTTCCAGCTGAAATGTCAGGGCAACAATCCAAGACTATTTCAGCAAAACCATGTAAGAATAAATTAACAAATAAATGACCATAACATGACTTTGCACCTCCTTGGTGAACAGTGACTCCAGTTCCTGTTCATCAAAGAACCCATCTCCGTTGGTGTCTGGATCAGGCAGAGTGCAGCAAAGAACAGTGCCAAAAGCAAATTGGTGTGTGCTGGATTCACAGGAGAGAATGTGTCACTGAAAAGAAGGACTTACCGTGCAAATTGAAAAAGGTTTTGGGATCAAAATCTTCCGGGTCTAAGCCATCAGTATCTTCCCACACTTCCTTGAGCTGATTCTGGCTACCCTGCAAAAATAATCCCTCATTTCAACATTTTCAATATAATCTTACAAATTATGCGAAAATTCTCTAAATGACCCTTCCCCCCCAAGCATTACTCACAAAAGATTAGGAATATTCAGCTTCTGGGTACAATTTCAGGATGAACCTAAAATGCACTGTAATAACCTTTACAGGTGAACTTAATTCGACTTTCTTTTAAACTTGTGAATGCCCATCTGTTCAACGTTTCAGTTCTTTTTACAGAACTTGCTGTTCTGTAACAAGGAGTTGAATGGCAAAATGCACAACAGCCGTTTGAGCCATGATTCGCACAATACAGTCGTGCTCACCATTATTGGCACCCATTTAGTTTAAGTACTAAATGTGGAAAATCTCCTGAAGAAAATGAATAAGTAAACACATTTTTTTTCTATAGAGATTAAACAAAAATAGAGCTTTTTTATAGCAAACAGTATGTTTACAGGTGGCACAATGAAGCCTTTAAGAAAAAGAACACACTGCATGTCAAGCGTGGTGGAGAATCCACAATGTTGTGGTGCTGCTTTGCTAAATCTGGTACTGGAAGACTTGACTGCATCAGAGGTATCATGAAATCAGAAAATCAAGAGATTTTGGAGCGAAATGTCTTACCCAGTGTAAGAAAACTTGATTTGAGGCCTAGATAATGGGTCCTCCAGCAAGACTTAAGACCCAAAGCACACAGAAATGGTTGAAAAGGGGGGGGAAAATGGACTGTTTTAAAACACCCAGCATTGTGGTCCTGAGCTCAATCCACTTCAAAATCTTTGGGTTTTTTTTTTTGATGGGGGAAGGGGTGAAATCTGCCATTGAGGAAAAGACGCCTGCAAATGTTCAAGAGCTTGAACAAACTGCAAAGGAAGAGTGGGAGAAAATACCACCTAAGAAGTGCAAAAAACTCATATAGATAGATACAATGGGTACGGAAACTACTCAGACCCCCTTAAATTTTTCACTCTTTGTTATATTGCAGCCAGTTGCTAAAATCATTTTAGTTCATTTTTTCCCCTCAATGTTACACGCAGCACCCCATATTGACAAAAAAAACTTTTTTGAAATTTTTGCAAAATTATTAAGAAAAACTTAAATATCACACAGCCATAAGTATTCAGACCCTTTGCTGTGACACTCATATTTAACTCGGGTGCTGTCCATTTCTTCTGATCATCCTTGAGATGCTTCTACACCTTCATTGGAGTCCACCTGAGTTTGATTATACTGATTGGACTTGATTAGGAAAGCCACACACCTGTCTACATAAGACCTTACAGCTCACAGTGCATGTCAGAGCAAATGAGAATCATGAGGTCAAAGGAACTGCCTGAAGAGCTCAGAGACCGAATTGTGGAAAGGCACAAATCAAGCCAAGGTTACAAAAAAATATCTGTTGCACTTAAGGTTCCTAAGAGCACAGTGGCCTCCATAATCCTTAAATGGAAGACGTTTGGGACGACCTCTTGGAGCTGGGCGTCCGGCCAAAGTGAGCAATCGGGGGAGAAGAGCCTTGGTGAGAGAGGTAAAGAAGAACCCAAAGATCACTGTGGCTGAGCTCCAGAGATGCAGTCGGGAGATCAAAGAAAGTTCTAGAAAGTCAACCATCACTGCAGCACTCCACCAGTCGGGGCTTTATGGCAGAGTGGCCTGACGGAAGCCTCTCCTCAGTGCAAGACACATGAAAGCCCGCATGGAGTTTGCTAAAAAAAAAAAAAAAAAAAAAACACCTGAAGGACTCCAAGATGGTGAGAAATACGATTATCTGGTCTGATGAGACCAAAATAGAACTTTTGGGCCTTAATTCTAAGCAGTGTGTGTGTGTGGAGAAAACCAGGCACTGCTCATCACCTGTCCAATACAATCCCAACAGTGAAGCATGGTGGGGGCAACATTATGCTGTGGGGGTGTTTTTCAGCTGCAGGGACAGGACGACTGGTTGCAATCGAAGGAAAGATGAATGCGGCCAAGTACAGGGATATCCTGGACAAAAACCTTCTCCAGAGTGCTCAGGACCTCAGACTGGGCCAGAGGTTCACCTTCCAACAAGACAATGACCCTAAGCACAGAGCTTAAGTAAAGTGGCTTCAGAACAACTCTGTGACTGTTCTTGAATGGCCCAGCCGGAGCCCTGACTTAAACCCAATTGAGCATCTCTGGAGAGACCTGAAAATGGCTGTCTTCCAATATTCACCATCCAACCTCACAGAAGTGGAGAGGATCTAAAAGGAGGTATCCAGGTGGGAAAAACCTGTTGCATCATTCCCAAAAAGACTCATGGCTGTATTAGCTAATGAGCAAAGGGTCTGAATACTTATGGCTGTGTGATATTTCAGGTTTTCTTGTTAATAAATCTGCAAAAATTTCAACAATTCATTTTTTTTTCTCTCCATATGGGGTGCTGTGTGTATATTAATGAGGGGGTGGGGGGGTGAAAATTTATTTTAGCAAATGGCTGCAATAGACCAAAGAGTGAAAAATCTAAGGGTATCTTAATACTTTCTGTACCCACTGTACAAGAAACGTTTGGAGGCTGTCATCGCTGCCAAAGAGTGTGCAACCAAATATTAAGAAGGGGTGCCAATATTGCTGCACATGCTGTTTTCAGTTTTTTTCTTTTCTTTGAAATGACACTAAGTTTAAAACGTCTTTATTAAATTACTTCAGACCTTTAAATAAGAGATCCTGATGAGATAAGTTTGGTACATTTCCATTTATATCTGAAGATATACAGGTAATGCAAAAAACGAAGGGCTGCCAATAACGGTGAGCACGGCTGTCCATTTCCTGGTTCAATTAGAATTGGTATGTAAACAGTCCACTACATCATGCTGTTCACATTTTGACATCATGAGACCAAGACAACACCTAACAAATGATCAACAGTGCCTTGTCGTTGCGAGGCTTCAAACAGGAAGCGGCCACTGAGCTTAGAGTGTCATAGTGTGTCAACAGCGGATTGCAACAGAGAGAGAAACGGAAGAGTCACAGAAGGGCGTCGTCGAGGATATCTTTCAAAATGTTCAAGAATCAAAACATATGTTGTGAATTGTGACGTTCAGCTCCTACGTAGGTATTCACTCATTCATTTCACCTTAAACGTTATAGTGCATTTTAAGTTCATCCTGAAATTAAAATATCGTTTAATGATCCCCAGAGGGGACATTTAGGTTGTCATAGCAATTTCAAAAATATCACACCAGCAAAGCAATCGCACCAGAGGTTATTATTACTGTTGTTATTACAATCGAACCAAACATGACGAGAGTGTGCGTACAGCCCGAGTCAGACTTACTGGGTGGTTGACTTTGGGGTGGTCAGCGTGTTTTTTCCTCAGATCCTCATAGTGCTCCTCCTCACGCTTTCGCTCATCTTCATCCAGTGTCTTCAGGTGTTCCCGCCTGTCGTGCTCCTTCATCATTTCGTAACGCTTGAACTCCTCGTGTCTCTCTTTGTCGAAGTTCTCCAGATCGTTTGTGGCCTTGATACAGGAACAACATGGTTTGCGCTTCAATAAAATGTTTCTTGGCCAAATTGCCAAATCAAGGCAACAATAATATGACTTAGAACACTGACTTAACAAGGAGAATAGCATCTAGAATTGATACATCTGTCCCAGATTATCTACTTTAGTCGTCTATAATACTTTTGGACGAGCCTGGATAACTCTTACGTGGCACTAGTATCAGTGCTATTGTCTAGTGTTGCAGTGCTTGTGCAACCTATGCTTCACCAAAAAAAAAAAAAGTTTTCTTAATTTGTCATTAGGGCTGCAACTAACAATTATTTTAATAATCAATTAATCTGTCGATTATTTTTTCGATGAATTCGATTTTTTTTTTTTTTTTTTAAATTACATTTCCATCCCTTTACTCAAGAACATGACATTATTTCAAATTGAAAACTAACTGATACGGCTACTGATTTGGCTACTGGTTTGGTCTGTAATATGAGAAAATAGGCAACAATGTTGATCATTGTTTTCCGAAGTAAAAGAGGTTTGTAAATGTCTTGTTTTGAAACACCAAAATAATAAATTATTATTCAAATAAATCTAATTATTTATATAGTCTGCTTTATTTATATAATAAATATAATTACTATTTACTGTTGAGAGGTTGAAATTCCAAGAATTTGGACAATTTAAGTCTCTCAAGGTCTTTAAGCAATTAAATCAATTATCAAAAATCTTTCTCAACAAATTTGATCATCAATGATCTGTCGACTAATCGATTCGCCATTGCAGATCTAGTTATGTCCTTTCATTGAATTGACTTCTTTACTTCTGACAAGGTTGTTGTCTGTTTACAAATACTGCTGTCTACAGATATTCCCCACAATTGTTTTAACAGTGAGTTACACTTCACAACTCCATTGGGAGGATGACCCCCCCCAAAAAAAGACTACTATAATCTATACATTGTGCTGTCTTTTTTTCCTCCTGGTAATTATAAATGTGTGGTTACAAATAATTCATAAAGGAGTGTCTTAGAAATTAAGGACCGAATGTGCAAACATTTTTGGTGGCCTTCTGATTTACCGATTTGATGAGGCGATCAAGGTCATCCACTTCAAATGTATGCGGGTTCATATGGTTCAAGTATTCAAACTGTTTCAGCAAAGCCTGGTGGTCCACTGCAATATCTATTGAGGTGACACGTGTATACAGTTAAAGCGTCTTTTACATCAATATTAGGGATGTCCCGATCTGATCATCTGATCGAAAATCGGAGTCGATCACGTAATTTTCCGCTGATCGAGATTGGGTGAAAGAGATAGTTTTTATTCATTTTCTGACATTATAAATGTCACAAAGTGACAAATTAATCCAAAAGTACAAAGATCTTTCCAACTGGAACAGTAATAATTTTGTTTTATATTAAACAATGTCACATTCCGTGGTAATTTTAGTACCAGTATAATATAACTGATTGGTGTAGTTTACTGTTAGATTAAACACGCAACAAAAAGAATTACACACATTGTATATTTAAATACGAGACACATGATCAATCGTTTTAGAAATCACCAGCTTAATGCTAACAATCAGTTGAAAACCCCATTTACAGGCTAGCTAGAATTAGCATTCGATCACAGGTGAGATTTGCCTTCAAATAACGAATATTTCTACACAAACTCTGCAGTAACACATACAGACAGGTAATATAAATCCCATCAAATAACGAATATTTTTACACAAACTCCGCAGTAACACATACAGACAAGTAATATAGCAAATACTCACAGGCAAATATACTTCCTAATCTGTGAAAAACGAGTTACATTAATGTTTTACCACAACGTTCTTATATTCTTTTTTTTACTGCAAACATACAGCTCCATGCATGCATCGCACCACACTGCCCCAAAGAGACCAAGGTGCACTCAGCAGGAACTGCATATTTTCCCACCTGTCTGTCTGACATCAAATCAGACTGAAATTTTACTGTTTTAGGTCAATCAGGATCACCAAAGTTATTTCTATTTGCTAAATATATATTATTATTTTACCAATTTATTTTTTGGTTCTTCTTTTAAATATTAAAAGTTGATTCATATATACACACACACACTCTCACCAGGAAGCTGTCTGGGAGACATCTCCAGACAATATATATATTTATATATCCACATATATAGTGGGTACATAAAGTATTCAGACCCCCTTAAATTTGTCACTTTAGTCTATTGCAGCCATTTGCTAAAATCATTTAAGTTCATTTTTTTCCTCAATGTACATATAGCACCCCATATTGACAGAAAAAAACAGAAACGTTGAAATTTTTGCAGATTTATTAAAAAAGAAAAGGTGAAATATCACACAGCCACAAGTATTCAGACCCTTTGCTGTGACACTCATATTTAACTCGGGTGCTGTCCATTTCTTCTGATCATCCTTGAGATGGTTCTACAAATTCATTTGACTCCGTGTTTGATTATACTGATTGGACTTGATTAGGAAAGCCACACACCTGTCTATATAAGACCTTACAGCTCACAGTGCATGTCAGAGCAAATGAGAATTATGAGGTCAAAGCAACTGCCTGAAGAGCTCAGAGACAGAATTGTGGAAAGGCACAGATCCGGCCAAGGTTACAAAAAAAAAAAGAAAAAACTTCTGCTGCACTTAAAGTTCCTAAGAGCACAGTGGCCTCCATAATCCTTAAATGGAAGACATTTGGGACAACCAGAGCCTTTCTTAGAGCTGGCCGTCCAGCCAAACTGAGCAATTGGGGGAGAAGAGCCTTGGTAAGAGCGGTAAAAAAGAACCCAAAGATCACTGTGGCTGAGCTCCAGAGATGCAGTCGGGAGATCAAAGAAAGTTCTAGAAAGTCAACCATCACCGCAGCCCTCCACCAGTCGGGGCTTTATGGCAGAGTGGCCCGACGGAAGCCTCTCCTCAGTGCATGAAAGCCCGCACGGAGTTTGCTAAAAAACACCTGAAGGACTCCCAAAAGGGTGAGAAATCAGATTCTCTGGTCTGATGAGACCAAGATAGAACTTTTTGGCCTTCATTCCAAGCGCTATGTGGAGAGAAAACCAGGCACTTGCTCATTACCTGTCGAATACAGTCCCAACAGTGAAGCATGGTGGTGGCAGTATTATGCTGTGGGGTTGTTTTTCAGCTGCAGGGACAGGACGACTGGTTGCAATCGAAGGAAAGATGAATGTGGCCAAGTGCAGGGATATCCTGGACGAAAGCCTTCTCCAGAGTGCTCAGAACCTCAGACTGGGCCGAAGGTTCACCTTCCAACCCTAACCACACAGCTAAAATAACGAAGGAGTGGCTTCAGAACAACTCAGTGACTGTTATTGGATGGCCCCGCACAGAACCCTGACTTAAACCCCTTTTGAGCATCTCTGTTGGGACCTGACAATGGCTGTCCACCAACGTTCACCATCCAACCTGAGAAAACTGGAGAGGATCTGCAAGGAGGAATGGCAGAGGATCCCCAAATCCAGGTGTGAAAAACTTGTTGCATCATTCCCAAAAAGACTCATGGCTGTATTAGCTCAAAAGGGTGCTTCTAATAAATACTGAGCAAAGGGTCTGAATACTTATGGCTGGGTGATATTTCAGTTTTTCTTTTTTAATAAATCTACAAAAAATGTTTAACTTTTTTCTGTCAATATGGGGTGCTGTGTGTATATTAATGAGGAAAATATTAACTTAAATTATTTTAGCAAATGGCTGCAATATAACAAAGAGTGAAGAATTTAAGGGGGTCTGAATACTTTCCGTACCCACTGTGTGTGTGTATATATATGTATATATATATATATATATATACACACATTCCCACACACACACACCGTAATTTCTCATGTATAATGCGTACCCCCAAAGTTGACCTCAAAATTCTGGAAAACCCTTCTACCCATGTATAATGCATTTTTACACTGCATGATTTTGCTTCTACCCATATGATCAAAACATGAAGTATTGTCTGTATTTTGTTCGGTTTTTTCAAATTATTCTGAATCACTTTATTTGAACACATAAAACTTTATTTTCATTTATTTGCTCTTATTTTGAAATTCACAACCCTACTTTTATTTAGTAAATGAGAAAAGACACAGTTGTGCTCATATGTTTGATTACCCAGGCAGAATTTGTAAGATGGGTACAATTCTTTCAAGAAAACATGAAGGGCCAGGCGAAACAAATACATTTTTATTTTAATGGGATTCAAATTAAATTGTCAAGCATTTCAGAATAGCATTATCATTAAACAAAAAAAATCAATGATGGTTGTTGTTCAGTCATCAGTTGTATTTACAACCCCAATTCCAATGAAGTCGGGACGTTGTGTTCAACATAAATAAAAACAGACAGAATACAATGATTTGCAAATCATGTTCAACCTATATGTAACTGAATACACGACAAAGACGATATTTAAATGTTCAAACTGATAAACTTGATTGTTTTTAGCAAATAACCATTAACTTAGAATTTTATGGCTGCAACACGTTCCAAAAAAGCTGGGACAGGTGGAAAAAAACACTGAGAAAGTTGAGGAATGCTCATCAAACACCTGTTTGGAACATCCCACAGGAGAACAGGCTAATTGGGAACACGTGGGTGCCATGATTGGGTATAAAAGGAGCTTCCCTGAATTGCTCAGTCATTCACAAGCAAAGATGGGGCGAGGTTCACCTCTTTGTGAACAAGTGTATGAGAAAATAAGGACAATGTTCCTCAACGTACAATTGCAAGGAATTTAGGGATTTCATCATCTACGGTCCATCATATCATCAAAAGGTTCAGAGAATCTGGAGAAAACACTGCATTTAACCGGCAAAGCCGAAAACCAACATTGAATGCCCGTGACCTTCAATCCCTCAGGCGGCACTGCATCAAAAACGGACATCAATGTGTAAAGGATATCACCACATGGGCTCAGGAACACTTCAGAAAACCAATGTCAGCAAATACAGTTTGGAGCTACATCCGTAAGTGCAACTTGAAACTCTACTAGGCAAAGCCAAAGCCATTTATCAACAACACCCAGAAACGCCGCCCGCTTCTCTGGGCCCGAGCTCATCTAAGATGGACTGATGTAAAGTGGAAAAGTGTTCTGTGGTCCAACGAGTCCACGTTTCAAATTGTTTTTGGAAATTGTGGACATCGTGTCCTCCGGGGCAAAGAGGAAAAGAACCATCCGGACTGTTGTGGACGCAAAATTAAAAAGCCAGCATCTGTGATGGTATGGGGCTGTGTTAGTGCCAATGGCATGGGTAATTTACACATCTGTGAAAGCACCATTAATGCTGTAAGGTACATACATGTTTTGGAGAAACATATGCTGCCATCCAAGCAACGTCTTTTTCATGGACGCCCCTGCTTCTTTCAGCAAGGCAATGCCAAACCACATGCTGCACGTGTTACAACAGCGTGGCTTTGTAGTATAAGAGTGTGGGTACTAGACTGGCCTGCCTGCCGTCCAGACCCGTCTCCCATTGAAAATGTGTGGCGCATTATGAAGCGTAAAATACGACAACGGAGACCCCGGAATGTTGAACAGCTGAAGCTGTACATCAAGCAAGAATGGGATTGTTAAAAGAAAAGGTGATGTAACACAGTGGTAAACATGACCCTGTCCCAGATTTTTTGGAACGTGTTGCAGCCATAAAATTCTAAGTTAATGATTATTTGCTCAAAACAATAAAGTTTATCAGTTTGAACATTAACTATATTGTCTTAGTAATGTAGTCAATTACATATAGGTCGAACATGATTTGCAAATCATTGTATTCTGTTATTATTTATGTTTAACACAACATCCCAACTTCATTGGAATCGTGGTTGTGTGTGTGTGTGTGTGTGTATATATACACATATATATATATATATATACATACATATGCACACACACACACATACATACATACATACATACATACACATACACACACACACACGGATCGGGACTTGATATCGGCAGATAGATAAAATAACACACTTGGACTTGGGTGCAAAAAATGTGATCAGGACATCCCTAATAAATATTAATTCAAAAGGTTTTTCCCCACCTACCATTTCCACCTTCAATGTCATGCCGAGCCTTAATCAGTGTTCTGAGTCGATTTACTTCCTGCCTCTTCAACTCATCCAGTTTGGTTCTGACATGGTGGCTGACAAAGTCCAGTTCTTTGGCGAGTTTGCCTTGCTGTAGTGGACATAAAACAAAGGTAAACATTATTCAACAGAAGTGTTGTAACAAAAAATATTTTTACTTTACCTTGATATCTTCCATGTCTGTATTATGGAGTTTATCTCTGAAATGTTCATCTTTTTCCAGAAAATCAATGACTTCCCTGAGGTACCGGTCATAGTGGAGGCCAGTGTCCTTAAGCAGAAGAGACAATCAAATGTTAAAAAAAGAATGTTGTGTAATTAAAATAATAATAACACAGTACAGTGTTAGTACACAATAATTAAAAATCTAAATCAAATCCATGTGATTGATGTACAAATTTCAGTTTTTGTCATCACTGTACAAAGCAGGTGAGTTATGCAATTCACAAGTACGCCAATAATAAGTTAGGATTCAAGTGCATGTTAATGCAAATGTGCGCATTATGGTTGTTTCGAACATGCGGCACAGTGAACAACTGATTAGCACATCTGCCTCACAGTTCTGAAGACCCGGGTTGAAATCCCGGCCCCGCCTGTGTGGCGTTTGCATGTTCACCCGTCGTGCCTGTGTGGGTTTTTTCCGGGTACTCTGGTTCCCTCCCACATTCCAAAAACATGCATGGTAGGTTAATTGAAGACTCTAAATTGCCCGTAGGTGTGAATGGTTGTTTGTTTATATGTGCCCTGCGATTGGCTGGCGACCAGGTCAGGGTGTGCCTCTCGCCCAAAGATAGCTGGGATAGGCTCCAGCACACCCGCGACCTACGTGAGGATAAGCGGTACGGAAAAATTAATGAATGTTTCAAACATATCCAGATATACAGTACAGAAGTAATTTGGTGCTCAAAATGTACTACAGCGTTCCCTAGTGATATCGCGGTTTATCCTTCATGTGCCTGCTATATCGAGGAATTTAAGCGACCATTTTTGTTACTTCGGGCAAGTCCAATTTTAAAGTTGGGCTGCTTCAGTGTACTAACATGTTGTGCCGCAACATGGCAGGCAGTACCGAAGTCTACTGTCTGGAAGAGATGCTGCGTAATTAAGAACAAGAAGAAAGAGGTAGAAAGGTCCCCTAATAAGCTACAGTAACAGTAATTTTCCACAGAGCATAGAATATATGCCTGTGAGTATTGTTGTATGCTGTTTGTATGTATTGCTGCTGTTGTGCACAGTAGCAGTTGTTTGAAGGTTTAATATTACCATAACATCTATTCTAATTTCCATTAGCTCGACTATGGTGTTTTTCATTACACGGTAGTATTAAGCTAGCATACTTTTGTTAGATAAAATGTAATGGTTTTGTTGAACATTTATGTTTCAATATAGAATGTTTAATTATCTTTTGTTTAATGTGTCAGTTTTACAGAAAACTTCAACTTGGAGTGGAAATGAACAGCTTGAAGCCTCTTGTTTGGAAAACCTGTTTCGAAAATGAAAACGGCATCAAGTAATTCATAAAAAGTCTGTTTGAAGTTTAAGTGTGTGTTGATAAGTTACGTGTTTAAAGTGTTTAGAGGGGTAAACCTATTTTTTATTTTTATACAGTCTTTCTATATTTTGGATTTTCACCTGCTGCGGGTGGGCAATTCCACAATGCTAAATGCCTTATATATTTGTAAAGCTGAGTTAAATCTTTATTCCACTTTTTTTTGTTAGAAAAAAATGAAGTAATTTTTACCCAAGCCACAACTCGAGGAGATGACACAATGCTCATTAAGCCATACAGCTCCGCTAACATTTTTCTGTATTTGTCAGTATCTTCTTTTTCATATTTAGTGAATGCCCTATTCATTTCCCACCCTGGCCCGGTTGGTGGCGCACTGCTTACGACGGCACGGGCATGACGCATGTTCTTCAAAACATGGTAAAAATGTTGTAGAATCACAAATAAGGGGCATATCATGCATTGCCTGCGTCATATTGAAGCAACGGCTGTTCTTTTTTTGTAATGCAGAATTCAAGCTGAGGGGGGCGCCAAGTTACATACTATGGCTTTAAAATCTACGCCACGTGTCAAACGCGAGATCCGGCCGGCCATAACATTTTGTAAGCCCACTGAACCAAATGAAGTGTGTCTTGCTAAATTGATTTGTTCCCTTCATTTTGACAGAAAATCTGTACAAAAGGTGCAATTTTTAATCACTTTTTACAGATATCACGAGCAATTTTCTTCACTAAATCCCATCTTAACGAAAACGGGTTCTTTGCACATAATCTTCCGCATTGCCAGAATATGGCTCAGTCTTTTCCAGTTCTAAAAAATTGCATTATTCTACATGCAGTGTTTATGTAGTTATTGATTTTTTTTAAATCTGTGTTTTGCATTGTTAGGGATAAAGACATGAAAAAACCTGAAAACCCTCACAGTGTAAATGTAGGGCTGCTTGACGTTACAGTAGCTTTTTCCGTTTTACCTTGTACAGAATCGAATCTCGTCATCAGAGCCAGCGAATCTTTGTAATCCTAATGCAGATTGAATTTTATGTTGTGGGATCTCTTTAACGATTCTATTTCTCTTTTTAATTTAATGTTTTCATGCACTGTGGTGTCCAGGGAAGCTGGTTCTGCGACAAATCAGAAATTAGGGGCGCACATAATTTTGGAGCACCAAAGGCTGTTGCTTGGTGCTCAATTTCTTTCTTGACCCACCAACATCACTGAATGAATTTATGTACATTTGTAGACATGTCATATCCGTTACTTATTTTTTTTGTACCAATAAAGGAATACAACTTCTTTTCTTGTTTGTTTCGTAAACTTTTTCCCCTACGTTTTATTAGTCTGAGCCAGTTCACAGCTGGTAACAGTCTGTACATAAATACCTGTTGCAACAGACATTCATTTAGACACTAATTATATTATTTATTTGTAATTTATGGCAAAAAGGAGAAGACCGTGGTTGTGCCAGCCCACACTTCCATTAGCAATTATAATGAGGAGGAGGTCGATGATGGGGGCGGGGGGCCCATTGAGGGGTCTCATACACAACACCATTCAAGTTAGTACCGCCCCTGACTTGCAGTATGGGCCCACGATCTGATTTGGCACAGTTCTCTCGGGCAGCGGTCCCCAATCTTTTTTGCACCACAGTTCAGTTTCACATAAAGACATATTTAGACGGACCGTCGTAGTTGCTGTGCTGCAAGACTGAGACACCTCATCAGCGGAACCCGGTGCACACACAGCCACCGCCACCGACCGAGGCATGACGCTTGCGGGAAACTTTCTTGTGCGCCTTAAGCTCAACTAAACGGAAGGAACGAATCAGTTCATGAAGCGGTTGCATTCAGAACATTGACTCAAAACATTCTTTCGTTTGGCTGAGATGTTCGTTAACGACAACACTACAGCCCTGTCTACCGCTGGACCCCCCCCCCCCCCAAAAAAAACAGATTGAAACGAAAATGGTGGTACGCAAAAGCCCACTGATACAATCGAATCAGGTGGGCTTTTAATATTGCATATTACTTATGTGCACACGTCAATAATGCATGTAATCATGAGTGAGTTCAACATTGCTGGGAAATTTGTAGTAGATTAAAATGCTGTTACATTTGTGTGATGACGTGCACATTGGGACACAACAATGTTCATATACCGTTTGTGTTGCTTCTGGGGGGGAATCTTTTATTTTAGGACTCATATTTGGCTGTTTACTTGTGACTAGGAATACACGGCTGTCATACTGCAGCAAACTATATTACCATTATTACTATTATTATTACTATTACTTGAGTTCGTTGTCACATTTCTGTGGGGCCAATTATGTATTACTTGTGCACTCACTGTAGTTGTCTCGCCATGCTGCACTATTTGCATATACTGGCCACTCATGCCAGAGTAGCATCTGCTCCATTTGCACACTGATTGAGGAGTATCTGTAACATTTGCACAACCGACATTGTCCCAGATGATCGCACTACTCGTCACTTTAAACCGCATACACTCCTTGAAGTCTCAGCGCCCTTTGCACAATGGTCATTGCACCGGACTATTGCAATATCAGTCGTTCGAACTGCTCTAAGTGCTAGAGGACTCTGCATCTTTTTGCACAATTGTTTTTTGTCAATGTCTTTATGTCCCCAAAGTGTTCTGTAAATTGACTGTTTGTTGTACTAGAGCGGCTCCAACTACCGGAGACAAATTCCTTGTGTGTTTTGGACATACTTGGCAAATAAAGATGATTCTGATTCTGATTCTGATTCTGATTATCCACAACCGACATGATGTCACAGCCGTATGTGGAAAGAGCCCATTTAACCACAGTAAAGTGGACCCCCGCTATTCGTGGGGCTACGAGAATCCACGGATAATTGATGCCAATTATAATTGCATAGTATTATTTTTATTTGTAAAACCACAAAGATTTTTCAATAAGCAGGTATCAGGTTAGTAGGTTAAGGTTGGCTCCCCGCAAAAAAAAGAAAAACAAAAAAAGAATTACAAATAAAAAATTGAAAAAAAAATCTGCAGGTGCCAAACTGTGAGTATGCGGTTGTCCACTGTATATATATTTGGTTGTCATTATTTTCCAAGACCGCTGATTTCACATTCAATAAGCTTGAAAAAAATATATATTGTTTTATGTGTGCGTGTGTGTGTATATATATATATATATATATATATATATATGCATGTTATATATATATATATAACATGCATTACATAATGATGTGATTATATTTATTAGGCTTTACATGATCAGGATTTTTGGGGCCGATCACCGATCAGCAAGTTTAAAAAAAACTAACTGATCACCGATCTGATCACAAGATGGAGCAATGTCTATTTACATGACTTGTTCATTTATTGTATATACTTGTGTACTGTATCCATCCATCCATTTTTTGTACAGCTTATCCTCACAAGGGTTGCGGCCGTGCTGCCATCCCAGCTCAAATTATTCTTTTAGCATTTTAGACAAAAGTTAAAACACCAATGACCTCTAGGGGGCATTCAAGCATTGGTCACTGACATAAGTTTTGGTCAAATTAACATTACAACTGACAGAAATAATGGGTGCCAACTTACTGTAATTAAATTACTTTATTGCAATTAAATTACTATAACAAATACTGTTAATGACATGCTTACTCTTAACTTTCTCACTGTCCCAGCTATATGGACGGGTGTTGTCTAGAGTTTGAGTCAGTTTGACACTTTTCTATTCAAGACATGTGACAAGGCTAAACATAAACTAGCTTTTGGATTCATATGCGACGAAGACGCGGAGTTAAATGTCTTATACGGAACCGTTCAATGACGTCATTGATCGGATCGGCGACTTATGACATGAAAGCCGATCAGCATAAAATGCTAATTATCGCCCGATACCGATAACGCAGATCAGATCGGTGTAAAGTCTAATATTTATATAATTTTCACTGTCATAAAGGCCCTCTTTGGGAAACCTTAAGTGAGATGTGCCCTACAATCCAAATGTGTTTTGACACCGCTGGTCATCACTTCAATTACACCTTCATTTTAAATGAATGAATTTGTATTTTTAAGTCCATTGTAGTGGTGTGTCAAGGCCAAATGATCAAAATCTGAATGACACATAAAAGGTAGGGAAACACTTACCACACTAGCAGGAGCATCTTCAATTTGGACCTCTGGCGCGTTAATTTTGGTCCTGTCCTTGCTGATGGGAACTGCTTCCAAACGGAGCAGCTGGACCAGCACCAGGACCCAGCTGATTACCAGCACACGACTCCACCACATCTTGACATAAAAGGCACAAGTATATGGGTTTAATAACAACCACAATCAAACCTTGAGGACGTTTTATTTAAAGTGGGCTGGATACTACAAAATATTTTTGTGGCCAAATGTTTATCAAATCTTGTCTACAGTCCAGCCAAAAATGGACTGTTGACGTTAGCTTTAGCACTGGTGGTACTGACAGATTTATTCCCCGAGCAATTACAAATGACCTTATTCTGATCTGAGTCTGTCAGTGTCTACACGTGGCGTAACATGAATAAGAAAAGCGTTCGAAATATGTCTACGTTGAATACTTACTTTACTGTGACTGTCAAACATAGTGTGCCCGAATAAATCTCTATCGCCTCCTCTCTATCAGGAGTTCTGTAGGCAAATAGCGGGTTAGTCTGCCCATGGGCGGTTCGAGTCCTAACTTTTTTTTCCTCATTGGTCGCTTTGGACGTCGGTCAAAGCAACTAGCAGTTCGGTTGCATCGAAGAGTACGTGGCGAGGTGGCGGAACTGTTATCGTCAATCGACACTGCGCATGCGCACACAACCATCACCACCTAAATGAGTTCCGTGCAAAAGATAGGCGAAAACGTCACAAATATCACACTGTACAGATAGTTGTCGATGTATTTATGTTGGCTTTTATTTTGCTTTGTTTTACTCTGCTGTATGCTGCCGGGGCGTGGGGGCGGGGGGGCATTGCAAATGAGAATCTATTCTCCATTGTCTTACCTGCAACGTTAAATTTAAAATAAATATTAACAATAAAACGTGTAAAAGAATATACATATTGGGAAAATAGTAAATAATTCTTCCTTTAAACTGGCAATAGATCACTAATGCCATGAATTGGCATTCGCATATGATAATGTTTAATGTAGTGGCAATTAGCACTTTGGGGAACATTACAAAAATACAATACAATACAATAATAACACACGACCTGATGTGCTGCAGCAAGTGATAATCGAAGCCCCACAGACTTGGCATAATAGCTCCAGCATCACCTGCCTTTCTTCTTGATGCATTTGTCACTCAGACCATTTTGTACTTCTTCAGCGTCGTTAATGCTTCCTAGGAGATTGAAGCCTTTTTGTTATATTAATTAATTAGCCCAACTGATAAGTGGTTTTGTTAAGGCTACATATTTCAGTGCCAAACATGAGTTCCCTTACTTATGTCTTTATGTGGCGTGCACGCTGTTTATGGAATCATATCTACTGTAGATAGAGAACTAGGTCAGGTCAAAAATAAATGTTTTCAAAATACACATATGATGAATAGACAGTGGATAGACAGTGGACCTTTGTGACAAAAACATTTCAAAGTCTGCTTTATAATCATTTCATGTATTGCAAATTCCAGCTCTTGCATCAATTACACACTTATAACAAAGACTGTTTTAAAGTCAACTACATTAAGAGGAACATGTTATAGTACATTTGTAACATACCAAATGAATGAATAAAGCTGAGAACTTATGAAAAATGATGTAAATGAAAATGTTTCCAAGCCCTAAGAAGAGTGTACTGTAGTTGGTTCTACTATACATTACTCCTCTGCTTTGTAGCAGAAAACTCCACGCTTTTCCTGCGGAGGAGGGAAACCGAAGCTGCGCACTCCCGGCTCAGAAGGACCGCAGTTTCTTCGCGGCCTTGTGATGGGATAGCGAACACTTCCATCAGCCAACCAGCCGGCATTGCAGTGGTCCAATCCTTTGAATTTCCATGCAGCATAGAGCTGTCCAACTTTAGCGATCTGTGCTTTGTCTTCCTCACAGGCCTGTCGAGCCTCGGTCAGGTTCATTTTGTGGGAAGGTTGAAAATAGTAGACTTGCCCTTTGGATGTAAACGGGAATGTGGCATTTAGGTTAAGCAGATATTGTATGTTGTTTACACGCATGCGTTACGTTTGCCCTCTGTATTCGACCCATTACAGTAGTGAACGCAGCAGGTAGGTGTGTAGTGTGTACACCAATGTCACAATTTATTTCGAATGTAATCAAATGTACTTTTTAACTATTCTTTGTGCAACTATTCAAGGAAATGTCCAAACATTTTGCAGTACAAAAGAAGGCAACAATGTAATGCATTCCAAAACAAAAGGCATCTCATTATTCCATATTGTTTAATTATTCATTGCTTATTACTGATGCCTACAAGGGTGTACCTGGGGAACAGTAAATAATGTTGCCTTCATGCAAATCAGCATCAGGTTAAAGCAACCCCACCTCGCATCGAAGAGGAAAAGCAGAAGGCGTCATAGCGATGGTGGGTCAGCTGGCGCCTGCCATAGTTCCGAATGCCTGGGGCAAGCCCGGGGCCTCCGCAAGGTGCTCTGGGCTGGGAGATGGGGTAATGGACTGTGCCATCGGCCAGCCAGCCTGCATTGCACCAGTTCAGTCCGTCCTCCCAGGAATGAAAGAGCTGACTGAAAGTGGCCAGTGTGGCGTCCTGCTGCTCACACACCTGTTGAGCCTCCAGAAAACTCAAGTAGTAACGTCCAAGAGGATGCTGGTATGGAAACACTACACCTGTGGGGGTAGATGGGTTTTTTACAGTGGTGAGATGTTTATATTAAGAAACGTGTTTTTGTATAGTTTTTGAATGTTTAACTAGAGCTGCATGGTGCAATAGTGGTTTGTGTGTCTGCTTCGCAGTCAAGAAGTCCCGAGTTCCAAGCTCCCGAGCTCCGGCCTTCCTGTGTGTAGTTTGCATGTTCTCCGGTGCTAGCCTTCCGCCCACATTCCAAAAAAGAATGGATCATTGACAAGAATGTTCAGTAATTAAGGCATAGTGCACTAATTAGGGCTACACGAACCGGTAGTGACTCGAATTGGAATTCGAGTGGATGGGGAAAAGCCATCGACGAATCCCAATGTTCGGATTTAAATCAGAACGAATCTTACAATATCATGTTACTTCCTCTATTCCGACAAGCGCTGCAACTCCTGCTATGCCGCATTTACTTAAAAAAATACAAACTATTTCACCATTTTTGTCCGACGCTATTTTGACTTGCTGCGGTTAGTTTCTGCGCATGTGCACATTTGGCCTCGGTGGCCGCAGTGGGGACGGCGATGAAGTCTATAGCCCCCCACCGAGACTATGATCTCTGCGGAATTAGGCGTCCGATAACTGAGCCTGAGGAGCTGGATGGATATTCATGGCAGCGCCACAACCAAAGCTGGAAAGCAGAGATCACTGGAGGGGGTGACTGTGGCAAAATGAATGGGACAAAATTGGCCCAACACAGCGTGGCAGCTTGCCACCTAGCCAGCCTGCTAGCTAGAGGGGAGGCAACAGGTCTGGAACTCTTTGATGAAAAAATACATACAGTATACTTGTACCTCTCAACTCAAGATCCACTGTAGTTCTCTTGTCCTCCAGTCCATCCACCACTTCGCAGACATAACGGCCTGTGTCGTTCAGTCGGAGTTCAGTCATCTCAAGTGAAACATCGTCTGCAAAGTCCAGCCTGAGCCGCACACGTCCTCTGATGGACAACAAGTATTCAATGTTAGCAGTTATTTGAAGAATATACTGTAACATCAACTCACACATAGCTGGAAAAAAAACAACCTGAATTTTCTAAAAGTTCGACTGCGGGATCCCACAGCCGCCAGCACGTCTGTCTGGGGTCCCCCAGCGACAGGAAACCAGGACCACTTAATTCGCACCTCCCTGGGAGAGTTGAGCTCAGGCTCGTACCAAAACCTGCATGGCAGTGTTGCATTTCCCCCCCGGAGTGCAAACACGGACGACAAAGCAGAGTCCACATGGAGGTTGACATTATTGTAATAACCTGGAAGAAACAAGAATGGACACTTGTGATATTTATTTCTTTAGCAGCTATGAATCCAAATACTGTACAGTACCAGAACAATATACTTCTTTCATACTTTCCCTATATATAATTTTATATCACATGATTCTGCTACTGTGAGACATGCGGTGTCCATTTTGACTTAGCTACCAAATATTTTATATATATAAAGTTGAAAAAAAAATAAATGCAAGAATGTGATTTAATGTTGACTAATTTAAAAAATAATAATAAAATAAGCTCATAGAAGTAAAAATACACATACTGGATTTGTTGACCTTCCCATTGAGGTATTGTTGGTAGAAGAAGGAGTTTGGGATCGTTGGTGCGGCCAGAGTCCATTTTGGAAGCATCAGCTGGAGGCACCATAGCACCAGCACCTGGAGGCAAAACATGGTATCCTGACTCCAACCACCAGGGCAAGAGATAGCGCTTGGTAGCTGAAGGCTCCTTCGTTCAAGCTGCAAGACAAAAGTTGCTTGTCACCTCGTCTGAAAAAGAGAACAAATACATCAATAGAATCACAATAAAGTCAGCTTCACCGTGACTGTCACTGCTCTGCTGCAGCTAAAAGCCCCCAGCCCAGTCAATTTGACTTCTGGATGGGAAGAGCCATGTGTGTGTGCGTCTGTGTGTGCGTCTTACCAGTTAGTGACAGGATCACACATCTCCACTCTTCGATGCAAAGATACTTTGCAGTTCAATAATGACAGATATTCATTTTTCCGCGTTTTTTCAAATCAATCTTTGCGCTGCTTTGTTTCTCCTGAGAAAAAGTCATGTACTTTTCAATTGTATGACCATAGTCTGATTTAAGGTCACTGTCGGCTCATGACAAAAAAAAAAAAAAAAAATGACAAAAACACTGGTAGAACTCGAGACATTTTATGGTTATTTCACATCCCATCTGCAAGCCATCATGCAGTTTTATTGAAACACTATGGTCTTTTATAAGGAAACCAACTGTACTGTGGTAATTACTCATCTACTAAGAGTTAGCATGCAGAGTGGTGACGGATGTGCATCCAGCACATTTATTGAAGAGATGAAAGGGCTTGCCAGGGGCCAAACATACTAAGACTGTGAACATTGTTGGGAGAGGGGCTAATAGTGTATAATTATTCTTGTAAACAGAAGGCCAAACATCAGTTGCCAGCATGCAAAGGGGCAACTAAATGCATCTTACAGCTCCTGCAAGATTTTGTACTTATTTTGAATATCAACAAGTCTAATTTGTAGAAAGGTTGGCAAGTGACACTGATGATAGATCTCTTAATTGGAATCCTTCTTTCAGGTTGTCTCTACTGCGTCCCGAGTCGCCAGATGACTTCTTCTGCACATGGCTTCATTGACAAGTCTGGACATGCATGAAAACATCCACCAACACCCACTGACTAGTGGTGAAACTGTGGGAAATTAAACTTACAGTACTGTATAACCTTTCTGTATGTACTATATGTAATAGAACGCGTACTAAACCCTGTATGTGTGTGTGTGTCATGCATGACAAGAAACATGATTATGTATACATCTTTAATTAATGACATTTAAAAAAAAAAAAAAAAAGCATTTATCTTCATCTTTCTTAACATGTTAAGTGCTGTCAAACTGTTACATTAAAATTGATTTTAAAACTAAGAAAAAATACATCTGAAATGTGTGAACAAAAACATTATCTACAGAAGTCACAGCGTACCAAAATCCATATTGCACTACCCATGCTTCATCGTGCTTTTGTGTGCTTCACTTATGAAACAAAAGTTGGCCTTGCGCGAGATGTTTTGCTTGTTTTAGCGTGTCTGTTCTTAAAGATCATTAATAGGACAGAAAATGGTGTAAACCCAGCAACCATATTAGCATGGAGTACATGTCAACATACGCAAAAACAGTGGATTAACTGGAAGATTTTAGGATACAATTGAAAGCATGGATACACAATAGAAATAACCAATGTCAAATCATGAAAGAATAGAAAGAAAAAAACACTAAAGAAAGTGCTACGTATGTTTAAGTCCCAGTTTTTTCCGCCAACATGAGCTTGATCCAGAGAGTTGTACAATGCAATGTAAACTCTGTCATAGGGGGAGATGAGGAAATGAAATGAAGATGGAGATCTGCAACAGGACGTGAATTCTCTAGTCATCGCAGCCCAGCAGCTCCATGCGTAGAGTGATGCGCTCGTGCCACTCCCAGGGAACCACTCGGACAAATCGGGCATAGAATGGTGGCTCAAATACATTCTTCAAATGACTGTTGTTGTCAATATTGCCTTGGAAAAGCTGTAAGGTAATATGCACATGACTCAGTGAAAGGAACGGTATGGAAACTTCTCTTTTGAATGAATTCTATCAGAAAAAGAATGTCATGTCACTTTCTGCTGGGGTTAGTCTTGGATAAATGGTCAACATATTCAGCGTACCCTTTACATACATGCAAATCAGTCTCCTTTCAGCGAAATTCGCCGTTTTGAACTCAAAATAGCCCATTTACGCAAATCGTACAGATCAGATGAGTTTTTCCTTTCCAGATAAATCAGAGGAGTTGACGAGATCAGAAAAAACACTTCCGCCGCTTCTGCTGGTAAGAAGTAACGATGCGTTTACTCCATTACAATGATCTAAATACCGCTCGCTACTTTTTTTGATCAATTATTGCTTATTTATCAACTATTTCGTGCGCGAGACTACGACTTCCGCATTGGACGCTGTTTCCAATTTAAGCGCTAGTGACGTTTAAATTTAGTTCACCAATCAAACGACACAAGAAAGTCACATGGCCTCACACAACGTCTTCTATTGGGCTTCCCGGGGATAGGTATTAAAGGTAGATAAGCTAGCCCGGGTGATTGCCGTGCCTACGTGGCGGCCATTTTGGGAAGATCGTCGTTACTGTGAAGGCAATGGCGCACCGCTCTTGTTTAAATTAGACGAACAAAAACAACAGCTTTCATGTATTGTAGTACTTGTCTGACCAAATATGGATATTTATATAACTTGAGAAATCACCGTGCAGTAAATTGCAAACGTTTTTGTTGTTTATTTTATTTTTTATTGTTTGTGCTACGGCGGCACGGTGGCCGTCTGGTTAGAGCGTCAGCCTCACAGTTCTGAGGACCCGGTTTCAATCCCCGGCCCCGACTGTGTGGAGTTTGCATGTTCTCCCCGTGCCTGGGAGGGTTTTCTCCGGGCACTCCGGTTTCCTCCCACATCCCAAAAACATGCGTGGTAGGTTGATTGAAGACTCTAAATTGCCCGTAGGTGTGAATGTGAGTGCGACTGGTTGTTTGTTTGTATGTGCCCTGCAATTGGCTGGCAACCAGTTCAGAGTGTACCCCGCCTCCTGCCCGATGACAGCTGGGACAGGCTCCAGCACGCCCGGAAGCGGCTCAGAAAATGGATGGATGGATGGATGTTTGTGCTACTTACTCAGTACTTGAGTAATTATTTCTGTGTGTACTTTTTACTCTTAAGTAAAATTTTTTAGGACTACTTTTTACTTTTGTCACATTATGGTCAAGTAAAGGTACTCTTACTCGAGTACAATGTTTGGCTACTCTAGCCACCTCTGGAGCGGACATTTCTCGATTACTCCTTTTACCGTAAAGCAACATTTTTGCGCATCAGATCAGCCAGTGTCGTATTTGTTGCACGGGTCTTTTTATTTTGGCGTTGAGGTGCTGCGGGTCGTGGCCCGTGTTGTGGTCCCTGCGGGGACAAGAGCTGATCTGCGAGTACATCTTGTATTAATTAGGAAACGCGCCTACAATTATCTAATTAGTAGGCTTTACACTATCAGGATTTTTGGGGCCGATCACCGATCGGCAAGTTTTAAAAAAACAATAACCGATCACTGATCCGATCACAAGATGGAGCAATGTGTCTGTTTACATGACTTGTTCATTTATTGAATATCCTTGTGTACTGTATCCATCCATTTCTGTACAGCTTATCCCCGCTGGAGCCATCCGTCCCAGCTCAAATTATTCTCAAGCATTTTAGACAAAAGTTAAAACACTAATGACCTCTAGGGGCCATTCAAGGATTGGCCACTGACATAAATTTTGGTCAAATCAACATTACATGACAGAAATAATGGGTGCTAACTTACTGTAATTAAATTACTGAAATATATACTGTTAATGACATGCTTACTCTAACTTTCTCACTATCGCAACTATATGGACGGGTATTGTACAGAGTTCGAGTCCGTTTGACTTTTTTTTTTTTTTTTTTTTTTTTTTTCCCCCCCACGCTGTGTTGCATGCTCCTCGTGTACATTCTTCAGGTGCTCGATCAAATTTGTTGTGTTGAAGCATTTAGATGACGTTCCCCACGACGTACTTCAGTTGTGCACAGACTGCAAATAATTTACGTGTTGTTTGTCTGATACACACCGACGAAGTGTATTTTCACCGACAAGATTGATGTTCGGGATTATGTCACAACACAGAATGGACTAACTTCAAATTCAGAAATGGCCAATAAAAATACTGTACTTAATATTTTCCTGGAGGATGCATTAGGGATTACCCTTTGAAATTGTTAATAGTGGAAAAATGAAGTGAAACAGACAATGATTGTAGTCAATTCTTTTCCAGAATGAGAGTGCTTAAAGAGGAGGATGCTATTCATGTGGCACAGCTTGAAGCAGGCATCAGGTGCAGGTGGAGATGGGCCTGGCTCAAATTGGAGGCCAGAACAAAAAAGCAAAGAAATTAGGCAAATTTAATTTTAATCTTAAATTTGTACATCAACATCTACTTGAGCGGTGAAAATAAATGTTTTTCTGTGTGAATTTTTTTTTATTTTTATTTTGCCTTATTCTACTCTTCAGAGTCTTCCAGGTTGCTTAATTTATGTTAAAATAAAAAATAAAATCTCTGCAGGGGCAGACATCTTGGACATTTTATGTTCCAGCAAGACAGCGAGCGCTCCAGTGCATAAAGCAAGGTCTTAATACACACGTTTGGATGAGTTTGATGTACGTAGAAGAACCAAAGACCCTCTCCCTGTCTCTTATTTTCCATTAACTGTAGGTTAATGGCCATTAAAAAACTTAAATCCATATAGTTTACAGTACTGCTAATGTTATAACCATTTCTTTCTGAGTTTTTTTTGTTCAATTGGGGCTGGGATAGAATAAAGATTATTTTGTTTTTCCTTTTAAACATTTCAAATAAAAATGCGTACACATGTTGAATAGATAAGAGAATTGCTTGAATATACAAACGACTGACCTTATCACTGTCTGTGTTAATGTCCTTCACCATACTCCAAGTTTCTTCATCATTACTGTAAGCCACTTTGAACACAGACACAAATTGCACCACCCCAAAGTCCTTTGCCCCTTGAGTGATGATACCCGTGATTCGCTTTGTCTTCTCGAGATCCACCTGAGAAGAAATACTGACCATTACAACTTGAAAAACAGCGTAGTGACAGTGTAGTCCTTAAAGTACGTGCGCTGTCCGTCACCTGGATCCACTCTGATCGGTTGTTTTGGGAAGGAGACCAGGCATTAGTCTTTCCCTGCTTATCGAGGCGGGCAAATTGAGGGAGCCAAGTAAAGGTATCGATGCCCCATGTGCGGAAGGAACTGGAGGCTGAAACTTGGCCATCTGAGATCAGCCGAGACTTCATTCCCATTGGCTCTGAGCACCCTGTTGTGTTTGAACAAACTGTGAATAAAGAAGTAGACAAACGAGAGGAATGGGAAAACCAAGAGGAGAGAAAGCGGAAAAGATAAATAAAGAAACCCACAGAAGAGACTAATCCTCCACCAGAAAATCAGAAAGAAAAAAATGTGACTGATCCAAATAATTTCCAATACAAACCAAAGCCACAGTGGCCACAGAGGAGTAAGGCAGGAAGAACAGTGGCATGCATAAGAGAAAGTACACAGTGCAACACAAGACTATGTACTATGCTTCTCTGCAAATATTTTAGCTGACATTTTCATCTGGAGTCAAATTTCCAAAATGCAGAAATTATGTCTGCCTGACTTTATGTATGTACATACATTTCCAGTAAATAACTGTAAAATGTAAGGCCATTGCCATGGCATGCTGTATTATTATGAGAATCCAGTTGCAACTGGGTGCTTTGGGTGTGTTTACCATTGAGTTCGCATCCCACCAACTCCATGCGCAGCGTGCATGCCTTTCGGCAAACCACAGGGATTATACGGATGTATTGGGCCACAATGGGTGGGTCGAAAAGATTGGTCTTTGTGCTGTCGTTATCTGTGTTGCCCACAAAAACCTGCAGTTCAAAGTTGAATCATAATCAGACGCTCAACTGTGTCTTGGGCTTTTTCGTCACGCATGATAAGGTCTAACCTTGTCTCTCCATTGTCCATCCATTCCGTACGTGGTATAGGTCTTTCCATCAAAGCTGCTCGACACTTTGAAGGCCTTTATGTATTCTGCCGTGCCCATTCGACTGGCGCCTTGAGTTATTATTCCTGTTAGACGCATCTTCTTCTGCATGTTGATCTGGCGTCAAAAAGTGGCGCGATATCATTGTTAAAGCTTTTTTTCCAATTGGCTACTCTATCACTTAGGCTGAACAATGGCTTCTTTCACCTCGATCCAAGGATTCTTGTCATGGGCAGCCGATGTCCAGGCATTGACGATGCCTTGATTGTTGAGCCGGGCCAATTCCGGGCCCCAAGACTGAAGACCGAGAATGCCGTAGTGCACAGAAGAAGCTGAAATCTGGGCGTCTGCGATTGCTCCTCCCTCCATTCCAAGTAGAGAAATACAACCTGAGAAACAAAAATGTAAAAAAAAATAATAATAATTTAAAAAATAGTATTACATAACCTGCACACAACTGCATTACAGCACTCTCTTTTTACTCAGTTTTTTTTTAATGTCTTTCAATTGCATTGTAATAAATTAAACACAACAAACATTATTTTGATTTAGTATAAAACTGGATGTTTGAATGGTCCCTGGACAGAAATCCAACCAAAACAGGACTACTGCACAAGCAGAGTAACTATTGTAAACACATTAATTTTGCAGTTGAATCACCACTGTGTATTGAATATGAAACACATTGAACAGGAAGACGGACGACTGGTTGAGCACATCTGCCTCACAGTGCAGAGGTCGTGGGTTCAAATCCGGGCTCTGGCTTTCCTGTGTGGCGTGTTCATGTTCTCCCTGTGCTTGCATGGGTTTTCTCCAGGTACTCCAGTTTCCTCCCACATTCCAAAAACACGCATGGTAAGTTAACTGAATACGAAATTGTCCTCAGGTGTGAATGTTTGTTTGTGTATGCTGTATGTGTCCAGGGTATGTATCCATACCTGCTGCCCGAAATCAGCTGGGATAGGCTCCAGCACACCCGTGAACCTAAACGAGCTTCACCTTTTGGCTCAGCTCCTTTTTCACCATGAAAGACCGATGCAAGGTTTGCATCACGGCCACACCCATCCGCCTGTCGATCTCGTCAATCTCCCGCTCGATTCTTCGCTCACTCGTGAACAAGTAGCCAAGATACTTGAACTCCTTCACTTGGGGCAGGATCTCATCCCTGAGAGGCCACTCCACACTTTTCCGACTTGGGAAAATGGACCATGGCGTCAGATTTAGAGGTGCTGATTCTCATCCCAACCGCAGCTAGATGAAGCCAGCAGAACTGCTTCATTTGGCAAACGCAGAGAAGTAATAATGAGGCCACCAAACCGGAACTCCCCAACACCTCGGCTACGGCTGGAAATTCGGTCCATGAAAGCTATGAAGTGAATTGGTGACAAAGGGCAGCCTTAGTGAGGTTCAACCCGTACTGGAAAAAAAAATATCCAATTTACTGAGGGACAGAGCGGCCCATATCTGGGGGGCCAGCACCCCGTACTCCCGGAGTATCCCCCACAGGACCCTGCTGGAGGTGGAGAGCCGGTCACCTGTTCCACGACCGGGACGATAGCCACATTGCTCCTTCTGAATTTGAGTTTCCACTTTGTAACGGGCCCTTCACTAGAACTACTACAGTATACAGTACTTAATATACCAGATATATAATACTTGAAGAATGGATACATAAATGTATGCGAGTTAATGGACTGATGTTATAGTGAGTGCACATACGTAGTTGGCACTGCTTCCCAACATAGGGTGAAGGGCAGTGACATGAATAATCGCCATCAAGATCTCTGCATATGCCTCCGTTTTTACATGGACGCTTGGCGCAGTCATTCACATCTGGAAATAAAGACAGAGTTATTGTTTTTGGCACAATTAACATCACCAAAGTTCAGAATTCATAGCAGGAGTGCTTTCGACAATGTAGCGCCTTTAAACAAGGTCCATGTCATGGAGTCAAACCGCCACAGGGTGGCACACATAGACCAAATCTAAACATCACATGGGCAATACAGTGCTCCCTCGCCACTTCGCGCTTCATGTTTTGCGGCTTCAGTGCTTCGCGGGTTTTTCCAAAATATTCATAAAATAAAAAAAATACAGCCATATCGGGAGCCATATTGCGGAAATACGCGTTGTTTTCAGGTTGATGTGCGCGAGAGGTTTCCCTGCATGCCAAACAAAGAGATGAGTTGACTCAGAGGCTTTGTACATGCCTGTACTGTACGGGCACTCATACAAGGCGCGTGATTGCTTCCCGGCGCGACATCAACCAATGAGAGCACGAGTGGATTTATCCCGTGAGCTGATTGGCTGCGCATCATCGCAGCCTCGCCCAGCATCTTCCCTTGTTGTGTCTCGCCAGTCTCGTCCACGCTGTTGTGTTCCCAATAACGTTTTTGTTTAAGCGATAATTTTTTGATTAGTTAAGCCCTTGCAATGCCGCCGAAGCGCTGTGCCCCTGCGAAAGCTTCCTCCGGGGCACCCAAGAGGAAGAAGAAGATGATGACCATCAGCGAAAAAGTGAAACTTTTAGATTTGATCAGAGAGGGCAGAAGTTATGCATCTGTGGCACGCCATTATGGCTTTGGTTTTATCATTAAAGATTTAAGTAAATATGTGTACTGTTGTAATCTTTGTCTCAAATATGTAAAGTATAAATACTGTTTACATATTTTAAACATTTTGGTACCCACATACACATCCACGAAAATTCCTAGGGGACGGGGGGGACGGGGGGGGACGGGGGGGGGGGGACAAATCCTACTTCGCGGTTTTTCACCTTTCGCGGGGGTTCTGGTCCCCATTAACCGCGAAAAACGAGGGAACACTACTGTACTTTTTAAACATGCAGCTAAGACTTTCTTCTTTCTTCCAAACTACTATCTTGTTTATCTTTGAACTGTAGTTATCTTTGTGTCCCTTTATGATTGATCAGCAAGCATATTATAGATTATTCATCCTAAAAATAAGATATGTGTATTAATATTTTAAATTTCAAGTGCACCTCGTCAATATACCACAAAGCCCAAGTATGAATGTGAATAATAATGTGATTGTTTTATTCAGGATTAAACTGAAATAAAGTGGGATAGCTTTCAGCTAACTTCTTTCATTGGGGATGTAGGGGACTTTCAATCTAAATTCACTCAAGTAATTGACAAACAAACCATTTTCCACCAATTTTTTTACAATGTCAGTACCCTGTGTATCACTACAACCTATTGCTTTTTAAGGGACTTGGACTGAATTAATGCAAGAATAAAGCAATTAATGTTGTCAATTACTGTATCAATGTCTGTCTCTGGAGTTACGCAAACCCAGACAAATAGGGAACCAGAAAAAAATTGAAACCCAATATAGTAGGCTAGGTGGCATCAATTTAAAAAAATAATAATAATAATTTTAAAAAACAAGATGGGATTTGGGGAGGAAGGCAGAGGAGGCAATTATAGATTTGGAACTCACATGATGATGTCAAATGGTTAAAGGCCTGGGTAATTCAGGATTAAATTAAGAATCAATAAGGAATAAGCAGGAAAAAAATGCTGTTCACTGATAATTGTTATAAAGTACCAATGAGAAACACATCCTTAGTTATGACTTTTTGTTGATTTTCATTGTTCTAATTCTAGGGATTCAATGACAAAAAAAAAAAAAAAAAAAAAGTATCTAATTATTAACTCGTGGAAGTATCCAAGTAACTTAACTTTGTTGATTGTAGCCTGTGTCAATGAAACAATTGCCCTGAATGTTGATGATAAACAAGGCGTTGTGCTACCTTGTCTCACATGGCCTAAAAGACTGCTAAAGCAGACGACAGGTTGACGTAATTCCACATGGATCCGTGCAATTCTTGCTCCACTAAGAGGATTGGTCAAAAGGCCAGTATGGCTGTGACAACACAAATAAAACAGCTGAGAAACATTTGATCCTACTGAGAAAGGACACAAAATAATCGGACCGATTTGCTCTAAATCCAGCACTGTAGCACATGGATTATACCAAACATTCCGTTTTGTGAACAACAATTAATTTTCACACATAGAGACAGTTATGAATACAGCATAAACTTTGGGAAAGTAAAATGCATATTTCTCCGAACCGTACTGTTTCACTATTACCACATCATTAGTTTTAGCTATATATAAAGCTCTCTAAGTATATGAATGGGTTCCACCCTAACCACGAGACCATTTCTGCCAATGACGTCTGACGCAGAATTAGAACTGGTGCAGGGAGTAGACTCCACAAACACTACAATTGGTGGTCAGCCTGTGACTTTGGGATAGGATGAACTGTTCATTCAAAATAAATATCCTTTTAGTAAACATCGTCAAGATGTGGGTGAAATGTGTGTTTTAACTCAACATGTCGCTTCACCTTCCACATTTCTCAGACACATGGGATTTATAGAATCACAAATAATTGAGAAAAGATATTTTTGCAAGGACTGCAAGGTATCTTGGTCATTCTGTTAAGAGGATTTCGGCACGGCGGCCGACTGGTTAGAGCGTCTGCCTCACAGTTCTGAGGACCCGGGTTCAATCCCCGGCCCCGCCTGTGTGGAGTTTGCATGTTCTCCCCGTGCCTCCATGGGTTTTCTCCGGGCACTCCGGTTTCCTCGCACATCCCAAAAAAAAACCATGCAAAATTGCTAAATTGCCCGTAGGTGTGAATGTGAGTGTGAATGGTTGTTTGCTTGTATGTGCCCTGCGATTGGCTGGCAACCAGTTCAGGGTGTACCCCGCCTCCTGCCCGATGATAGCTGGGTTAGGCTCCAGCACGTCCTCGACCCTTGTGAAGAGAAGCGGCTCAGAAAATGGATGGATGGATTTCTTGGAATTCATGAAAATATTTGAGCTCTTATGGTCAAGCTCAAGTCTGTGAGAATTTGTGTGGGTGGCATCTGCATGCTAAGAGACTTAGAGAGGGGTTTCCTTACTAATTAGCCAAACAGAACAACCGCAAGTTATTGCATTCAAGAAAACACAACTCTGTGAAAGAGGTTCTTTAATGAGACTACTGCAGGGGCAGATAACTCATCCCAGACAACTGGGATGCTACGACCTCAATCATGTACTGTATAGTCTAGTAGAAAACCCATATTTGCTATTAGTGTTACACAATAGTGTCATTTTTAGGACAGGGTTACTACCTTGCTTTGTGAAAATCGGGGAGACAAAAAGTGTTTGAGCAGGATTTGATGATAACCTTTTCAACATTTTGCGCAATGATGTTAAATCTGGAGTTTTGTTCATTTGAGAGGCCTTTGAGGACATGAGTGCATCTTGTATAAAATGACATTAAGAACAGCGCTATTGCATAAAAGTACATACAGTACAATGCGCAAAAATACTTCTGAGTGAAGCATGGAATAGGGTTTGAACTTTCTAAAACTTGTAATGATAAATGATAATAATGTTCATGAATTCCCATTTTCAGTGACATCCATGCAAGCATCTTTCTTGACAGACAGAAATGATCGCGAAGGTTTAAACAAAGTGGTTCATATGGTACTTGATCTTATACATCAGGTCTTTATAATGTTTTCAAATACAATAAAGTCACTGAAAATCAACTGCCAGTTACAAAACTATTTCTGCTGACTAGGCTTAGGGGTAGTTAGGGTCAATCTAAAATAAAAGCTCAACCCTTGAGCTTGTATAAAATGTGGAACGTAACCTACGACTCAAGGACAAAAACGGCAGCCCGGCATTATGAGCCCCAATCAGAAGCAACTTACTCGTCTGGCAGTGAGCACCGTCAAAGCCCGCCCCGCAGTTGCAGATATACTCATTGAAAACATCTCCCCTCCTGCTTGGAGCGATCACCTGGCAAGTCCCATCATTCTTACAAGGGTTGGGACTGCAAGGTCCTGGGTGAAACAAGGTGGATACTTTCATTAGAAATGTTGCTGCCATTTGTACTCAAAGGATGTTTTGTTTGCGCTACCTGTCTCTGTAAGGTTGCACGTGTCTCCAGCAAACCCATCTGCACAGATGCAGATGAAGGGATCCTCTCCTACCCCTGTCACGCACGTTGCTCCATTATGGCAATTATTCACCTCACAGTAGTCACCTGGGAAATTGCATTGAGGAAAAACAGTGTTGAAAGGAGGAAAAACTAAAGCTCAATCAATTTCAATATCATTTGAAGGCCCATTGTGTTGTGCAGTGGTAACTCTTACTTTTTTTTATTTGACTGTTTATTTTTTTGAACTTCTTGTTGTGGTGGTACTGTGTGGGTTCTCGCTGTTTACAAGTTTCAACCACAGCTAATCTGAACATTCTCCGCCACTTGCAAATGAATTCTCAGACATGTAAGACATCAACAGAGAAATGAAATTCAGTAATCCCCCGCCATATCACGGTTGACGCTTCGCAGTCCTACTGTAGCCCAGATTTTTTGTGTGTTCTTACGTTTCTTTTTTATAGTTTGTACAATATTTTTGTCTTATCCATTACCCTTGTTCTCTCTCAAAATGTGTTAAAATGTGTTTGTATTGTTTTAAAAGTGTGTTTAAAGTCCATTAAAAAAAATTAAGTGCCATAAATGTTATAAAAACATGCCAAGGGTGTATTTAGATGCGGTATTTCTATTTCACTTATTTTGGGACTGTTCTGGAACCTACAGTAACTCCTAATTCATAAATAAATAAATTTGGGATGTTTGCAGTGTTGTTTTGGAGAAGAATATCGATATCGAGCACTAGTCTAGAGAACTGAGTCTTATTTCTTGGACGACTCCGGCAAATCAGGCAGAAAAACCAGGTGGGAGGGGCAGGGCACAGATTTATGGGTCATAATCTGGCTGTTTGTTTACTGTTACGATACCATTGAAGGTCATTATTCATTCCCTCAGCAGCATCTGGAAGCTTTCACATCAATGTGTTGGATAGTATGTGAATGAGTTTGACATCCATTTGTAAAATGAATCGACACCATGACTTGTCGAGACTGAAAATGCATTGTATTGCCGTCGTGTGGATTCTGTCTGGGCCCTGTTGGGCACAATATTTCTTCTTTCACAAGCCTCACAAGGATCTGTCAGTTCCGCTCAGACTACTTTCAACTCGAGCGAAAGGGACACAACATTTGTGTGTGACCATATGTTTAAAAAAGGAAATTAGTTTGTATACTTGAGTTTATTTCGAAAATTGAAGAAAATGTTAAATTATTGACCAATAATGACAGTAGTAGGTGAAGTAGGCCATTAGTTGGCCTGCTTTTGCAAATTACCCTCTGCATTATTTCCAAAACAAGTTTGGTTTTTTTTTAAAACTCAGAGCTCCATTACAAAGAGCTCAGGCTTGGGGACTTGCTGTCTGCCAAAGAGGGGCCTTAAATGGGACACATATCCTCCCAGCCCCCTTCCAAAATGTGGTTCTATAACTTTCGTAACCCTATAATACAAAATTCCACCACGCAGGTTACAAAACCTTTGCTCTTTCCTGTACCTCGTTAAAATAATTCGAGATTGTGAACAATATATATCACTACAGTCTATCTAATGTTTACATTTCACACCAAAGCAGTGAGTAGTGGTGACTTTGCAACTACAAGACTGTCAAGCAACCGGTTGTGCGATTCAACAAAACGGACACAAGCATTTTCGGCCAACAGCATTGACAACAAAACGCGACTGCGTGTGGTTGGGATTAAAAGATTCCAGGATTAGCCAGGTGAAAGAGAAGCGTGCAGCTCTTGGTCTGCCAGGGAATGAGTAGCTAGCTATACAACATGACAGAGCACCGGCAAAATGGTCAGGATGCTTGCTGCCAATGAACTGACAGGTGATCCGTCAGTGCTACAGGTGCTGGATGCATCCCCACGTCATAACAGCGGTCAGTCACCAGCCAATGGCATTCTGATCAGCCCAGACATGTTCTGACACTATGCAGGTGCAGGAAGTTGGCCGGACATTTCCAGGTTGATCTTGGGTTAGGTGAACAGACAGCTGCTTCATGTGGGCTCCACACACGAGCACATATGGCGCTATGTTTCCGCTCCATCTGTACCACCTCGTACTGTTTTCCAACAAAGATATCACTGGGACAAATGGCAGCGTGTTGTAAATACACAAATGTACATACAGTATGTTTCCAAGGAAGGTTAAAAAAAAAAAAAAAAAAACGGCTCATAATTAGGTCTCGCAATATACTGCAGTTTTTTTTCTTTTCTCCAAACACACTTCTTCCAATATAATACCACTATAGCGTGCTTGTTTACAGCTAACTCTGGAATTGAGATGAGTTGTTTCTTTAAAGTGAAAATGCATTTCCTGAAAACAGGTGACGCTCCGTAATAACTGGTATAGGGAACAACTCAAGGGACTTTAGCACATGTCATCATTTAAGTTTTATACTTTGAAAATCCTGCTGTCAACACGAGCTGGCTCAATTGTACACGGACTAAAACTAACAAGAAATGACAATATAAAAAGACAGCTGTGTTGCATGGTCCACGTTGCCTATTCCGTGAAAAGCAAAGTAGCTCGAATCACTGCAAAATGTTGATATGACAGTTGTCAACAAAGCCCTTTGCAAGTAAAGCGAGTTAAATAAACTTACCCGTGACCGACGACAGACATAGTAGAAGTGTCATCGCTGTCAAATATACTTTTTTTGCATTTCCGAAAGATGTCATATTTGTTTACTCTTTTATTCGGCCAAGGCAGTTTCCTAATGGAGCAGATCTACTGCCTTTAGCTGCATTCAAGTGCACTGTGAAAAGCACGAATTCACAGGCATGCGAAAGGAAGACCAAGCGGTAAAACCCGTGAGTGACGTCACCCCAGGGGGGCGGGGGCGGAGACCTTTGAAAAGTAAGTACAACGGCTTGAGTCATAAACATCATTGAATGCACCTTTTACAATACATATGTTTTTGTTTGTTTGTTTGTTTGTTTTTGTTTTGTATTTGCCACTATATCTTGCAAAAGATGTGAAATCAAAACTTCGGGAAAAGAAGTAAAGTAAATATGGTATTTGTTACACCATCCATCCATTTTCTGTACCGCTTTATCCTCACTAGGGTCGCGGGCGTGCTGGAGCCTATCCCACCTATCTTCGGGCGAGAGGCGGGGTACACCCTGAACTGGTCGCCAGCCAATCGCAGGGCACATAGACACAAACAACCATTCGCACTCACATTCATACCTACGGGCGATTGAGAGTCTTCAATTAACCTACCATGCATGTTTTGGGGATGTGGGAGGAAACCGGAGTACCCGGAGAAAACCCACACTTACAGTAAAACAACAACAATGTTCACCAAAATTTGAGTAAGCAACAGCTTAACAAACTCTGTCGCCCTCAGGTGGACACTTTTTGCAATAACATTTGGACCTGGCAGTGCCAGAGCCGTGTATAGTCTCATAGCCAATATCCACCAGGCCATCCATTTTCTATACTACTGGTCAACCTTAAACTCAATATTAAACTATTGAACTATTTTTAGAACAGGCTTGCGGGTTACTCATGTGGCCCTAGGTGGCCTGTGGGCAGGCACCATGACGACGATCCCACCCTGATGTAGATGTAGACTCTTCAATTAACCTTCACGCATACTCTGGATTGCATGCACAGCGAGACCCATGCAGGCAAAGTGCCAAAGTCACATAGTATGTCACTGCATTCAAGAAGAATCTCAACAGGTCTGTATAGCAAATGTAAATGTTAAAACACCGACAACCAGATTATTCACGTTTACATTAAAGAATATATTCATTTATTGTTTATATAAAATCTCGTTGGAAGATGCATGTGTACGGTATATTCAACATTAACGTCCTCTGACCATTGACAATTGTTTATGTCAATTATGCCAGAAGTAGATAAGACTTCCAAGGGTTGTAACTATCCAGCGACCCTTGTGAGGACAAGCGGCTCATAAAATGGATGGATGGGTTGCAACTAGAAAGGATAGAAACACTATATGTCTATAAGCCCTGAAAGGCTTGAACAGATGTCTTGGTAATGCAGTGGTGTGTCTGCGATAGGGCATTCTATTGATACTGTCGGGCAATATAAACAATACCCATCCATCTGTTTTCTGTACAGCTTCTTTGTTCTGGGTCATGCTCATGCACACAGTTTTAAATCATTTTGCTGCCAATCTTAATGTATATACAGGGTCGGTGTAGAGTAACTATAGGCATGTGAAATTGCTTATAGAATTTTTGATATCACTGATGTCATTACGAAAAATGTTTTTAAACAGACAACACTAATGGGAATTTCTTGTTGTCTTGTTTATTATTGACTTATTTCTTAATTTGGTCGGTCACTTAACAATTCAGGAGCAAGCTAAAATAGCATCTTACTTTCTTTTTCTTAATCTCTGATATCTTATGTTTTACTTTCATGTTCCCATGTACAGACCCCAATTCCAGTGAAGTTGGAACGTTGTGTAAAATATAAATTTTAAAAAATTACCGTGATTTGCAAATCCTTTTCAACCTTTATTCAATTGAATACACTTCAAAGACAAGATATTTCATGTTCAAACTGATAAAAGGTTTTTGCAAATATTCTCTGAATTATAATTTGATGCCTGCAACACATTCCCCCCCCAAAAAAACGATGGGATGGGCAGCAAAAGATAGGGAAAGCTGAGGACTGCTCAGCGAACACCTGTTTGGAAGCTTTATTGGAAACAGGTGAGTGTCACGATTGGGTATAAAAGGAGCATCCCCAAAAGGCTCAGTTTTTCACAGGCAAGGATAGGGTGAGGTTCACCACTTTGTGAACAACTGTGTGAGCAAATTATCCAACACTTTAAGAACAACAATTCACAACGTAAAATTTCAAGGAATTTCAGGATTTCATCACCTACGGTCCATAATATCATCAAAAGAATCTGGAGAAATCTCTGCACGAAATTGGCAAGGCCGAAAACCAGCATTTGAATGACTGGGACCTTTGATCCCTCAGGTGGCAGGCACTGCATTAAAAAACAGCATCACTTTGTAAAGGATATTGCCACATAGGCTCAGGAACACTTCAGAAAACGTTTTAGACAATGTCCCAACTTCATTGAAATTGGGGTTTGTAATAATGAAGTAACATTTATTTTAATAAATTAGTAGTACAACTATAAATTAGTTTTCGCCCACTCTGTAGATAAGACAGCATATGCAGTTGTTGTGACAACTGCAAAAGGCAACAAAAAAAAATTAATGGCTTTAAAATATTATTGTTTATACTGGAAATGTACTTGTAATGTAGGTAAGTAACAAGTGAATATTTGGGTAATCATTATCATAATAGTAATATATAAATATACCGACTGGTTAGAGCGTCTGCCTTACATTTCTGAGGACCGGGGATGAGAAATGTAAGTAGGTTTGAATAACACTGGAATAAAGGAAAAAGTGCTTCTCCTGAATGAGTGCTCTGTACGAGGTTCAAGACGCCACGGGATGAGGCGGTGCTTCGTGACGTCACTGCATGTCAACCAATGGCATCTCCCGTATGCAAATAGCAGAATCTTCTCGGAAGTGGAGTCGCGCTGTCAGTGTGCGTGGTGGCTTCAGTTCAGTTCGGTACTTGGTGGGTATTGCGTGCTCTCCACAGCAGACAGATATGACGAAGCCAACAAACAAATGAACTCTCACGGGTATAAATAAGGTTTCGAAGTCTGGAGGCAGTGAGCGGAAGATTCTTTCCCTTGGCTGTGGTAAGCAACGCTATGCTAAAAACTGCGACTAGTTTGTCTGGTCCTCCTTGCTCTACGGAGACAGTACGAGCCCCAGCAAGCCGAGGCTAACGTTAAACGGGACTAGCCTTGATTCAGTAAAATTCAATTGGACTTAGTCTGCCACCGTAAAACTAACTCGATCATCGTGGCCCAAACCTTAGAAGAAGAAAAAAATACTTTATTTAAAAAAAAAAAAAAAAAACGGTTGCTCCTCATTTTCTAGCTCAGTACGGCTAGCGAAATGAAAATGGTGGATTGTTGATGTTGTACGGACGTCCATCAGGACAAACGTATCACATTGATTTTGTTTTAGAAATGTTTTCGCTTTTTCCATCTCTATCGCATGGAATTAATGTCGGTAGTGTAAAGCAGATTGTGTGTTCTTCCGGCGGTGAGCACCTCTTCCAGCAAGGAGTCGTGACAAAGAACGTTAGCAGATGGAGGCAACATCAGCTGCCAAACCAGAATGTCGTCCCAAAACACATTCATCGTCTTGTGGCAATTAATTTTGTCGACACCGCCGTCATTCCCCGCTTTCCGTGTTCCGATGTTAGCATGCGGAAATTGGACGAGCTTGGGTAGGGATGATTCGTGCGCAGCAGCTGGAAAACACCTGTGTGGCTTTCGTAATTTTGAAGTGTTTACGAGTCATAATTTGTTACTGATGTCACCTCAAGTTAAAAAAATGTAGGTATTGATCACTTCATTACTAATACTAACCATAATTTCGTCTATTGAGCTCTGACATTCAGACGTAACCAAGTGATTATCTATCTACTGATTCAAATGGCTGTTCGAACAGTATACATCTGTTGCACATCTAATATATGATAAACTCTTTCTAAGCATTTTAAAAAATGTATTTATTTATTATTTATTTAATTAATTAATTAAATGTGTCTCGTAACTGTGCTCTTTAGGTCTGACCACAGCGCTGTGACTTCACCCATCACATTTTCCCAGTTTGGGAAACAGTTGTTTATTCCAGCCACCGCAAAAACAAGTAAGTAGATATAATAGTAGTATAATAAATGCATAAAAGGCAGATGAATTCTCAAGTGTATTTAGTGACTTTACATTGCACAACACTTTTTATTGCAGTGAAACGTACCTCAGAACCATTCCTAACAATGTACATGACAACTATTGTATACAAAATAATCCACTCATTAAGACAAAAGAGGTGAGGCAACAAACAATTTGGTAAAACAATTTGTACAAAAATATTAATTCTCCAAAACGCAGACCTAAATAGAATGGTTCTGTAGTTAATGTTTGCCAAAGCCTTTATTTTTCCTCCCATTACTGTTAATGGTGTAAAAAGGGTCATACAAACAAGTGTTGGCATAAGGCTTTTGCGCAATGCTGTGTGTGCTCATGTACTCTACTTCCCGTTGATTATGATAATGACAGATAGTGTGGCTGTTCTGTGCAGTTCCTGTTTTTGCAGTAATGTCACAGTCTAAGTGACAATTGATCATGACCTTCTATAATTTCCTAATCGTTACTATCTCAGAAATTTCCCCTTATGTACCAAATTGCTTAGCTTGATGTTTGAGTATGTCTTTAATATTGTTGTTTAACTGAAAACATTTTTATAAATTCTAGAGCAATCATGAGCACGCATGATTCAGATGTGCACACCATCTCTCCGGAGCTGCCAGCGATGTTCGATGGTATGAAGTTGGCGGCAGTGGCGACGGTCCTCTACGTCGTAGTGCGCTGCCTAAACCTCAAGAGCCCCACTGCACCCCCAGACCTCACCTATCAAGATACACCCCTCAACCACTTCCTGCTCAAGTCCTGTTCTCAGCTGACCAAAGAGTGAGTTTTCTATTGTTTATGGCATTGTTGTGGAATTGTTGATGTTGTCCTGGCATTTGATACTGTAGCGAATGTAGCAGTTTGTATGGTGATGATCCCATATGTCGTTAGTGGTCCTTTGTGTACCACACATCTCTACTGGAGAGGTGGCTTTGTGGTGGAACATGATTTAAATCAGGTTATAAAATAGAATTCATTTCACATGCGTGACAAATACAGAGAAAAGGCAAATAACATTGAAATATGTTGCATTTAGTTGCGTACTCTTCGGCTCTTGTTGATTCATGGCAACTTTTGTTGGCTTCACAGGCTGTGTTTGTGGAAAAAACAAAAACAAAAAACCCTTAACTTTTGAGTACCGACATCCTCCACTATTGTTCCAGAGAAAACCTTACATCTTCAGCGGGACTCTTGAAGATTTAATCACAAGGGTCTGTTTATGTAACCAGTTCATATGGAGGCCTTTGCCTTTCACCCTGCTGAATGTTCATCAGTTAATTTAATGTGTGAGTAAATAGTGAACCTATGTTGCTATTGTTCAACTTAACCTAATCCATTGTATGATTGTATTTTTTAAGAAGTCAACATTGTGACCCACAATGCCATTGTGTGAGAGATCAATTACACGGCTGGCAGTACCCACTGAAGGGCTGGGACTCTGGGAGGTTATCAGGGTCAACAACACCATGGTTGTTTGACTGTATGTGGGAACGTGCACAGAATTTTGACTCTTGAAGGAGAAGGATCACCTTTTATTGTCACGAACATGCATGCATGCACATGAAATTTGTTCTCTGCATTTAACCCATCACAGTGAACACATACACATGTTAGTGGAACACACTGGAGCAGGGGGCAGCTGAAGCGCCCGGGGAAGAAATAATTTCAAGTGCACCTTGATGCTATGTTTGCGTTTAGATGTTTGTGATATGAACCTCTTGTTATTGGAGTCACAAGGTCACTATTAACTAGTGTCGATCTACCTATTCACATTACAACAATGAAATGATCCTCCTCATCTATTGGATTTAAGCTGCTGCGCACCTTCCAGAAACGTGTGGTTAAGCTCCACTTATGCTTACAACAAACGATTGAGGTGATCACATTACCAAATTGAATTCGTCGCCTGCGCTCTTATGTAACAGTGTATTTTCAAGGTGCAGTAAATGTTGAAGTCAGAAATGAGAAAGCACAGAGACAAGGTTAAAGGGCTTGTGTAACATGTGACGTCACTACCTGTATACACAGAAATGTGTCCACTTCAAGCTATGTAGAACTTGTAATCACTGTCATAATTTCTCTGGCCTTCATTTTAATGTAAGAAAACATAGCTAAGCAGTTTAACCAGTTGCATTTTTTTGTGATGCCGAACCAGCCCGCAAGGTTTATGTAAACTAGTGTGGTAATTTGATGGTAAGCTCTCCTTTTTTCCTTTTAATATTATCTGAGTGTTAAGCAGCAGTTTTAGAAGCACATTACAGTACAAGTACAGACTTGATTCCAACAAAGGTGTCAGTGTATTGCAAGAACGCCCGATGAGTAACTTGGGACACCTCTGTTATACAGTCATGTCAGTTCAGTGGCACATTGTGTAATCTTTCCAGGGATGCACCAAAAAGGCTGTCCTTGTATGCAAACAATGAACCCAAATGTTTGTCATAAATCACCAATGCAAATCAGCATCCTTTACATACTGTTACTTTTATCCTAACTCAGCTTTATACTCTTATCTAGAACTGTAAAAATACTATTTCAAAAGGAAGTTGTTGACAAAGTGTGTGCTACACAGGTACATTCCCCCATTGCTGTGGGGCAAGAGTGGTCACCTCCAGACGGCCTTATATGGGAAACTTGGTCGGGTGAGCGCACCCCATCCCAGTGGGATCAGGAAGTATTTACCCATGCAGGACGGGGCCACTGCAACTTTTGACCTCTTTGAACCAGTGGGGGACCATCGAACAGGAGGTGATGCAACTTTAGATATAGAAAGGGAACACACATTTTTCCCCCCCTTCTATAAAATTTGAGGCCATACTTTTGTTGGCCATACCGTTGTTTTTTTGCAGTGTTTTTGTCAAAATATAATTTTGGAATGTTGCCCAAAAGTTAAACATTGGTTTCATCAGACCACAGCACGTATTCTCATAGGCCCACTCAGTTATTAATCCAGAGGGAAATTCCATCTCAATAAATAAATCCGTCAAACATTTATTTGTAGACCACTTTTCATACATACAATGCAACCCCCCACCACTTGTCCACAAAGACACGGACACGCACGCACATAAAGGTAAAAAAAGAACTCTTAATGACCAAAGACATACACACTCACACATACTAGTGAGATTAGTGATGAAAGCATGCGTTAGCAACTCCATGTTGGCCCGAAAGAGAACGGGGCTGATTTCTTAAAGTAATAAAAAAAACTATTTTTGTCAGATTTTCAGCGTGCGGGATAAAAGTTCAGACTGTAAAATGCAAACAGTTTTTTTACTTGGGGTGAGGGATTTAAAGATAATGTTCGTACTTTAGTTACTAAGTACATCTGTCTGGGCCTCAGGACCAGCATTTGATGTCTAAAATATAGTTAAAAAGAGCATCCATTGGTCTGGTCCCATCAGGAGACAGAGATGTGCAGCTGTATATCATAAGCACAGCTGTGGAAATTCACTGCGTGCCTCACCGTGACAGTGCCAAGAGGGGGCATATTCAGTATTAGTGGAACGATAAATGCCCTAAAATTGAACCCTGAGGCACACCACGTTACTTCATAGCCTTTCGAGGAGCTTGTATCTAAATTTACCATAAAACCTCTCTCAGTGAGGTAGGACAAAAAACATTTGTGTACAGCACCAGAGAAGCCAACCAGATATTTTAGTCAATTTTAAAGAACGGTTTGGTCTACCATATCAAAAGCGGCACTTAGACCCAACTGTTAATTTATGGCAATCAAGATTACTTCTAACATCGTGACAAGGGCAGTCAAGGTGCTGTGGTTTACCCTGAAACCAAACTGATACTTTTCAGAAATGTTAGAAATATAGAAATCTATAGCTCTCAGAGAGCAAGAAAGACAAGTGAAGCTAGGGAAGCGTGGTTCACAGATTTTCTGTATGTTTTTTTTTCTTCGAATGTTGACCTGCCTTCCAGTATTTTTTTCGGGAAATCCCTAATAATATAGAATGTAGTGTGCTTTAGAATTATCTGAGTGGAAAAAGTGGGTCAGTGCACTGGTCTGTTTTGAAGTTGGCAGCCTAATTGTGAGTGAGCATAATACTAAGCAATGATCAAGGGAAATTTTATAAACCTATTTAAATAACTTGTTTTGTATGTAATGTCTGTTGGTTGCGTAACATCTCGCTACTGTGTAAACCTGTGCAACTAGTTTACTAATGTCCTATTATTCAACAGCAAATTAAAAAATGCATAGTTAAGATTCAAAAATGTAAAAGAAAAAAATATTAACATTTGCTAAAAAGTTGAGTGTTGGGAGGTGTTTCTAAAATTTTGCTTAAAAAAAATGGTAAGTTTGATACCAAATCGGTAATTGTTGAGATTGCTAAAATCTAAATTGCTCTTCTTCAGAAGAGGCCTGACCACTGCTGCTTTGAAAGCCGCAGGGGAGGTGCCCATCTGAAGAGAGCAATTCATAATGGTTAAAAGGTCTTTGCAAAACTGTCCATAAAATGTTTTCAAAAGTCACATTGGGATAGGCTCCAGAAGACGTGGTAGGCTTCACTGTGGAGAGAACTTTGTCAAGCATTTCAGCATTTACCAGGCCAAAACCTTCCAGCGTTTAAGATGAAGTTAAAACCATGTCACAGATGCACTGATAAAATATTGCATTTGAAAGTGTCAATCTTTCCTCTGAAGCGGGCTGCAAAATCCTCACAAAAAGCGTTTGTAGGAGTTGAAGGGAAACCATGAGACATGAATATGAAATGTTTTTTTTTTTTTCCCCTAATATGAAACAACAGGGTGGGTTTTTTTTCGATGCCCTATTTAGACAGTCCTGAAGGTTTTTCTTTTAAAGTAAGGCTGGTGGTGGAAGCATCATGCTTTGGGGTTACATTTCTCCAGCTGGAACTGTTGCTTTATTCAAATCAATGATCGCAATTCCAAATACAGTGCCAATTTGGTTCCAAAACTAAACTACTATCTGCTAGAAATCTAACATTGATGAAGTTTTGCACCTTTCACCTTGACAATGTCACGAGCACACATAATCAAAAATAATAGCTTTCACCAGGAGAAAATTGAAGTTGTGTAGTTGCCCGGACATAGCCCAGACCTAAACTCAACTGGAAATCTGTAGAGTGACCTGAAGAGAGCTGTGCACAAGATGTGCCCTCACAGTTGTACAGCTTTTAGCAAGGGAGGGAGGGAAGAAATTTCCTTTTCAAAATTTCCAATGCTGTAACTGAAAGCAACAGGTGTTGCATCAACAAACAAGAGTTTTGCATTTTGAAATTATTGTAGTTTATTTAAATATTTTTGCTCATAATAAAAACATGGTATTTTTTACAAAAGTGGGTTCACTTTCTATATCCACTGGAAATGTTTGACTTAAGTTTGAGACAAACAGTGACATCATTTGGGGCTGCCCTTTAGTTGGTTTGATCTGGTATAAAACAGTAACGTAATCCATAATCTCCTAATTGTCAAATATATGTACCTGTTTCACCAGATGACATCACCATGGTGATATGCCCTGGTATAGGTAACCACAGTGAGAAGCATTATATCCGAACCTTTGTGGATTACGCCCAGAAGGACGGCTACCGCTGTGCTGTGCTGAACCACCTCGGAGCTCTACCCAACATCGAACTCACTTCGCCACGCATGTTTACCTATGGTAAGTGGGGGAAAAAAAGTTTACGTTGAACCCCTGAGCAGACAAATGCATTTTGTCCTCATGAGAAATCTTGTATTGATCTGTAATTCAGTACATTTGTCGTCACAGGGTGCACATGGGAGTTTGGCGCCATGGTTGGGTACATTAAGCGGGCGTATCCTGAAACCCAGTTAATAGTGGTTGGCTTCAGTCTAGGTGGAAACATTGTCTGCAAGTTCCTGGGTGAGAACATGTCCAACCAAGAGCGAGTGCTATGCTGTGTCAGCGTCTGCCAAGGTTACAGTGCTCTCAGGTGGGTTGATGTCTCATTGCATAATCAGAATAATTCTATGATAACAGATTTATTTAATTTGTTTATTATATGTAATCGCGTTCTCGCAACCTGCTGTACTTAGCTCTTTTCTTTTTTCTTTTTTTCTTCTGACTCATATCACATACTGCAACTATTACATAGATGTAAAGCAGAAACATTGAAAATAAATTGGCAATATGATATAAACAGTTTCTATAGTAGCACACTGGTGGGATACTACAGAGGACATATAATGTTAAACCTTGAGTGTGAGTACATGCATGTGCTTCAACTGCTGCGAACAGCTCCTAGGAAACAAGACAAGACTGCAAGTTTGGATATAGGCAGCAGAACCTCTTGCATGTGTAAACCTACATTCACCACTCTCAATTTTTCAGAAAGCTGAGGTTATTTTCTTTTAATTTGCATTTCATATTTAGTTTTGGGTGTCAACATCTCAGCCAGTGAGTCGTTTGCCTGACACAGTCCCTCCTCTTCATTGGCATGAATCTGACTCTCCATCCAATGGATTACATATGACATTCCGATGTTAGGAATGCTGAGTGGCACTATGAGCACTAAGCTGACTTCTTGTCTCTTTGTCTCTCAGGGCCCAGGAAACATTCCTACAGTGGGATCAGTTCAGGCGTTTCTATAATTTTCTTATGGCTGACAACATGAAGAAAATAATCCTCTCACACAGGTAACACTTGTGAACCAGAACTTAGTGACTTTTTAAATCGTTCCTCAATAATGATTTTATTTGGCTAAGAAATTAACTTAATAGCAATCCATCAGGCATTTACACTCCCCTCCAGAAGCATTGGAACGGCAAGGTAAATTTCTTTGTTTTTGTTGTATAGTGAAGACATTTGGGTTTCAGAGCTAAAGATGAACATGAGACAAAAGTTCAGAATTCCAGCTTTTATTTCATGATATTTACATATTTGTGTTAAACAACTCGGGACAGAGCACCTTTTGTTTGAATCCACCCACTTTCCAAGTGAACAAAATTATTGGAACATGTGACTGATGGGTGTTTCTAGTTCCTCAGGTGTTGCCTGTTAGATTGATTGCTTAAACATTAGATAGTCTTTGTTTTTGGCTTTGAGTTTCACCTGTGAAAACTGCATTTGCTGCAAAGAAAACATGAAGTCCAGAGCGCTGTCTATGGGAAAAAAACCAAACCATTTTGAAGCTAAGAGAAGAGGAAAAATCGATCAGAGCCATTGCACAAACATTGGGCATAGCCAATACAACAATTTGGAATGCCCTGAAAAAGAAACTACTGGTGTACTGAGCAACAGCCATTGAACATGTCTGCTAAGGGTATCAAGAGCAGTTGATGACAGAAACATTGTAAGAGCTGTGAAGAAACACCCAAAGACGACCCAGTCAGCGACATCACTGCCAACCTCCACAGGGCAGGGGTCAAGGTGTCACAATCCACTGTTCGAAGAAGACTTTGAGAGAAGAAATATACAGGCCATACCACGAGATGCAAACCACTCATCTACAAAAAGAATCGGAAGGCCAGAATGGATTTTGCAAAGAAGTACAGAGATGAGCCACAAAAGTTTTGGAACTGATGAGACCAAAATGAACTTCCACCAAAGTGATGGAAAGGCCAAAGTATGGAGAAAGAAAGGATCTGCTTATGATCCAAAACACACAAGCTCATCTGTGAAGCATGGTGGAGGTAATGTCATGGCTTGGGCTTGCATGGCTGCTTCTGGAACTAGTCTTTATTGATGATGTAACTCATGATGGTCGCAGCAGAATGAATTCTGAAGTCTGCAAAACCATTTTGTCTGGCAATTCACAGAAAAATGCATCCAAACTAATTAGGGGAACTTCTTCATGCAACAAGACAATGACCCAAAACACACTGCCAACACAGCAAAGGACTTCACCACGGTGAAAGCGTGGAAGCTCTAAGACTGGTCAAGTCAATCACCGGACGTTTACCCAATAGAGCATGCACTTTACCTCCTGAAGAGGAGCATGAAGGGAGAGACGAAACAAACAAGAACTGAGGCCTGGAAAAGCATTTCAAATGAAGAATTTTAACAGTCTGGTGACGTCAATGGGTCGCAGGCTTGATGTAGTTATTGCAAGTAAGGGTTATGCCACCAAATATTAAATGTTATTCATCCATCCATCCATTTTCTGAGCCGCTTTTCCTCACTAGGTTCGCGGGCGTGCTGGAGCCTATCCCAGCTGTCATCGGGCAGGAGGCGGGGTACACCCTGGACTGGTTGCCAGCCAATCGCAGGGCACATACAAACAAACAACCATTTGCACTCACATGCACACCTACGGGCAATTTAGAGTCTCCAATTAATGCATGTTTTTGGGATGTGGGAGGAAACCGGAGTGCCTGGAGAAAACCCACGGAGGCACGGGGAGAACATGCAAACTCCACACAGGCGGGGCCGGGGATTGAACCCGGGTCCTCAGAACTGTGAGGCTGACGCTCTAACCAGTTGGGCACCGTGCCGCCTAAATGTTATTCACTTTGAGTTAATTAAATATCTGTTGCAATACGTTTGCTCACTTGAAAAGTGGGTGGCCTCAAACAAAAGGTGTTCTGTCCTGAGTTGTTCAACACATCCTAGATGTAAATACCATGAAATAAAAGCTGGATTTCTAAACTTTTGTCTCATATTTATCTTTTGCTCTGGAACCCAAATGTCTTCAGTGTACAACAAAAACAAAGGAATTGACCTTGCTGTTCCAATACCTTTGGTGGGGACTGTATATTATGTTTTGCTTTTGTTTGTTATTCCTTATGTCCTTTTTAGTTTCATAGGAGTTCAAAGCTTAAATGTTTTATGGCATTGCTTATAGAGATTTTCTATAGTTCAAAAAGTTATAAAAAGAAAAGTGTTTTTTATTCATGTGTTCCCCTTTTTGCATGCTCCAGGCACAGTCTATTTGGGGGAAACTCTGTAAAAATGATAGCTGGAGATCTTGGTCGGCTATACACGGCAACTTCCCTCATGCAGATCGACGACAACATAATGAGGTACATTAAGGTTGCTGGTTCTGATGTTCACAAATGATGACACATTTTGGAAAGTAACATGGTATTTTAAGTCTTGGAAAATGAATGTGTGTGTCTCCAGTAGGGTTGGCAATTTATGAAAATATAGCGATTCCGGTTTTCTTATCGATAGTGCATATCCATTCTCATTGCGAGAGGGAATGAAATAATGCAAATTATATATGATACCATTGACATCATTATCGTTACACACATCATTAAACAAAATATGTTCCTGTGCAGTGTTGCGCGATATGGAAATTATTTTTATTTACCTATATACAGTAGGTAATTTTGTATCCCTACAATGAAATTTAAGGCAATTTTCTGTTCTTTTCTCCATTTATTTGTAAAAGACATTTTATATAAAAGAACAATGAAATGGATAAAAGATGAATAAATATAAAACATATCCTAGTGGAAAAATACCATTCAAAATATTTCGGAGTACTCAATTTTGAAGGATGACACACTTGTTGTGTACATTGTAATGTAGTTTAATGTGCAACGATGTTTACATTCATGCTCCTTTAGCATTGCCGTAAAGGAGTATTTAGGAGTATCAGCAAGGTGCACTTAATGGCATAATGGGAGCGTGTGCACATGCAGCGGCTTTTCTTTGTCCCGACCGAACGGTGTTTTTGTGTCTTATGTCTTATATGTTTGGAGTGTTTTAGCCCATCTTTGTAGATCTACATGTCCCAAGGCTCAGATACAGTTGTAGGTTTCTGCTCAACATGGGCAGCACTAGACTTGATGTCTACTCTCACTGAGGTGTTATGGAACTGCAGTCTGCTCTGGGTACCTACAACAACTCCAACCCCCACTCCTGCATTGCGCCCACAGTGGAGGCGCCACAAACGGGGAGGGTGAGAGCAGAAGCGGGGTAAGCGTGGAGGTATCCGACCAAGGCTAGCAGCTAAACCACACAAGTCGGCAATTCCCACAATCGTGTTAGCCAACGTACGCTCTCTGGACAACAAGCTGGATTACATTTGACTACTCCTCTCTACCCGTAAAACTGTGAGAGAGTGCTGTGTTTTTGTGTTTGTGGAAACATGGCTCAACAGCAGCGTTCCAGACAGCGCCATTCAGCTCGACCGGCTAGCATGCTACCGAGTGGACAGAGCTCTCGTCAAGGGAGGTAAGACCCGCGGCAGCTGGCTCTGTGTTTACATCAATGTTGCCTAATGCCGGGACGCTGTCTTGGTCAGTCAACACTGCTCACCACTACTGGAGTTTTGTTCTGAAGTGCCGGCCGTTTTATTTAACGAGGGAATTTACTGCCATACTGCTTTTGGCTTTTTACATCCCTCCCATCTCCAATAACAACAACAGAAGTGAGGCCCTTCCCCTCCCCCACCTCCTTGCCTCAGACCACCTCACTGTTAATGCTAAGGCCTCTTTATACTCCAGTGGTCGTGCGGCCGACAACGCCCGGCCGACAACGCGCGGCCGACAACGCCCGACAAAAATAGTTGCTGCGCGTCAAACATCTCATCTCATCGTGATTGTTTTGTTTTAGTCACATGCTGTGATGACGTACCAGCGGGCCCATTGGTTCTACATATCATCTACGTCGCCGCCTTCTCGATCGATTTTACAGCATAATTAAACGTATCATCTGGTCATCTAGGTCCATTTGTTCTGTTTCGGTCGCCATTGTTGCTTTGTTCCTTGTTACTGAAAGGAAAGTAAAAACGGCTACCAGAAATGGCAAAAAAGAATGCAGTGGAAACTCCACCCTGTGGTGTCCTATCCAATACCAGCCGTAGCGACACCCCTTACTTGGAGGAGAACTGCAGCACACTTTCAAAACAGCGTGTGTGGGTTGCGCTCAAGTATAAAGGCAAACTACGCGTGGGACAGCCGCAGTGACGTCAGCGCGGTCGCCGTCCGCGTGAGTATAAAGAAGCCTTAATCCCAGTTTACAGACCACTGGTTAAAGTCACCCAACCAGTTAGTAAACGGGTACGAATGTGGCCAGAAGGGTCCCTAGAAGCATTTCAGGACTGTTTTGCCACCACAGAGTAGACCATGTTCAAACAGGCTGTCACCTACGATCACTGACCTTCAGGAGTACACAGAGACTGTTACCGCCTACATTAGCAAGTGCATGGATGATGTCACCACCACTAAATCCATCACTGTTTGTGCTAATCAGAAGACATAGGTGATGGCGGAGGTCTATAAACACCTGAGGGTCCGCAATTCTGCTTTTAGATCTGGGGGTGAGGAGGGGCTGAGGACAGATCGGGCCAATCTGTCCCATGGCATCAGGGAGGCCAACAGGGAGTACTCCAGGAGGATCACCCACCGCTTCAGTAACATCAGTGACACCAGGAGTCTGTGGCGAGGTATTCAGAGCTTTACGGACTACAAATCACCACAGACCTGTGACAGCTCCACCTCCCTGCTGAATGAGCTAAACAACGTGTTTGCTCGCTTCGAGGCACCTAACAGCACACCTGCACAGAAGTCTCCACCCCCTCATGGTGACCAGGAGTCCACAGGCAGTACTGGTCGGCAGCAACACATCCAGGACTATCATCCTGAACACGGGGACTCTTCAAGGATATGTGTTGAGCCCCCTCCTCTTCACCCTGCTGACCTATGACTGCACACCGACATACAGCTCCAACTACCTCATCAAGTTTGCAGCGACACAACTGTGGTGGGTCACATCAGCAGCGGGGACGAGACAGACTACAGGTGTGAGATGAGCCGCCTGCCCAGGTGGTGCACGGACAACAATCTCTCCCTGAGAGAGATTGAGAAAACCAAGAAGATTGTTGTGGACTTCAGGAGATAGCACTCCCAGCATGCTCCCCTGAACAGCAACGGTGCTCCAGTGGAGAGGGTGCGCAGCACCAAGTTCCTGGGAGTACACGTCACTGAGGACCTCTCCTGGACCAGCAACATCTCATCACTGATCAAGACAGCTCACCAGCATCTCTCCTTCCTGTGCAAGATGAGAAGAGACAGAGCCCTGACCCCCTCGTTCTACAGAGGGACCATAGCCTTATCTCTGTGTGGTACGGAGCCTGCACCGCATCCTGCCGCAAGACTCTCCATCGCATAGTGAGGGCAGCTGAGAAGATCATCGGAACCTCTCTTCACTCCTTGCAGGATATTTACAGGACCCGCCTCACCCGTAAAGCCCTCCGTATAGCAGGCGATGCCACCCATCCATAATACACCCTCTTCAATCTGCTGCCATCAGGGAGGAGGAGACTGCGGAGTCTGCGGGCCAGGACCAGCCGACTTAAAGACAATTTTATTCATCAGTCTGTCAGGAAGCTGAACTCTCTACCCGCTCTGGCCCCTCTACCTCTCTTGTCCTATGTCCTTATATGGGTTCGCAGTCATTGCGGCCTTCCGAGGGAAGTCATAACTACGATGTGGCCCGTGACAAAAATGAGTTTGACACCCCTGGTATATAGCAGTCTCTTGTAGCACCGTGGGCCTTTGAGTACCATAATTTCAAGCCTCTGTATGTGCTATGCATATTGTAGAATTGATCATAAAAGTACCTTGTATTTGCGGGTGATGTAAACCATTCCTTTTTCATACAAAGTTAGTGCAGCGTCTGAAGTCAACTCTTGTCACAACAAACTCACAGTCTACAAAGTAATACTCTTGGAACGGATGCACAATGAACAGACCAGCACAGCATAACAGTCACCTCTTTGTCACATCATCCTTGCACTCCCTCTCCAGGCATGACCAATCAACCCATGTTGAAAGCAACATTAGTGTAACAGTTGGATTGAGTGTCAGGGAAAGGGAAAGAACACTGCCAACAGTCAAGCTCCATTTTGGAGAATCAATAATGTTGTGGTGCTTCCTTGTTACATCTGGTACTGGAAATCAGGAAATTATCAAGAGATTTTAGAGGGAAATGTCTTACCCAGTGTAAGAAATCTTGGTTTGAGGGGAAGATCATGGGTCCTCCAGCAAGACAAAGACCCAAAGCACACATCTGAAAGCACACAGGAATGGTTGAAAATAAAAAAAATGGACCGTTTTAAAGTGGCCAGTAGTGAGAGAAAATACCACCTGAGTAGTGCAATAAGCTCATAGATGGAGGATACAAGAAACGTTTGGAGGCTGTCAGCGCTGCCATAGGGTGTGCAGCCAAGTATTAAGGAGGGATGCCAATATTGCTGCACATGCTGTTTTCTGTTTTTCATTCATCCATTCATTTTCCGTACCGCTTGGCCTCACAAGGGTCGCGGGAGTGCTGGAGCCTATCCCAATTATCTTCGGGCCAGAAGCGGGGTTCACCCTAAACTGGTCGCCAGCCAATCGCAGGGCACACTGTTTTCAGTTTTTTTTTTTTCATCTTCTCTAAACTGAAAAACACAATTGTCTTTGTTAAATTACTTTACACCTCTCGTTAAGAGATCGTGATGATATAAGTTTGGGTACATTTGCATTTATTTCTGAAGATATTAGACAGGTTATGCAAAAAAATGAAGGGGTGCCGAAAATGGTGAGCAGGACTAGATGAAAAATGCTTGTGGTTTATTTAGCTAAAACGTAAGACCGGTTGTACTATGTATTACTGTATTTGTTCGTATATGAACTGAAAAAAGGAGAGCACTTATTAGCTGGCTTCGCGTTTCGGGCAGAGTACAGGGCAGCCAAATCAAATCTTTCAACCACTGTAGTGCTGGGAGAGCCGGGACCGCACTGATGGCGACACAGCGTACGAGTACTTAAATTCCCAAACCAACATTTTGACCTTTCCTGTTCTGTACGGCCATACTGAAATATCGACATTTAAAATTAACAGATGAAATTAATTTACAGACAAAAACAAAGGAAATTTTTGCTATAATTATAGTTGGTTTTAGTTTTGTAAACATAAAATGTATTTTCACTTATTTTTTTTTTAACGTTATAGTTTTATTTTGTTGACAAAAATATTTTTTTCAATTTTAGTTTATTTCGTTAGTTTTCGTTTATTGTAATAACCTTGGTATTAAAGAGCTAACCCAATACCTCATACATCAATTTCATGACATAAACTGTAGAGCGTTATATCGTACAACAGACCGTTTTATATTGCATTGTCTGTTGTTGTACTAGAGCGGCTCCAACTACCGGAGACAAATTCCTTGTGTGTTTGTGGACATACTTGGCAAATAAAGATGATTCTGATTATATTTCATTACACCGCAAGCTCTATTTCCACATATGGTAAGATATATATATATATATATTATTTTTTTTTCCCTGCCTTGAAGAAATGAAAGCTTTGCAATTGTTGCAAGTAGCCCTGGTATCATCTTTTCATATGAAATACTGTATGACCAAACTTTTGAGAGCTTTTGTCTTGATGCTGTGTTGAAAAAATTGAGAAGCAAAAACACTTCTTGCTTGTGACATCATTACTCATTTGCAGTGTTAGAGGAAAAGATAAGCGGAATTGTCAGATGAGCAAATAATAGATTCCTGGGAATCAAATTATTGGAAAAACAGTTCTCGAAAAGAACCGGTTTTCAATTCACATATGTTGTTGCGGGTACTGAAAACAATTTTCAAAAGTAAAATTTTAGGCCATTAATATTTCTAACTCCCACTTGCACACAGGTAATGGCATACCCAGTGCAAGTTGCAATTTTTGTGTGTTGTTCCTGGGGTTTGTGTTATTAACGTAATATACTGGTGAACCTTTTTCCCCATGAAACAAATTCTTCTGATAATGCATTTTATGTGATAAAATGCACAATAATCTTATTTTACATCCAATTTTGTTGTTTTGTTAATACCATTGTCTCTTTTTTTTGTCTGCGGTGTGATTCTGAACACATGCGAAGCTCTTGTCAATATGATTGCACAGGAACATTCTTCAAATGAATCAAATGTATTATTTGTGTCTTTCAACAGGAAATTCCATGGCCACAGCTCTCTCAAAGAGTATTATGAGAAAGAAAGTTGTGTACATTATATTCACAATGTAAGACAACCACATTTAAATAAGGCAATTTCACATTGTTTCTGTACTGTTCGTCTGATGAACTGTAATTGGTATTTTGAAGGTAAATGTACCACTGCTGCTTGTGAACGCTGCGGATGATCCTCTGGTTCATGACTCTCTGCTCAAAATCCCCCGCACGTTGGCAGGTAAGTAACAATTTGTCGTGACACTGTGCTCATTGGCTGGAGGCAGATGAACGGTAGGGGAGGTTAAATAACGAAATATAAAGGAATCCTTAGGACCAACTTCAAAGTGCACGTGACTTCACATAGTTTCCCTTTTCCAGCGATTTGAAAATGACACAAAAAATAGAGTATAGACCAGGCTGGTGTGGCTTTCAGACAAAATCTCAAAAGTGTGTTTTTGTGTCCCAAACTGCAATGTACAGTGCATCCGGACAGTATTCACAACGTTTCACTTTTTCCACATTTTATTATGTTACAGCCTAATCCCAAAATTGATTAAATTATTTTATTCTCCTCAAAATTCAACACAGCACCCCATAATGACAACATGAAAAATGTTTGTCATTATGGGGTGAAAAATGCAAATAAAGTGCTTAACTTCAGAAAAAAATAAAATAAAAATACAGATAATACTTCGTTTTAATCATACGAGTAGAAGCAAAATCATGCATTGTAAAAATGCATTATACATAGAAGGGTTTTCCAGAATTTTTAGGTCAACTTTGGGGGTGTGTATTATACATGAGTGCGCATTATACATGAGAAATTACGGTATTACCTCTGTGGAAAGGAAAGAAAGTGGAACCTTCACCCACCCCGATAGACAGCTGAGTGAGTATATGTCTGTAATATCAATATAGATCATCTTTCTTTGACTGGTGCGCTCTGAATTATGGCTGGATTGACACAGCCAGTTCCGATTTTATGACCATCCTCGATTTCTGTTGACATTAACATTACAAGTGACAATCCAAAATGGCTGTGTTCACATTCACAGAACACAACCCGCATGCCCATACTCCCAAATTGTACAAAAGTAACTCTACAAGTGTCAATACCGGGCAGTAAAACACAGAATAAACAACAATGCTTAAATAATACAAATATTAAACTCCACATTACTCTACTAGCTGTCTTCCGCAATTTTTTAGCTGATATAATATCGACACACCTCTGTGCTTAAACCATATTCAATATGTATGTATAATTGTATATTTAGATCACCAATCACTGTACAGTGTTTTGATTACGTTAATTGTGCCATTTGAGAGCAAAAATTGGAGTTGTGTCACTTGAACCATGCAGTGTAAAGCCAGCCTCTGACTCCTGGGCTTTCTTAATATTGCCCAGTATACAAACTCAAAGGCTATTTGGGAAAAGACAAGTCCTTCATCTGTGAGCCTGTGTGTGTGTGTGTGTGTGTGCATGCATGTATATCTGGCAAGACCTTCGGTCATGTGTCTTTTTAATAAAACACCATGACCAGCTGTTGGTTTTAAAATACAATGCGGTGACACAGACATACCAGGAAAGGACGTGACAGACATCCACTCTACACGTTGCTACTCTTGCAGTACACCCTTACTACCACTATAGCAATATTTATTATTTTGATACTTTTTCACTTTAGCTTTCCTTTTAACCGCTTTGTTCCCACGCCATTATTCTGTGCCTGGCGAAAAGGTGTTGCAGGGTGTGGGTAAGCCCTCAAGGCAGCTTGCATGCATGGTGCACACAGTTGAAAGCCCTGTGTGAACTTAATCACTACTGAACAGCATCAGTGTCTCCCACTAACCCAGATAAGAGGGAAAAATGAATCCTTTACGGCTGACCACTCTGCCCCGCTTGGGGCACAGCTGCAGTACCTTGTGCAAGTTCACGTGGCCATCAGCTCAAGATAAATGATTTATCGGCTTCTGGGAGGTGTCCTAGTTTTGCATGTTATCTTTTTTATTAGATCAGATCTACTGACGATGTCCATTTTAATCCACAATCACCTAGTATTGGATTAACACACCGTTTTCCATTTTAGAGTAACACCGTGGGGAATTCAATCACTGACAAATGATTATGTAATATTCGATGTTGCCACAAGACATTTATATCCTATTAGAATATGGTCCTCCGTTTTCCATGTTTGGTATCAAAGGTCCATACCATCATTTAATTTTTTGTTTTAATATTCTTTGATGTGCTCTTCTCGGGTTTGGGAGATAATTTCGCTAGAATACCTGTTTTCAAGCTATTCTAATTGGTCTGTTTTGCCTGGCAGTTGAAGCGGCTTCATTTCTCATTAATATTTGATGAATAAATAAGCTTTATTGTCATTGGCTGACTAATCTTCTCAATTTAAATATGGAAAACAGCTTGGCTCTGATTGGCCGTTGGCAATATCTTGGCGGCCAAGCGTTCATAGCAATGGATCATTCGATGTGGGGGTCTTACACTGTCATCGTGCTGCAGAATTCACCAAGCGTTGGATTGTTCGCCCACTAATAGGGAACGTGAACAGAAATGACAGTTGGTGACTCAACAACCCCGTAGAGGAGGGGATGTGGGTGAAAATAAAAGAGGAGGATATTATGAGAGAGTGGTCCTGCTTTCCCATTCACTTAACCGTAAACGACGTTCATCGATCATGCACATTTTGGCGACAATGACCACAAGCTTGGCTCTTTAATTCACATTTGCACACAACACACGTAGCAACAGGCGGCACGGTGGCCGACTGGTTAGAGCGTCAGCCTCACAGTTCTGAGGACCCGGGTTCAATCCCCGTCTGTGTGGAGTTTGCATGTTCTCCCTGTGCCTGCATGGGTTTTCTCCGGGCACTCCGGTTTCCTCCCACATCCCCAAAACATGCCTTAATTGGAGACTCTGAATTGCCCGTAGGCATGACTGTGAGTGCGAATGGTTGTTTCTTTCTATGTGCCCTGCGATTGGCTGGCAACCAGTTCAGGGTGTAACCCGCCTCCTGCCCGATGACAGCTGGGATAGGCTCCAGCACGCCCGCGACCCTAGTGAGGAGAAGCGGCTCAGAAAATGGATGGATGGATGGATGGACATGTAGCAACAAGTGTGTAGCAGCCACATAGTAGGCAGGTACCGGAATATTGGTTGACGAAACTATGCCACAATGACAGCGATTTCAAATCCACCTGTTTTGCAAGCAGCTTGGTGTTCAAAAGCTATTGCAGTCAGTCAAGATTAAACCAGGTCACAGACTCAATTTGACCTATGTTATGTATAAAAGTATGGAAATGTTTGCATTTTGATGGCGTGGAACCTTTAAAGGTTTTTTTCTATACCAGTTTCTCAACTGGGCTGGTATGTGCGCATGCTTTAGACCAGCGTTCCCCAAACTTTCTGCGCTCTCATTCAAATATACATACACACATCAAATAAAATCAATTTCAGTGAATTATATGAATTGAACTAAATGACCACCATTTTCAGTGAGCAACTCAAAAAAAAAAAGAAATGAAAAAGTTCTATTGTTTTATTATTACTGCTTCAACCATGCAAACAAGCGATGAGGTGTGGCTGACTCTGAAGCTTGTCACTCCAGACAAGCATACACCTTTTCAACTAACAAGTTCAGTCAGGTGAGAGTCACAAAGCAAGGGAGCATAACGGCATGGTCGCGTGAACATTGGTCATATGGTGTGGGGGGGCGGGGGGAAACTTTACAGCCCAGACGTCAACCACTATTGTCCCACAACAATGAGCTCTGGACAAATAATCCCACACAAGCACTCCAACTTTGTAAAACTGTCTTCACTGACCTATGAATGTTGTTACAGCTGCAAAGAGAGGAACAACTACATATTTGTTATCATTTTCATCTCAGGAATCTTTTATTTGCTTGTATTTCATCATTTGTTAGACCTGCTTTTATCGTCACGGACGTGCATAAAGGATGAAGGTTTTTCACTGCATTCAACAGAAATTACACTCCATGAGTGACTCCCAGGATAATAAGCGGTGTAGAAAATGGATGAATGCAGCAATGGGCAGCTTTCTCGCACCAGGGCAATAGTGGCAGCTGGGATCCCTTATTCCTGATTCGCGTCACGGACCCAAACCTTGGCGCTTTTGTAGCTACTTCACTTACTTTATTTTCCACAAATTCCACTTGTAGCTTATGCTGCTGTCGGACACATCCGTTTGAAGCTGGCGTTATTTTCAACATCTGCATGTTTGTGTAGTTTAGTTCACAGTGGAAGCTAACTTTACATCTGTAAACAATGTGTGATGATGATATTGTTTGGGAGATTGTATAAGAACGTACTAATGACTACAGTGGGTTTACAGACCCAACATATTACGTTTCAAAGTTACGAATGACCTGCCATCAACTAGTTTGCACAACGGCATTAGAATACAGTATGTCCTCACACAGCTCAAGCCATACTCACTCACCGCCATACATTCGATTGATTTATATTTACGGCCGGAACAGTGCAAGTGGTTAGCAAAGCTGCCTCAAAAGTTCTGAGGTTTGGGGTTTGAGTCTGGGCGGTGGACCTCCGGTGTGGAGTTTGCATGTTCTCCCTGTGTTTGCGTGGGTTCGTGTTAGGTTAATTGAAGACTGCAAATTCCCCTTACGTGTGTGAATGTTTGTTTGTCTATTTGTGGCCTGCGTTTGGCTGGCGACCAGTTCTGGGTGCACCCTGCTTCTCGCCCAAAGTCCGTTGGGAGAGGCTTCAGCTGACCTGTGACCCTACTGAAGATAAGGGGTATAGAAAATGGATGCATGGTTGGATGTTTATGGCTTAGAAGTTTTGTCATCCAAATATTTACTGTAATTATGACTTGGTGTAGGTTTGGTTAGTGATTGACTGTGGCGTGTTCCGACTTAATTACAAATTCGGGGGACGAAGCTGTTGTAAACCAAGGACCCCCTACTGATCGATTTGACAACCAGAACAAGTGTACTATAATGATTGACAAGTTTGAGATGAGATTGTGCCTGTGAAATGAGCTAAATTGTTGCTAGTTGTGTCATTGACTGACTGACTTGAGTTTTTTTTCCTCTGCTTTATTATATTATGGTGAGAGACTATCTGGTCGTAGTTCGAGAAACTGAAATCAAGCCACTGAGTCATGCTGTTATCAGTATAAACCACTGTCGGTATCATATTCCCGGCAAGTATATATTTGGACTTGTCGTGTGCTTGCATGTGTTCAGAGTCCAGAGGTCTAATTGTGCTCTGCTTTGTCATCCCGTAGAGAAGAAGCCAAACGTCATCTTTGCCTTGACACTACACGGCGGCCACCTAGGCTTTTTCAAGGGCGCTGTGCTCTTCCCCAAGCCCCTCACCTGGATGGACAAAGTGATTGTGGGCTACGCCAACGCAATATGCCAGTGGCAGAAACAGAAACCGCCGTGCCAAAGCGACCACCTGAGTGAGAGTTCCTGCACTAAGGAAAAAGCCTAAAACCTGTCTCTCGATCTCTTTTTCCTCACTTCCTGACCGTAAACCACACAAGACTCGTCTGTCCCAGCACCGAGGAGCCACGTGGAAGTCCTCCCGCTCTCCTCTGCCTTCTTCTTTGGTGCTGCTCACTGCTGCAGACCTCTGCGCCCGCCACACGTCCCCATGCCTTCAGCAACCGTCGCAGGAACAAGCAACTGCCTCTGGGAAGTTCAGAGCAGGAACACATTGTTTCGTGACGTGTGCTCAATGGTGACCTTTTGAGAATGAAGGCATTGACCAAATATGATATGATGTGGACCACAAAAGTGAGCCCATCTGAGTAGTGTAGTGCTGCGCTTGGTGCCCATTCTTGATCACTGCTTATCACCGCCCATACTGCCTCAATGCAGCGTCTTTGTACTATCCATGTCATTCCTAAATATAGTTTCTGCGTCTGTGTGTAGAGTTGAAGACTGGGGACATCTTGTAACACTATGATTGGTAGGCCCGATCTGCTGTAGTTTGTAGAAATTTAGCGAAGTTAAAACAATTCAACAATATCTTGGTAGGATTTTCCACTCAGCTCAACCCCCAAGTCACTTTGTTTATGCGTGGAACTTGAAGAGGAACAAAGTCGAAGTGCTCGTGAGCAGGGATCAACACCCAAATTGGATCCATGCACATTCCCCCATTTACATTCTAATACTCTGATTCTGTGCACTTTATAGCTCCACCCCTCCCATCGCGTTTTATTATTATTATTTTTTATTTTTTGCTTTCTGGTCGTGAGAGCAAAAATTGGGTGTATGATAATGAAATTCCAATGTTCCCCGTGTTGTCTGTTGTTGGGGTCATCGCAACCTAATTCTCTTCCGTTCGCCTTTGACCGGCTGCAGCTTCAGTCGAGACGCTAACCTACTGCCAGTGCTCAGAGGCCGGAGCCAACATGTCGCTCAATGGTCAAATACAGTAAACCAAAACGTTGGTGTGATTTTGTACCAGTAAAGGGACAGTTCGGCATTGGGAAGCACACTCACTTACGAGCTTGGTTAAAATGATCTCAGCTGTGAGGTAGGACTAGTTGAAGGGCCAAGTTACCGAAGGATGAAACGCGTTTAGTTTTGTGGACTGTTTGAACAATACTGGTGATTGTCATGTTATATTATTAGCCAGTGAACAATGCACGTATGTAAGGAAGGGAGTGTCAAAATCTTTGGTGTTCAGTGCTGGAGTGCAGCTACTAGAACAAAACAAAACAAAACAAAACAAAAATGCAGTAAACTGATCTTGACCGACTTACTTAAACAGTAATTATTAGAGATCTGATTGCAAAATTAAGGATGTTCTCCCAAGGCGAAGTAACACCTTTCACTCTTTATTTTGAATAGCGTGATGAGACAGATGAGTTTATTTTAAAATGAAAATGCAACAAGAGATTACAACTGTTTATGTTGAAAGAACCAGCACCTATCTCGGATAAAACCTGATTGAAATCTCACATAAGGGGTCAGACGTTTGTATGTTCACCACCATACTCTAAAGTAGTTTTTTTAAACAATTTTTTTTCTTACAACGTTAGAAAAAAGTACACAATAGAATGCACAATTTACGCAATAGCTTGTATGTACCCGTTTGTCAGTACAGGGCTGGCTGATGGTGTCCAGCACCTTCAGCAACAAACTAATAGTCTTCACTCTTCACCCCAGCTTCCGTTTCTCAGTCAGGTAAATATGATCCCAGTGTTTGCATCCATCCCAGATTTCTCTGTTTCTTCTTTCCGGTTGTTTTTCCATTCAGATTTGATGAGGTTTTCAATACAGTGCAAAGTGGCGGTGTCTTTGTTGCAGAATTTGGTTGTAACATTGACAAAGAAACTAAATAGAACCATGAGAGATCTATTACTTACAGACATCGTGGCGTTTACACAAACGTCACCGTAACCACAACTCACCCAGTGTGACGCCATCGGTTGATTTGTTTGTTGAAACCAGCCAGTACATCATGAATGAAAATTGTTTTTTTTTTTTACATCAATCAACTTTACAAGTGTTTTTTTTTTTTTTTTTTTTTGTAAATGATTCTTGTGGATGTATTATGTAAGATGTCTTGTTTTCCAAATACCCGGAGACATACTTTCCGAAATCATCACCTCGACAACAACCAAAATAATTGACTTCCCCGAATAATAGTTTAAGAAGTATTTTAAAACTATTTATTTATTTTGAAGTATTTAAGATGGGGTAGAAAAAAAACTAAAGGCGAGAATCCATCAAAAGAGATTTACAACCCCAATTCCAATGAAGTTGGGACGCTGTGTTAAACAAAAAGAAAATACAATGATTTGCAAAGCATGTTCTACTTATATTTAATTGAATACACTACAAAGACAAGATATTTAATGTTCAAACTGATAAACTTGATTGTTTTTAGCAAATAATCATTAACTTCGAATTTTATGGTTGCAACATATTCCAAAAAAGCTGGGACAGATGGCAAAAAACACTGAGAAAGTTGAGGAATGCTCATCAAACACCTGTTTGGAACATCCCACAGGTGAACAGGCTAATTGGGAACAGGTGGGTGCCATGATTGGGTATAAAAGGAGCTTCCCTGAATTGCTCAGTCATTCACTAGCAAAGATGGGGCGAGGTTCACCTCTTTTTGAACAAGTGCGTGAGAAAATAGTCGAACAGTTTAAGGACAATGTTCCTCGACGTACATTTGCAAGGAATTTAGCGATTTCATCATCTACGGTCCATAATATCATCAAAAGGTTCAGAGAATCTGGAGAAATCACTGCATGTAAGCGGAAACCAGGCCGAAAACCAACATTGAATGCCCGTGACCTTCCATCCCTCATGCGGCACCGCATCAAAAACCGACATCCATGTGTAAAGGATATCACCACATATCACTCAGCAACACTTCAGAAAACCATCCATCCATTTTTCTGAGCCGCTTCTCCTCACTAGGGTCGCGGGCGTGCTGGAGCCTATCCCAGCTAACATCGGGCAGGAGGCGGGGTACACCCTGAACTGGTTGCCAGCCAATCGCAGGGCACATAGAAACAAACAACCATTCGCACTCACATTCACACCTTCGGGCAATTTAGAGTTGTCAATTAACCTACCATGCATTGAACATTAAATATCTTGTCTTTGTAGTGTATTCAATTAAATATAGGTTGAACATGATTTGCAAATCATTGTCTTCTGTTTTTATTTATGTTTAACACAACATCCCAACTTCATTGGAATTGGGATTGTATGAATATCAGTGTGATGTAAATAGGACACTATGGTGGAGGACCTGAAATCTGTAAGAGAAAATGAATTTATCTGTACCCAGTCCATCTAAAATCTATTTTTATTTTTTATTTTTTTTCCCCAGGAGAACTAAATGATTGAATAGTAGAATCCAAAAACACCCATCAGGTTAGAGTCAATCTTGCTCAGCATGTGGCTGAGAGTCCACAGTAACAATGTTAAGCCACAGTAAATATGCAGCTTTAATTTTGTTTGCGTTTTTTTGAGATGAAATACCAAGAAGGGATGTCAGGATGACAAGAAAGGTGCACATACTATTTCTCATTTTGGACAATGAGTATTTTTTATTTCCTTGTTTTCTTTTTCAAGAGTCATTATATAAGCAATTATTGTTATTATATTGTGAAATAAATTTTGTCGCCAGAATGTTCCCCCCGCCCCCCACTCTTTCAGAAGCTTTGTAAGACTGTTATGCATCTAATAGCAACACTAATATGTTTGACAAATTAAATCATGGCCAGAAACGTATTTTTTCAATTGCATATAGTTTCAAATCCACTGCAAATTACAAAAAAAGGTCATTTGAAGTGCTTCAGACAATGAATTGCCACAAATTATGTGAAGCATGTAACAAGGCCACAGGGACAGAGCACGCTCGTATTGTTTAAAACCATGCAGGTTTATTTATAATCACTTCATAAGTCTTCCCATGTCACTCTTAAGTTATCCTCCATCACCACTCAAATTTCTGGAGGCATTCATCTACCACCTTTGCAGAGCACAAACGCACCACTTCCGTATGAATGGCAAAATAGAACTGGCGGCACATCTCAAACAACTCTTTCTGCAATATCTAAACATCCATTTCACGTGTCACTTTAAATCTCCTAAATCTAAATACTTCCCCCCCCCCCCCCGCTTAGAACTGCCATAAAGATTTAAAAAATAATCATAATAATAATAATGTTCACGCTATAGCTTGAAATCAGAGCGCCCATGTGATCGTCATCTCGGTTGAAGGACGCTGTCGAGGTCCTGCTTCAGAGAGCCGTGTCCTCGGAGCCAAAGAGCCTGGTGGCGATGGCCTGGCAGTCCGCTACGCAAGCTTTCCCGTCAAAATCGGCAGGCAGGATGTCGGCGTCAAATGCCTTCAAGTAGTTGCCCAGCTCGTCCCCGTGGACAAACACCTGAGGTGAAAGGTATTCATGCCAATCAGACAAAGTGCACGAGGAGCGCGTGGCCCTTCTGCTGGCCCTCTGTCCATACCCTCTCCAGCAGCTTGCTCTTCATGAAAGGCTTGACCACATTGTACGTGGTAGTGAAGTACCACGGCTGGTGGGTGACGTGGACCGCCTTGAAACGCGCCGGGAACGAATCCTGCGCAGTCAACAGAGCCACAATAGAAACATGCTCACTTGTTCATTTGTTGATGTTCATGACCGACCTGCAGCATGTCCACCATTTTCTTGAGCTCCGCCGGTTTAATCCCTGAGGCGTGCTGCATGGTGAAGCCTTTAAAATTCTCAATCAGGACAAAACCGTTGATCTGGGTCTCTTCATTCTCAAGTAACTTCTCCAGGATCACACAGTACGCTCTTAGGATCTAACACACACACACACTTATGGGTCATTTTCATATCATTTGACCAATAACGGTAAAGACGTAGTCCACTGAATTTCTGTTGGGAAAGCAATACATTTTACTGATATTCATATTTGAATTATTTGCAGTTATCCATCAAAAGGTCATGATTATTTCTAAGGGGGGGAAAAAACACTCGAAAGTACTATTTTTCTAACTTTTAAATACAAAAATGTCTTTGTCGTTAAATGTTCAAAATTACGTTTCATGATTTGCGACATGTTTTCTCAAGATAATAATTACATTTTTGGCTAGACTGTGTAGGATGTTTCCTCCTATTGCTTAATACAGTGTGCCGTTTCATGAAAACGAACACAAAGGCATATTAGTGTCTTCAGAGTTCCTTTTTTTTGGGGGGGGGGGGGGGATTCTTTTACAAACAGTCCTTTGTCACTCTTTCCCGTTGATGTAACTGGAGAGAGCCTCATTATATTGTTGCAATACACCAGAGGGATCTGGAAGTTGAAGTACCAGGATGAGGCAGCCATTTTGCATTCCCACAATAGCAGACAGCAAAATAATAAGAAGAAGAATCATCTTTTATTGTCATGAACATGCATGCGTGAAATTTGTTCGGTGCATTTAACCCATCCCAGTAAATGGTGTTGTTTCTGAAATATTAAGGCATATGTATGAATTTGTGAAAGCGTCCGACCTATTGCATATCTTTACCGTTATTACGAGTGTATAAAGACAAGAGTGTAACAGGTTTAATGATAAATTTAGATCATTTATGCACTTTTATCTGCAGAGTTAACGCGTAAGGGTAACGCGTAACTTGTGCAACTAACACAAAAAAAAACCCCACAAACATTTTTGAAATGTCTTTACCGTTATTGGTCAGATTATATGAAAATGACCCCCCTCTCCCACACACACACACACGCAGGGCGAGTCAAGTATTTGCACCTTTAGCAATATGACCACCACTAGCAGACCACGTCAGGGCCCTTAACAGATTTAGTACTTCATATTGATAATTTGAAGGCATACCAACGAACAACGTTTTGCCGACCTCATCAAAAGTGATCTCCTCCAAGTCCCAGTTCTGAATGTTGAAGAGCAGCACTACGTGACCATACTTGTCCCTGCTGGGCAGAACCACAGGGTAGCCCGCCTCAATGGTGCTGCGGACGGCCTCGGGCGTCAGATTCTCAAACAACTCAGGGTACTCCTTCCTGAAGCGCACATAACCTACAAACACACACGATATTGCATTATCCTTGTTGTGGGCCGCAAGGTATGGAGGTTACTGTTTCATAGCGTGTACATTTCAACTGTATGCCCCTTTTCATACCAAGACCCCCAATTAAAGCACGGGCGTGCACATGAGTGTGCAGGATGCGTTTGTTTTTCACTCAACCATCAATTAACCTCCCCGAAAAAGTTCCAATTCCATTTTCGCGCCGACACTAACGCTTTCCCTAATCATAACTGTCAAAGAAAAGCGACGCGAGCTACACTAGATCGAAAAGGTTTTCGGGATGTGAAAGAAATGACACCTATATGAATTATTTCAGAACTTTATCTACCCTAAACTACAGTATAATGTAAAAACTCAGTTGGGAAATATTTCCTTCGATTGGTAGCATAAATATACAAAGCCTTAAACTAATACTTTGTTGATGTACCTTTTTGATCTGATCCCAGGTCTCAGACCTTTTGGGTAGGAGTCTATCAAGAGGAATTGCAACAGGGATAAAGAACAGTTCATTACTAACTAATTTACTTATTTGCTGTTTTTTTTTATTGATTGATTGATTTATTTTGTATCTATTATTCACCTAAAACAACCCAATTCGCCGTTATTGTGCTCTTTTTAAAACACCCTACAATGCCACAAGATAGCGCCAGGTGCCCGTCGTGCAGAAAAGTAGTCTTACTTTTCTATTAGTCAGGGCTCGGGCACCAATCTTGTGGCTTCTTGAAACAATGTTAAAAGGATGCAACTCAGAGACAAGCTTTGTTCTGAAATTATACATCTTAATTATACATCATCACAAAAGACGAGATTGCTCACACTTTTTATATCCACATGTATCTCACATTTAATTTTTGCAGGCTGCAACAGCATACAATATTACATATCGCAACGTGAAACCGACCAGTGCAGGTCATGGTGCTCTACTGTGAAGTTCCCACCGGTACATTCTGAGTTCACAAGTAAAATAAACGCGCTGTCCCAGTTGGACACAAAGGAGGTCTTTGTCAGGCGCTCATCAGAGCCCCCAATTAACAAACACATGGCTCCCTTTCTCCGCCACGGACAGTATTCATGCTAAACCCGAGCACAAAAGAGGCCTCACCATCAATTACCGCAGCTATCGGTAAATGTCTACGGAATGTGAACCAATGCTAAAATAATACGGACAATGCAACATAACGAGACAGAAGATGGTTACCCTTCATGAGTTCGTGGGCTCTGACAACATCAAACTTGCGGGCTCGGAGGAAGCGCAGCAGCAGAGAGTCGGGCTTGTCCCCGAAGCGCTCCAGCACCAGTTTGGCCAGGTCGTCTCCCTCGGCCGCCCTCTCCTTCATCAGGGCCCGTAGGTCCTTAAGGGACAACACTTTCCTCTCCTCCGTCTCATTCAGCTCATCCTTAGCCTGCGCAGCGGGAGCACAATTTTTCGAGTCACGCCGTCAATGTCTGGCTCCGCCACGCGTAGCCATAGTTACCTTCTGCGCGGTGTGGCCCGGCATTTTGTGACACGGCCCGAACACGGGACCGTGATCCTTCACTGTCAGATGCTCCAGCTTGGATCTCAAGGCCCGCTCCTCCTCTGACACCACTCGGAACGATCCAGTCTGCACGAGAGACCAAACAGCTTATGTTAACCGATCCTCGCTTACTATATGCCTCGAGACTTGAACTGACTGAAACGCGAACTGTATGACATGACAGGTTTTGCCTGTTTCACATTTTCAATCTGCAATTGAAAGATGGTGTGCTATTTCTTCTGATCTGGAAAGTAACGTTATTTTTGTGTTGTGTGCACGAACCTGGCGGCCCATCAGCATGCTGTGATGCCACATGCGGAGTCTAACTCGTGAAGACTGAGTCTCTGAGACTCACATCAAGGGCGGAGCTCCCAAAATGATTCCGTTTACTTGTCACTTGACTTGCTTGAAAATTGAAGGTCAAGACTCGAGACTTACTTATGACTTACACCTCTGATTATTGCCATCCATCTTACTTCACGGATTCAGCTTCAAACAACGACCTGAAGTGTGTTACGCGTGCTTGTGAGCCGGCGGGGACCCCGGGCGATGCACACCGGTGAGTGACTGGTTAAGCTGCTTCACATGATTATTGAAAAAAAGGGACCTCTACAGCCACGTGTCAAAAAACAGCTCCAGGGTCCCTCCCAGCGTCAGCATCTACTGACACAATGACAGCAAGTTAAACATATCACCGCATTTTATTGAACTTACAGCGGCCATGTTTGCAGTATTTCACAGCAGCGTCACTGTGGAGAAAGATGACAACAAGATGCGCCTGATAAACGAGAGTTGAGTACAATGCTTAAATTAGTGAAAGTCATATGCTGGTATCATCACGACATACAGTGTCGTTCATTTCACAATATGTTCATCATTGTGGTTGTACGTCGGGATGTCCAAAAGAGTCAACACCACAACTGCGCTAAGGGACAGAATGACATTCATTGATGTTTAAGCTATGTTATGTTGAAGTCTCGCATACTGCTGAAATAGACAACATAGAGAACTTGAGCATGCTAAAATGTGGTCCTTTAAGCATCTAACGGAAGAAGCTGGTGCTTATCTTACAATCATTTAATAACCACCATTTAATAGCGATAAATATAGAGCAACATCAGTCTTACCTTCAGCAGGTGGATTGTGGTGAGTTTGAGGGGAGCGTGGAAGAGGGACGAGACGACCACGGGGGGGAAAGTGGACCAGAAAGGGGAGGAGCCGTCATTCAGTTCACACCAATCAATGGCTCATTTGCATAATGCAAAATGAAGGTTGGAACTGGGATGGCAAGTGTCACTCTGGAAGGGAGAAAAACAACGTAAGTAACATTTAACCATACCATGCTATATAGCATGAAGGTACTGTATAGCATTCCCACCACCAACACAGTTTTTATGGACGATATACTGGTATAATACACTTTTCTTTTGCTGCATTCGATTTTTTCAACCATACATTTCTAGGTTGATTAGCAAGCACAACTCATGTGGTTCTACTGCCTTACAGAGTTCAGAGTTTTTTGAGTTTAACTTGCCAAATATGATTTTTTAACATTTTTGTTGTTGTTGCATTTTTCAAAACATAAATGAAGTTGGAATGGGCCTTCTGAAAATTATTTCCCAATGTGTTGAATCAATCTTTACTGTATTATATTTGAGTTTCACTTTTTGAACTGAAATAAATGACTTTTCGATGATAGTCGAGTCCATACGATCGAAAACATCATCATCTTCGTTTTTTGGCCCACCGCAAATTAGTCATTGATGACCAAACGACCTCATCCAACTGGCTGTTCAACTTAAAAACAAAGAACACTCCCAGTATAAAACAAAGGTCAAATGTCATTGTATGTAAATGTTTGTTTGGAGCCTATGCATTAGTCTTGGATCCATATTTCAGCAGAAAACATTCTTATTTGATTAGAGATGATCAGTCAATCCAACAATTTCAAACACTTGCAAGCTTTCTGACATACAATACTGTCATGTCGTATGTCTTATTAAGACTCAAACACGTTCCGTGGTGTTAGAGGCATGCGAGTGTTGCTTTCGATGGGAAAAATGCTGAGATGGCCTTTTCCCGTGCAATATTTCCGACCCTTTCACAAATTCATTCATATTCATGCTGAAATGCTGAATCCCGAGATGTGAGCGAGTCGCTTAATGAGCTGCGTTTCGAGAGTCCATCTCGCACCGGAGCTCGACGCTCCACCGGCTCCGCTGAGCCCTCCGCGCTTGGCCGGCTTCCTGCACTCTGCTATTGTTCTTCAACAGAACCTCTCATTAGCGGATCCTCATATATAAGCCCCCTTTTCCCCCTCGGAGGGGTGGGGGGAAAAAAAAAAAAAGGGGTAACAGTGTCTTTAAAACATCAGGCAAGAGTGTTGATAGATCATAGATCATGTACATGGCACATGTTAAGCATGAGTGCCAAAAACCTCCGTAGGCTTGTTTCATAAATACAAGCAAACAGGAATCAATGTCAGCTTAAACCAGTGGTTCTCAAACCTTTTACACCAAGTACCACCTCCAAAATCACTTATCTTTCCAAGTAGCCTACCACCGTCATGGTGATCGCATAGTAGGCCTAAGTGTTCATCCAAAACGAGAGAAAGGTCTTATTCCCAAAAAAGGTATTTTTATTATTATGGTAAGCCACTGTAACATTATACACAGCTGAACATGAGCACTGTGCTTAAATAGAGATATTGATTCAATGAAAATGTATTTCACGTAAAAGTTAGAAAAATCCTCAAATTGTACCTAAAATGTTTCATAACAGACAGTTCTTAAAGAGTAAATGTGCAAATGTAGGTCACTAAAAAGTTAAATACAACTGAATTGCACTTAGTGTACCACTAGAGGGAGCAGATTGACCGTGTCCACCATAGTTCGGAGATTCATAGATGTGAACAGATAACTGCTTTTTTTTTTTTCATTATTTACACAGAGTAGATGTTTACACTGTGACTATACATGTCACCCATGCCCCAAGGAGGAACTGCAAGGCATGGGTCATGACAATACAGTCCTTTACACAAAAAGGTGTTTCAATACATCAGTTTTCCATTATACTTGTAGGTCTAGTACTTGTTTATACTTTTTTATTTATTATTATTATTATTTTTTTTTAATTGGCTCGGGGTCTGTTTTGGAGCAACAGTTTGGTTTTGCAGGAAGAGTCGGGGGTTTGGAGAATGTTGCTCGAATTTTTGGATTTGTGTTTTCCGGTTTTTGAGAAAATGGCTGTCAGTTTGAAGAAATGAATTTTAGCAACTGTGAAAAACTGTTCAACGTGTGCACAAAAATCCAAACCGCTGGAGTAAATTCACAAAGTAGACCTTCAGTAAACGTGCACCATATTGAACCAGCACCTTGGACTGATCACCAGCGGATCACAGTTTATTACCAACTGTTTGATTAAATGCACAATTACTTTAAAGGAAGCAACATTTATCTTCGATCAGACATCAAATGATGTCGGAGTGAAGACAGAATGACTGATATTGTTGCCAACAAATATTTATCCATATAGGACTCCATAATATAAATAAGCCACAGTTGCAGAGGGTGCAGAGAGAAGGGGTTTGTCACAATTTAAGAAGCGAATACAATACAGCCACAATAAGCACCTTTTGAATAATAGTGTAGATTAGATTCTTCCTCTGATCCCCACTGATGCTTTATTAGGAAAAAGTGCAAATAATATATATATATATATTTTTTTTTTTTTTTTAAATCTCATCTTTTCTCTTGATTGCATTCCCTTTTTGGTCACAATACTTAAGGCATCAGGAAGAGTGCCAACATTTAATATGCAAGCTCTCATTACAAATCTAAGTTATGAATCATATGAGCAACAAAATACGAGTGAGACTAGAAATAGGCTAAAGACTGTAATAAAACGTCAGTACAAATCATGCGGTCAGTGATAAAGACTACTTGAGGCAAAGAAACAGAAAAAAGAGCTCAAAAATGCTGTAAAATGAGCTAAAGCAAATTTGGAGGCACTTGTAAAGAAACAAACATTTGAATCAAACAAACCAAACGCACAGGTAAACAAATGTAGTTGCTGATGAGGTGACATGATTGGACGAAATACAATGTATGGTACACCCGGTAAGGCCTTAACATCTCCAGTGGTTTCTTCAGTCAGGTTCAAAAAGCTCACGCCAGTTCGGAGATGCCCTGTTGACCCTTGACTTACTTGATCATTAAACAGGCCCAGTTCACATCAAATTCTTAACGAACTAAAACAAGTTTACATTCACAAATCATTCACAAGACATCTTAAAAAAAGTATATTGAAAGGTCTAAAACAATCAAGCATTTTACCGCGTTACCTTAAAAATACTCCAGCAGCAGAATATGAAAAGTCGGGACCTGCAGTGTCAACAGTCTTAACGTGGAGAAAAATGTCATCTGCAGTGGAAATAAATGCAGATGACACCAAACACAAAGCTAACATCTTGACTGGCACCCAGGATTGAACATCTCATGCGCTCAGCCCAAAAACGTGAGCGCGGCCATGACGGTGAAGCCCAGCAGTATGAAAAGCACCTTGAGCAGCTGCTTCCCGGGGGAATTGAGCTCATGCGGGAGGATCTCCAGGAAGGTGATGTAGATGAACGTCCCCGCGGCAAGGCCCTCCAGAATGGACTGGATGAGCGTGCCGGCCGCCAGCTGGGCCTCCATCACGCTGATGCCGATGGCGATCCCCAGCGGCGACATCACAGCGAACACCCCGATGTAAGCGGCCACCCACACGGGACTGACAGCGCTCTGGACCAGCTTCACTGACAGGCTGAACACGATGATGCTCTTGTGGACCAGTATGGCGATGCAGATTTCCAACACCTGGGGAGTGAAATGTCTGTTGTTTATTTCAATGGAACCTGTATTTTCCCCCACGTTCCACCACGTTTTACTGAATAGAACAACACATATTCACTTTTATAGAAATTAAATAACATTTAAACCCTTCTTAAGAAAAAAAAAACCAAAAAAAAACTGGGGGGCCAATTAAATTCTATTAATACGTGGGCCGAGAAAAGTGATGCGAGTCCCACTAATGGGGACACGGGCTCCGGTACGTTGTGCAGTACGTGAAAGAATCCCTCAGTACAGTTCAGTTGTATTTAACTTTTTTTTTTTAAATTGAACTTTTATGCACAATACACTTTAACAGAATCATTATTTTAGGTACTGTTTTTTAATGTTCCTATATTAAAGCGCAAAGTTAATGATCAATCTGCATAATGTTACAGTGGCTCATAATAATACAAATACTTATGATGCTTTTTAGGAATAAAGTCTCAGTTTTGATAAACGCTTTGGCCTACTACGGTACTTTATTTCCACGGTACTTGGAGTGCAAATTACATTTTTAGGTCATACGTGGTGTAAAAAGTTGAAAAACAACTGCCCTATTACAAAAAAAAAAATAAAAATAAATAAACTACAGGTAGATGCCTTTATTCTTTTGACACACTAAGGGGGAATGCGCCTTAAGAGATGTAGCTTTTGGTTTAATATTTACTTTTTTTTTTTTTTTTTTTTTTTTTAAATGATGAACACTCACAATAACCTCTCGAGGCCTGTGTCTGTCGTAGCATTTCTGCTGCAGATTTCAGTGTTTCCCAACTTTTACTGAGCCGAGGCCCTCATCTGGTCACTCGACCAACGCGGCCTGACTTGCAACAACCAGAATATATTCATATTACTGTAACAGCTTTCAGTTTTTGTTTCATTGCATGATACAATATGATTCTTTAAGAAATGCAGTTAAATACATACTACTCCAGAACATGTAGTTCTGCTTATAAGCCTGTAATGCCAACAATAAAGGCTGGAGATGGAGGGGGGGAATTAAATTCAAAATCAAGTGCTGGGAAGTGTTAAGGCTCAATGAGGGTCTTGTGACCACATGACAAGATTTAAGTAAGTCTCATGACAACATTCCTTTCTTGTCAAAGCATCCAACCAGAAGCTGCAACTTCCCTTTTGAATGTATATTCACTTATTAGCCACAATCTTAGATACACAAAAGCTTGATTAAATCTGCGTTTCCCGAATTTACGTGAACATATATTATTTGCTTTCAGTATGAAGCAGTGCAGTCGTGCACCACTCCAAAAGTGCAACCATAATAATAAATATATTGCTAAATTACTACCTCGCTGACTCGGGCGTGGGGAAACATTGGCACTAAAAGGCTACAATTGATTTTGATCTGTATTTATCGTTTTCCATTTGAGCTGTCCATTGAAAGGTCTTTTGTAAATGACATTTTAAAAAAAATACAAATATTACAAAGTATGTAAAATATATCATTTAAAATATCAACACTAAAATAATAATTCAACCATTTTTAAAATAAAGCAAAGAAATTTCAAGCATATGAAAAATTGTTCATCTTACCATTTCTATTTTGTTATTTACAATTGATCAACTATTTCATGAAAAAAACAAAAAAATACATACATCAAACAAATTTTAGGCCAAAATCAAATTTTGCGCATCAAATGTTACGAAACTCTTGATAATGTAAATCATGGATCGATATGCATGCGGAGGACACAAGGTCGCTCCTAAGGACCACATGAGTAGCTCGCGGGCCTGTTCCAAAAACACTTCACCAGTGATGGGACAATGGGTCTCATTCACTAACCGTGCATACGCACAGATTTATGATGAATGTGTGCAAACGCGCTTTTGATGCACATATCTGTGATTCATCAATATGTTCATACTTGAAGCTCGCCACTTTGCGCTTCACGTTTTGCGGCTTCAGTGCTTCGCGGGTTTTTCCAAAATATTCATAATATATATATTTTTTTTTAAAAAATTTTTAAATAGAGCCATATCTGCAGCCATATTGCGGAAAGACGCGTGGGTTTCATGTTGATGTGCGAGAGAGAAGGTTTCCCTGCATGCCAAACAAAGAGATGAATTGACTCAGAGGCATGTACATGCCTGTACTGTACGGGCACTCATACAAGGCGCGTGATTGGTTCCCGGCGCGACATCGACCAATGAGAGCGCGAGTGGATTTATCCCGTGAGCGCATCATCGCAGCCTCACCCGGCATCTTCCCTTGTTGTGTCTCGCCAGTCTCGTCCACGCTGTTGTGTTCGCAATAACTCTTTTTGTTTAAGCGATCATTTTTTGGGTTAGTTAAGCAAGCCCTTACAATGCCGCCGAAGCGCTGTGCCCCTGCGAAAGCTTCCTCCGGGGCGCCCAAGAGGAAGAAGATGATGATGACCCTCAGCGAAAAAGTGAAACTTTCTGATTTGCTCAAAGAGGGTCGAAGTTATGCATCTGTGGCACGCCATTATGGCGGGAATGAATCTACAGTGCGGTACATCAAGAAAGAGGATGCAAACATCCGCAAAACTGCTTCAATAAGGAAGCGAAACGCGTGGTAACTCCGCGTAATAAGAGACGGGGTTATGTCCTTGTACAGGGGAATTTTGAAGCAAACGAAAAAAACAAAGACAACAACTACCCATCACCATGTTCTTCTCCAAGGTAAAAAACCCCAGCTACACCATCAGCGCCTCCAGCGGAAGAGTCTCCGAGTGAACCTAAAGCCTCTCCTCCGCCACCAACGCAAGCCTCTCCGCCTCTCTCAGAAGGCAACGTTGATGAATGTTAATTACTGTATAAGGTTATATAATTCAAAATTGAAGTAAATACGTGTACTGTTGTAATCTTTGTCTCAAATATGTAAAGTACATATACATATTTTAAACATTCTGGTACCCACATACATATCCATAAAAATTCCTAGGGGGGGGGTCAAATCCGACTGTGCGGTTTTTCACCTTTCGCGGGGGGTTCTGGTCCCCATTCACCGCGAAGAACGAGGGAACACTGCATTTGCGACGTAATATGGTGCCTCAGTAAACGTGAAATATGAATTAAACTCGTCTACGCATTCCTGACGTTTGCCTGAAATCAGGTCATTGGAATTTCTCGACGTCATCTACGTCACGAGCGAAGATCTCCGCCTTCCCTTTCCGCTCCCGAGCCAGCGCTGTCAACATGACAAATACATGTGTTCTCACAGGTGGGTCTTCTACACGGAGGCAACCAATCAAAAAAAAAAAAGGGGGCGGTCCAAGCCAAATATGGACAAAGCGGACAAAACAGAAGTAGCTGTCAGGTGGGTCTTTTCCGGACACACGTATGAGAAAACCAAGGTGTTTTGTTTATTTATTTATTTTTTTAAATAAAATTGACACTTTTGTACTAAGTCCATGTCAGAGAGTAACTCTTTGGAGGTCTAAAATTGCCACAATATGGGGCCTTTAAATATTTTCTGTGATTCTGCATGTACAAATGTGATGGAAATTGATCAATTCACAGCACAGGCACACCGGCACTGGCGAGGTTCATTCGCAAAGTGCTCTGATTGGCGGATACGGCTCAAATGTTTTGTCGCTTCAAATTCCAATTTCATGAACTTAACCAACTACAAATGCCTCTTTGCTGCACTGTATGTAATTCTCACGATGTATTTTAACAACATATGCAGTGTTTGCTTATTCTCAGATCTCAAATTGTTTTTGTATAGGTATATGTATGTTTTGTGCCATAATCGCTATTCGGAATTCATTATGAACGTTTGGATCAGCCATCTTTTGTGAGTTAAACCTCCCGCGTTGGCTGAGGTGCGTCAGACGGATGTTTTGTTATATATAGGGGAATGGGGCAGATTGCAAGTTGCGGGCACGAGCCCGTCTTGTACAGTAGAAGGAATTCTGAATCATTAACATGCGCACAGTCATGCGAAGAAAATTGAGAATTACTGCTGTAGAGAAGACAAAGGTCATTAATTATTAACGACAACATATAATTCAAGTTGATTTGAGCAAATGCGTGATTTCAAAAGTGTGTATCAAACTGGTGGCCCTTCACATAAATCAGTACCCAAGAACTCGCTGTCAGTTGGTGAACCCTTGATGTAAATGCTTCATGGACCGGATTAAAGAATGGAGCAGGCTGTAAATGGCCCACCTGCCATACTTTGCTTAGCTTTGCTATTCATTATACACTGCAACTTTGCAAGACAGCACTGGCCCTCATGATGTACAGTATAATGTATAAGCAATGCACCAAGGTGTTGGGCAAGACTGGAAAAGTGTAACAAAACAGAATTTGAGAGAAAATTGCTAGCTATAAAGTATTTTCTGTAACCTCGAGATGATCCAGTATCAGATGAAGCGCTTGGTTTTTTTCTTACCTTCGAGTCGGTGTTCTGCAGGCCGATAGCAAGCCCTTCAAAAACCGAATGGAGCGACAACGAGAGGAAAAGCATGAAGGAGCGAAAAGGCGAGTGGGCCTGAAAGTCAACATGGACGTGGTGGCCGCTGCTCTCCAGATCCGGGCTCGCGGTGGAGCCATGGACGTGGGCGTGGCCGTTCCTCGTGTCCCGCATAAGAGGTGCCCTCTCATCCACGGTCCCTCCCATCTCCCGACAGTTCAGAACCATCCTCTCCAATATGAGGACTGTGAAGAAGCCGACAGCCATGATGAATTCAGGAAGTGGGAAGTTGATCTATGTGGCAAGAACAATGGCAATAATCAGCGGTATATCACAATAACAAACTATTGCTGCTATTGAAAATGCGCCCAACCCTTTGTATCCTATCCCAGCTAACTTGTGCGAGAGGCGGGGTACACCATGGACAGTTTGCTTGTAGGGGACCACAACCATTTACATTCACATCTATTTAGAGTCACCAATGTACTTTACATGCATGTTTATAGAATGTTGTAGGACGCCAGAGTAAGGAAACTCATACAAACACAGGGAGAACATGGCAAAGTCCACACAGGAAGGCCGGTTGCTGAGATCAAACCCAGAAGAACTCAGAACTGTGACGCAGACCTGCTAACCTAGTTCACTGTGCGGCCCTTTTATTGTTATTATGACATAAAATAATCCCGCTTTTAGATTAAAGTCATGCACAGCCACAACACAGCATTACAGCAAGCTCCCTTAAATCAGTGATTTTTTTTTTTTTTTTTTTTTAATCTACATATCACAGTGGTGCGAGGTAGAGAGGAGTCAATTGGTGTGTGGAGGTTTACCTCAATCATGTTAGAGTCCAGCACAGTGTTGATGTCCGCCAGGTAATCGGGAATGATATCGAGCAAACATGCTGCCAGTAAAACTCCACCGGCGAAGCAACTTATCAGACTCAGAACTGTGCGGTGAGTCTCTGAAAATGTAAAGATGTGAATATATATATATATTTCAGTTCTGAAATCACACAGGGACACTTTTAAATTAACCCCACAAACTTGCCTTTTAAAATAATAATAATAATAATAATTAATTCATGACAAATTAGACCAAAACCGCATTAGCTGAAAAAAAGAATATAGTGCTATATATCCCGCGTTACTTCCACACCACAATAACTGATGGAAAAATATGTGCTTTATCAGTATAACAAAAGGTCATGAGATCTGATTCTAGATGACCCAACAGAAAGGTCCAAAGCCTGAGAGAGAAGTGATACTTTCACTTCCACATAAGACAAGACTAGACTTATGGACAAGTTAGTTCAACACCTTGTATTACATCATGAAAATATACATTACACTATATTGCCAAAAATATTCGCTCACCTGCCTTGACTCACAAATGAATTTAAGTGAGATCTCATTCTTAATCCGTAGTGTTTAATATGACATCGGTCCACCCTATGCAGCTATAACATCAAACTCTAGTGGGAAGGCTTTCAACGAGGTTTAGGAGTGACTTCATGGGAATTTATTTTTCCAGAAGTTACACACTGATGTTGGACTAGAAGGCCTGGCTCTCTGTCTCCACTGGAATTCATCCAAAAGTGTTCTATAGAGTTGAGGTCAGTATTGTGCAGGCCAGTCAAGTTCACCCACATCAAACTCTCTCATCCGTGTCTTTATGAACCTTAATTTGTGCACTGATATGTTGGAACAGGACGGGGGCATCTCCAAACTGTTCCCATAAAGTTGGAAATGTCCAAAATATTAGCTCTCGAGCTCCAGTAAAAGGAAATCTGAATGCTTCAGCATACCAAGAGATTTTTGGACAGTCCAAACAGTTTGGGCATTACCCCTTCCTGTTCTCACATGTGTGTGCACCGGTGCACAAAGCAAGGTCCAAAGAGAGATGGATGAGAGAGTTTGGTATGGATGAACTTGATTGGCCTGCATTGAGTCCTGCCCTCAACCCGAGAGAATACCTTTGGGTTGATTTCGAGTAGACAGTGAGCCAGGCCTTCTTGTCCAACACTAGTGTATGACCTCACAAATATGCTCCTGGAAGAGCGTATTTGGGCAAAAATTCCCATAAGCCCACTCCTAAACCTTGTTGAAAGCCTTCCAACAGGAGTTGAAGCTGTTTCCGTTGCAAAGGATGAATGGGATATCACTTAAAATCATATGTGAGTCAAATTTTCTCAATCTGGCCCTTTGTAAATTTTAGTTGAATACCCCTGATCTAAACATTATATCCCTCAATGCAATTTATACTGACAAAGACCACATGCATCTTTATTTTAACTGCCTCTTTCGCTTGGTCTAGGCGGACTTTTAGTGTAGTAGAAAAAAACAATGTCGAATTTCTGGCCAAAATGCCAACATAGGTGTCAGAGCGCCCACATTGCATAAGCACCAACACCAAAGTGGTCGCAGGACTGTGGAGTCCAATATCTGTGGAAAAAAAGAAATACAAAAAAGTTTTGCACACCACTATTTGGGGCCACGTATGTAATCTCGTCAAGGGGCCGGCCCTGTCTTCCATTCTATTCTTCTTATCAACGTGTTTGGGGTCCGTAATCTCATCCAAAGTGCCAACACATGATCATGTGTCCTATGTTAACACACTTGATAAAATCACTGGAGATTCAGGAATGTGAACACGTGACTTTTCACTGAGCAAACTTCATTCAAATACCCCGTTCGTTTTGTCCGAACCCAATTTTACGTTAACATTTCAAACTATAAATAAGGTGGTTATTTTTTTACAAATCGTGCAGTGTAATTCTTTAATGACAAGCCATTTGTTTGCCGAAAGTGCCGAATTCAATAATCCACCTACCTGTCCCGTTTGAGTTCCTGAACCATGTGACTCGAGCCGGGATGAACCCGAAAAAAAGAGTGAATAGCAACAAACAGACCAGAGCGCCAATTTTCACTTGAAGCAAAAATTCCATAATGTGTGTGTCAGTGAGAAGTTCGCTACCAAGCTGAACTATTATCGAGTTAGTTGCGAGGCTACATAAGACTTGGTCGACAACACAAACAGAGATAAACCATAGTGTTGTGTTATTAGTGGAACTCGCTCTTTCTACGGTGGCCGACAAAGGTCGGAAGACAGCTCAGGGTAACATCCCACAGACATAGACAACTCATTAGGTATTAAGGCCGCTGTTGCGATACGTCTACAGCTCCGCCATTTTGGATGTGGGAGAGCTACCATAAACGAATAACAGTAAAGCACGCCTTCACAAAGTGCAAAAAGTTAATACTGTAACTTTCTTTCACCCATTCACACACACACACACACACACACTAATATAGATAGGCACCAAAAACGCTTTGAAACGTTTACTCCTGGCACATGCACAGACATTATAGGGCAGGCGCTCAAGACAAAAAAAGGGCACCTTTCGCGAAAACTATTAATACAATTAAGAAAAAAAACATGCAGTATATGAGTTATGTATTATATATTTACTTCTGTGAACACAATCAACACAGTCAATAATACAACTATTAACAAAGGTGGAGAAATTAATCTAGAGTGGATATAAAAAAAAGTCTACACACCCCTATTCAAATGCCAGGTTTTGTGATTTACAAAAATGAGACCACGTTAAAGCATTTTATAACTTTCCCCCCACTACTAGTTAACCTATAACATATGCAACTCAATTGAAAAAATACAATATTTTAGAGAAGGGAAGTGAAAATAAACAACTGAGATTACATGGTTGCACGAGTGCACACAGCCACTTATAAATGGAGATGTGGCTGTGTAGTCACATCTTACAACACAAGACATGGTCCGCAGAGACCTTACGCAGCATCAGAGGGGTCTCACTGTTCAAAGGCATCAGAAGAAGGGCAAAAAACAAAACAAAACAAAAAAACAACTCCAAAGCATCAATGTCATATATCATAGAATTTCCCATAATTTTTACCCATCTGATATCAAAACAGGAAGGGTATAGATAGAGGATAATTTTTTTATTTATTTTTTAAACATTATTGACTGAAGAAAAGAAAAAGGCTGCTGGAAAATGGGCACTTTTTCATCCAGTGCAAAAAGGGAGGTGCTTTAGCACCGCTTCTATATAATCAAATATTTACACAACTATGAAGAGTGTATTCACATTTGTGAGAAACTGTACTGTTCCACTTAGTTCCGAATTTCTGTTTGCAGAATTCTTTACAGGAGCCGAATAGTGAAAAGTACTTGTTCAGTCTCAATCCCGTGCGAACTGGCTTTTACTTTTGTTGGCACATCTCCACGCCGCACATGAACGACGCATCTTCTCGATCGTTCCACTTTTCCACATCCAATATGGCGGTGACGTCAAACTACGATTCAGACTATAAACACGCCATCTACCTTTGTATGTCGATTAACCAGCCACTCGAATTTAAAAAATAATAATTATTATTATTATTATTTTAGTCATGGAAAGTGTTGGAAATGCTTACAAATCACCTTGGGTCGTAATCATAAATGATACGGCAAATTTAAATTCAATTGGAGTCTTTCTGGCACTACTGCAAGTTACGGTAATTGTAAAATGCCCACCAGAGGGTACACTAGCACCACATTTCAAGTTTCACAGACGGTGATGACGTCTATTTAACGCGCCGGACATGTTGGGTCTTAGACGAATCGAACGCTGACGTGTTACAAGAATTTTACCCGTCGCAATTTTGTCCGATGCGGTAACGTAAACGTAGCGGAGGTGCGTTTGAAGACAAAGTGTTAATAGGGACACTGCTAAATATATTTTAGAAGTTATCATTTATTTGCTTAGCTTGCATTAGTATTATGGACGATTTTTTAGAAAGGAAGATGTCTCACCTTCAAGAAGATGACTCAGCATCAACCGATGGAAGGGCGTCTTGACCAAGGACGTGATTGGATGTGGTTGGGGACGTGCCAGGTGTTGGTCCAATGTTTTGTGTTATGTCTTGTAAAACCCTCCCATTTTCAAATGTTTTGTGCTATGTCTTGTAAAACCCTCCTATTTTCAAATAAATGCAGGAGCGACGGGAGCGATTGTTTAGAGCGTGTTGAGAGGCTGTAAACTGAACGCCCTATACGCCCTCCTCATGAGAAGGAGAAACCAGCGTCTTCATTCCTTTTGTGCATTTTTTATTGGTGTTGGGTGAGATAAATCCAACAGACACGGTGGAAGCGACCGGAAGTATCTCTCTGAGCGCTAATGGCGGTGAGGTTTCACACACGTGCACTTTTATGGCGTTCACTGACCCAACTGTTTGACTGAAGCTTTAGCTGTTCACATTTGGACCATGGAGTGAAATAACACTCAGCAGTTTTTATTGAGGTTACTGTGTCATGTTCTCAAATGACTGTAATTAATGTATAATTTAAACAAATGTATTTCTAGTTTATAATTTTGTATATATATATTCCCCCCTTCTTGCAGCCTAAAGGCAAAGTTGGTACTAAGGGAAAGAAGCAGATTCTCGAGGAGAATGAGGCAACCCTCAAATTCTATACAAGAGTCATTCTGGGAGCTAATGTAAGCATGAATCCTGCATGTGTGCTATTAAATCTGAACATGTATACTAAAAGTCAGCTTAATGCATAATGTAAGATGACAAGCTTTTTCTTTTTCAAGCAGTTTATTTGTCAGTTTGGGAACTTCTCTAACTGTAATTAATGATCTTACACAGGCCATATATGCTGCTGTAAATCTTTTGATCTTCTACAATTCATCTAGTTTTGGGACATGGGTGAGTGTTATATTTAAATGCTGAATGGATTTGTGGGCAAACGCTTCAGTTGATGTTTTGTTTTCTCGTCTCTATGTAGCTGTTATTAGTGTTTGCGCTTGCTGTGTATGGTGGGAGTTACCGCTCCATGTCCACGATGGCCAAACCAGTGTTCGCTGACGATGGAAGTCTCCTTGACGGAGGAATAGACTTAAACATGGAGCAGGGAATGGCAGAGTAAGTGATCAGACCACATTTAACAACAAGAATCCAGAGCATATGTTTAACATTAAAGCTCAGTTTTTAATTGACCTCATAATCATAATAATGTGTTAGTTTGTTAGTTTAGTTTGTCCTTGTTTACCCTATTTGACTCAACAGGAAGAAAAAACACAAAAAACAGTTCTGATTAGATGTGTTATTGATTGTGCAAACTACAAATAAAATACAATAATAAACATATTGTTCAGTCAGTACCTCTCAGTGTCAATCAAAACCAAACATTATTTCTTAAAAAAAAACATACTTAATAACAGCTCTTGTATTAGATTATATTAGATTGGACAGCTGTACCTAATATTGTGTCTGCCAAACATCACCTGGAAAACAGTTGAAAAATAAAGTAATTGATATCTGTCAGTGTGGAAAATGTTACAAAAGCCGTTTCGAAAGCTTTAGAATTCCAGCGAACCATAGGGACAGCCATTATCCTAACATGGAAGAGTGATGCACCTTCCCAGGAGTGGCCGGTCGACAAAGATTACCTCCTCATCCAGGAGGCCACAAACGAACTCAGGACAGCTTCTAAACAACTGTAGGCCTCCTTTGCCTCTGTTAAGCGCAGTGTTCATGACACAACAATAAGAAAGAGACAGGGCAAAAATGGCATCCATGGCAGAGTTCCAAGTCGAAAACCACTGGTGACCAAAAAGAACATAAATGCTCATCTTACTTTTGCAAAAAAAAAAAAAAACATCACCTGAATGATTCCCAAGACTTTTGGGCAAATGTTATATGGACTGACAAGATGAGTGTCGAGTGTGTGTGTCTCCAACATCTGGCGTAAATGTAACACAGCATTTCAGAAAAAGAACATCATCCCAACAGTCAAACTTGGTGGTGTGATGGCCTTGGCCTGCTTTGCTCCTTCAGGGCCTGGACAACATGCTGTGATTTATGGAACCATGAATTCTGGTCTTTACCTTCCGTCATCAATCAGTTTGTGACCTCAAGCTGAAGCGCACTTGGATAATGAAGCAGGATAAAGATCCAAAACACACCAGCAAGTCAACTTCTGAATGGGTTAAAAAAAACAAAATGAAGGTTTTGGAGTGTCCTAGTCAAAGTCCAGACTTGAATCCGTAGAGATGTGGACTCATCACCAGTTATAGAAAACCCTTGGTTTCAGTTGTTGCTGCTGAGGATGGCCCAACCAGTTTTGATTTTTAGGGGTTATTACATTTTCACAAAGGGCCAGGTTACTTTGGATAATGTTTTTGCGTTGTTAAATGAAATCACCGTTTAAAAACATTTTAAGTTCACTTGGTTATATTTGTCTGATATTTACATTGGTTTGATGATCTTAAACAAAGTGGGGAAACTGTGCAAAAATATAAGAATTAGAGAAGGGGCCCAATACTTTTTCATGGCACTGTGTGCGTGTGTGTGTACTGTATATTTGTGTGCGTGTAGTTTTTCCAGTGACATTCAAGAGCTTTTCTTTGCCTACCAGGCACCTGAAGGACGTCATCCTGCTCACAGTGTTCGTCCAAGTGCTAAGCTGCATCTCTTCATATTTTTGGTATCTCTGGCTGCTGGTAAGAGTCCCAGTATTATGAGTTGCTCCTGATCAATGTTTTTGTCACTCATCTTTTTGCTCTCTATCCAATGCGCATGAGTCAAGTCCTTCTTTGAAAAAGACACAACGGTGTCTTGTTTGTTTGCTAGGCGCCGGCTCGTGCTGCTCACCTGCTGTGGGTGAACATTCTGGGCCTCTGGTTTTCCGCAGAGAGCCCGTCAGCACCGGAGGAAGTGAACGAGAAGAAGCAGAGAAGACAAGAGCGTCGACAGATGAAGAGATTTTGATGCTGCTGAGCAAACAAAGTAGTAGTTTTTTATTATTATATACACACGATCAATTGTAATCCTAAATTATTACATAGAACAAATATTGTTGTTTACTTAAACCCAAATCTGATCATGTCCACTATTTCCAAGTTTGTTTTCTTCCTGCATGAAATCCAGTTTACTTCCTCAATGACACTTGCCTTGACCTCATGTAAAGTTGTCTTTGTTAGCACCGCACACTTTCATTAAGTGCTGCACTTAACATCCAGCCCATATTGACGAAAATGAACTCAGTCATATTACACTGCAGGGATGTTTTTTAATTAAAAATGAGACAATATTGAACAGTGCTATTGTTTGTGAGTTACAAAGTCCAGTAATGCAAGTGAATCAATTGTTTTTATGTTGTTTATCCTGCAATGGCAGGACAGCACATTGGATTATGGGTTGGCACGTCCGCCTCACAGTTGAGAGGTTTTCGGGGTTTGAATCTCAACTTTGGCGTTCCAGTATGTTGTTTCTGTGCTTGTGTGATTTTTTTTTTTTTTTTTTTTTTTTTTTTTTTTTTTTTTTTTTTTTTTTTTTTTTGGTGTACTTTTTGTAGGCCGGCCACTCCTGGGAAGGTTCACCATCGTTCCATATTTTCTCCATTTGCAGATCATGTGTTTCGCTGGAGTTCAAACGCTTTAGAAAAGGAGTTGTAACCCTTTCCAGACTAACAGATGTCAATTACTTTATTTCTCATCTGTTCTGAAAATTATTTGGATCATGGCATTTTGTTTCAGATTTTTTTAGATCTTGTTGATTTCATTTGGTCAGAGAGGTACTATTTGAGTTATTTCTTGAATGAACAGGCCTGGAGGTAATCAGGCTTGGGTGTGGTCAATGAAATGGAAGCTTTCCAAAAAAATGTGTTTAGCCACAGTTAATTAATTTAACAAGGAGGGCAACTAGGGGCAATTACTTTTTCCCACAGGCCCAGGTAGCTTTGAATATTTTTTTCCCCTTAATAAATAAAATCATTTAAAAACAGCATTTTGTGATCACTTTGGTTATGCCTGTCTGATATTAACATTTGTTTGACGATCTTAAACATGAAAGTGGGAAAACTGCATAAACAAAAGTAAGAATTTGAGAATGGGGCCGATACTTTTTCACGGCAATGTAAATCTAGTCAATCTCATAGTTATTTCTATGCTGACCAAATTGTGCGTGAAAGAAAAATGTTATGTTCTGGCTGAAAACACAGGAAGCAGTTATATTTTAGCCTCGTCACGTGTCTTGTGGCACAGTACTGTAATTATTTGACGGCCAATAAAAAAAATTTCAATCTTGTCGGTTAAAAAACAGGTCAGCGGTGCGGGACTATTTGACGGTGTCTCAGACAAACCTGTAAGTTATTTGCAGTCTGTGCACAACTGACATCGAAATGCTTCAACACAAATTTGATAAGGGCACCTGACGAATGTACACAGAGGAGCATGCCGCGTTCAAGCAATGCAGCGTGGGGAAAAAAAGGAAAAGCCAAACGGGCGCAAACTATGGACAACACCCGTCCATATAGCCGGGACAGTGAGAAAGTTAGAGTCAGCATGTCATTAACAGTATATCAAATATTAAACATAAATATATAAATATTAAAGTTTAGGCTCCAGCACTCCCGCGACCCCTGTGAGGATAAGCGGCTCAGAAAATGGATGGATGGATATTAAAGTAATTTAATCGCAATAAAGTAATTGAATTACAGTAAATTAGCACCCATTATTTCTGTCATGTTGTAATGTTGATCTGACCTAAACTTTTGTCAGTGGCCAATCCTTGAATGCCCCCTAGAGGTCATTGATGTTTTAACTTTTGTCTAAAATGCGAGAGAATAATTTTGAGCTGGGATGGGCTACAGCATGCCCGCGACCCTAGTGAGGATAAGCAGTACAGAAAATGGATGGATGGATGGATACAGTCCTCAGTTTACAGTACACAAGTCCTTCCATCCATTTTCTACCGCTTATCTGAGGTCGGGTCGCGGGGGCAGTAGCTTTAGCAGGGACGCCCAGACTTCCCTCTCCCCAGCCACTTCATCCAACTCTTCTGGAGGGATCCCCAGGCGTTCCCAGGCCAGCCGAGAGACGTAGTCTCTCCAGCGTTTCCTGGGTCGTCCCCGGGGTCTCCTCCCGGTGGGACGTGTCCGGAACACCTCACCAGGGAGGCGTCCAAGAGGCATCCTAATCAGCTGCTCCAGCCACCTCATCTGGTTCCTCTTAATGTGGAGGAGCAGCGGCTCTACTCTGAGCACCTCCCTGATGACCGAGCTTTTCACCCTATCTCTAAGGGAGGGCCCGGACACCCTGCGGAGGAAACTCATTTCGGCCGCTTGTATCCGGGATCTTGTTCTTTCGGTCACGACACACAGCTCGTGACCGTAGGTGAACATAGATCGACCGGTAAATGAGCCAGCTTCTGTAGCAAGATGCGGATTCAGCACGTTCGGAAATCTTACAGTGGGCCCACAACTCAAAATTAACTTGTCACCCTGGCATCACCCGTACTACCCAGTTCATTCAACAGCACTTCTGGTGGCCCAGCCTCATCAAAGACACCCGAGAGTTCGTTCAAGCCTGCTCCGTCTGCGCCCGAGGGAAGTCTTCTCACCGACCTCCAGCTGGCCTGCTGTGCTCCTTGCCAGTTCCCAGCCGCCCTTGGTCTCACATCGCCGTGGACTTCGTTACCGGCCTGCCCCCCTCAGAAGGTAACAGTTATTCTCACAATCATCGATCGTTTTTTCCAAGTGTGTCCATTATGTGCCCCTCCCCAAACTCCCGTCCGCCCTGGAAACTGCTAACCTCCTTGTCTTACATGTCTTCAATCTCCATGGTATCCCCATCGACATAGTCTCCGATCGAGGTCCCCAGTTTTCCTCTCGGGTCTGGAAGGAATTCTGCAAGAAAACAGCCAGCTTATCCTCTGGGTATCACCCGCAGACCAACGGCCAGACGGTTCGGGCCAACCAATACCTGGAATCGGCACTCCGCTGTGTGGCCGCCCGCAACCCCTCCTCGTGGAGTTCCTTCCACCCATGGATTGAATACGCTCATAATTCCCTGATGGAAATGTTTTATCTATTATCGCATAAAAACACATTGTTGCTGTGACTGCATTAAGATGATTATTACCCTTGTTCACTGGAAACGAGCAGTTTGGAAAAGTACTACAATGCAGATTCCACAAGGCACAAACCCCTACACCTCCAGGCACTGACCACATCTTGATAACAAACAATTCCTTAAAAGGTCATGGAATGTGATACCACCTACTCGAGCCTTAATAAAAAGAGCTGCGCAAGCACAGGCATCTCAGAGGAGTTGGGAGAGATAAGCGCGGTGCTTGTTCTTGTCGCTGCTCTCACTTTGCAAAATTACATCACTCAAGTTGTGATTCTTATTTCTGTCTCCTTCCTTGGTGTGAACGTGTTGGTTAAAATAACCCTGACATTCCCTCACCAGCTCCGCTACCAGTATGTCCCCATTCATGGCTTTCTACGGTTTCCAACCTCCACTGTTCGACCTACAGGAGCAGGCGGTGGCACTTCCCTCCATACAAGATCACCTCCAGAGAGTCCAGGCGGAAGGACGTCCAGGCAATGCTGAACCGGTCCGCGGCACGCAACAAGCAGCTCGCAGACCGTCTTCGCTCCCCGACGCCCGAATACAAGGTGGGGCAATCCGCCTGGCTCTCTTCCCACGACCTTCTCCTTCAGAGTCCCGTAAAATCACTCCACGCTTCATTGGTCCTTTTCCCATCACCAAGATCATTAATACCACTTCCATCCAGTTAAAATTTCCACAATCCCTAAAGATTCATCCCACATTCCACATCTCCTTGCTGAAGCCTGTCTCCACCTGCGCCCTGGGTCGTCCGGCTGAGCCCCCTCCCCCCCCCCGGACTATTGGAGACCATCCGGCCTTCACGGTGTCGCGTATCCTCGACGTGTGGCCTAGGGCGAGAGGGTTCCAGTACCTGGTCGACTGGGAAGGGTACGGGCCGGAGGAGCGGTCTTGGATTTCCCGGAAGCTTACACCCGATCATACCCTTTTGGACGACTTCTACGCGGCTCACCCGGGGAAGCCTGGCAGGACGCCAGGAGGCATCCGTTGAGAGGGGGATACTGTCATATACTGCTCTGCAGTTCCATTATAGTAACCTAGAGGGCGCTTTGCGTCCTCTCTCTCCGCCCTCCCCTCTTTGTTTTCAGCACCTGTCTCCAATTAGCCTCATCACCACCGGGATTTAAGTCTGCCTGTTCCAGGAAATCCTCGCCAAAGTATTGCAGCCTCTCCTAGCGGTACCACGGCCCACCTTACTCAAGTAAGCCACTTAACTCCTCAATTATTTGTTAACTCTCGTGTCTCCTCGTTCCCAGTGCTCCCCTGTTTCCTGACCCACCTCATTCTTGCCAACCAGCCAGCCGCCTGCTCTGTCCACTGCCTGCCACTTTTCCATGCCGCCGCCTGCCAACACATCCAGGACCACCTCCATAACCTTTCCTCAATAAACCGTTCATCATTTTCCATCTACCTCTGCCTACTGTTGGGTCCAGCTACTCCCCACACATGACAGCCTGTTGCCCTCACAATCGCTTCCTGTGACTCCACCATATGCACTGAAAAAAAAAAAAAAAAAGAGTCCTTTGAATGTATTTAATGTGAACATGTACATCGGTGGCGGCACGGTGGCCAACTGGTAAGAGCGTCAGCGTCACAGTTCTGAGGACCCGGGTTCGACCCCCGGCCCCGCCTGTGTTGAGTATGCATGTTCTCCCTGCGCCTGCATGGGTTTTCTCCGGGCACTCCGGTTTCCTCCCACATCCCAAAAACATGCATAAATTGGAGACTCTAAAAATTGCCCGTAGGTGTGCATGTGAGTGCGAATGGTTGTCTGTTTGTATGTGCCCTGCGATTGGCTGGCAACCAGTTCAGGGTGTACCCCGCCTCCTGCCCGATGATAGCTGGGATAGGCTCCAGCACGCCCGCGACCCTAGTGAGGAGAAGCGGCTCAGAAAATGGATGGATGGATGTACATCGGTTGCGCGTGGATGAATCCTCCGTGTCTGTGACACCATAGAGACACCAGGGAATGTTGACGAATCCCCTGAACATGTATCGCGTGGCTCCGACTGACTACCTGCCCTGTGTATTCAAATAATAAATCGAGTAATCTTTAATATGCTGACATGCTTCTATTTGAATTCAAAAGATTTATTACAAATTCCAAACATACAACATTTATGTATGAACTTTTATCTCGTAGGGCTGAGTGTAGGTTACTGTATGAACACTTTTTTTGGGAGTTATAAAAATACATGGTGTTTACCTTGGGGGTAATCAGAGTCAGCCACATGTGAGAGTAGTGTCACCCATGATTGCAGCGACTCTCTCCTCAAACGGGGTGAGGCCCTCCACGCCGGTTCTTCCGCCTGTTTTGGCCACACTTTGGTGGTGGGCAGCTGTCCTCCGCTTCACATCCACCTTAATGTCTGACGACTTCATTTTTAGTTCAGCGTGTGTGCGCTGTTAGGACCCGCAGCATTGACAGGCACACGCGCTGTCCCATTCACTCCTCTTTCGCTTGTTGTTAACGCCGGGGGACAGCGTGCTAAAGAGGATTTTCTTGCGCACCTCCACTTCATTGAGCAACGTCACTTTCTGAATTTTTTTTTTTCTTCATTACCTTGCTCATTTTCCTTTTTTTATGATCATGCAGAGATCGGGGTCTCAGGTGCGGGGTTCATTTAAATATGATTTGCATATTTAAATGTCGGCGTGGACAGGGAGGGGTCGGCTACTCCAACACGTGCACTCAATTCTACGGTGTTTGTGATGTACGAGGGAAATGTGCTTGGATTCATGCACAGATTCATACATCTGGATATTTTTTCGCGTACGCCGTTTTCTGGATTTGAGCGTTGCTCAAAATGTATAAAATAATGAGTTTGTCTAAATATAATTGGCTACTCATTTCCAACTAAAGGATCCCACAAATAAAAAAAAAATCACTATCTTATAATCTGGCCAAGGTATGAATTACTTTGGGCTCAACTGTATATAAAGTGTATAAATGTAGAAATATATTTATACTTTGGTGGATAATTTATTTCTTTGACTATGATTAAAGGCAACAAACATCATACTGTCAATTTAGGGATGGCAATAGCTGAGTCTGTTTGGCCTTGGTTAAAATGGAGACCTGCTTTGAACATAAAAAAGAAGGAAGACTAAAGACAAAACCAAAGTGACTCCATCCACCGCCAAGTTGCTGTTGAGCAAGGAAACCGAACCCCCAACAGCTCAAGCTGTTTGTGCACCCAGTACCTTGTGCATGCATGTGATGACTACATTTCTAATTGAAGGGCTGTTAAATTTACAGTATATTCAAGTTCTAAGTGTAAACAAAGTGTGTCTGTGATCGCACTCAGAATGCAAACAGAGGGAGTAGGCTGCTGAAACGCGGATCCGTCCGCAATATAATTACAGATTTCTCATGTAATTACATATGTCGCTGCTTCACTCAACAAACTACTACCTCCTGCCGAAAGTCCTTCCACTTGCTTGGAAAGTCGATCACTGCAAGAAAATAAAAATACCAACAAGCAAGAAAACCCGAGTTAATCCATTCCATACAGTCATTGGACCACGTTCATTTTAGCTAAGGTAATTCTTCTCCGGAAACATTGGTAAGCTTTTCCAGGATGGCTGCTTTTGCTTAGGCTGTGTCCTGCCCTGTGGTCCTATACTGTCTCTATTATAGGGTTGTAAACAAAGTAACCAAAATGAGAGCAGCATTGCATCCAGTTGTCAGGGCCAATCCCACATGTGGCCTTTGAGGGGGACCAGGTTTCTGTGTAATTTAGCACTGACACACTTTGACCCAGCCCCCTCCAAAATCACCAACATATATACAGTAGTTTTATTTTAAGTGCATGTAACATTGAGCCTTATTTAATATTGCATCCGAGGATGTTCACATCGACTTTTCCAAAACGAAGGGCTTACTTTGGTAACTATCGCTACGAAGTGATTTGGTGTCCTCATCTGAATCCCTCAGACATCATGAAAACGTAGCAGAATAATGGAACACTGAGGTCTTATAATAAGTGGCCAAACATTTGCGCACATACAGTAACAGTACAATGATAAATCTTCCTTTATTTTACAGCATTCTTCTTTTTCATCGGGTGTATGTCCCACACACTGCTTTGCTAACTATAGTGAGTGTTAATAAGTGGTTAAATTATATGAATTTTTTTGACGGTTTTACTATCCACAAGCTGTTTGATTAAACAAGTCATTTTGATCCTGTCTGTTCTTTTTTTAGAATCATCTTAAACATTTTGCATTTGCCCCTGAAAAACTCTGATTGCAGGTAATTACCCTTGTTTTCAGTGACATTACTACAAACATTTTGTCTTTCTTTACTGAAGGTTAAAACAGTGGCTATAGTTTTAGAGTAAATATAAACTATATATATTAACATATTTTGTATTTGTTACTTCTATATAATCCATCGATCCATTTTCTGAGCCGCTTCTCTACCAAAAAAAAAAAGGTTGGAACTTGATCATTATATATTTCTAACAGCATAACATCTATTGTTATTGTCAACTTTAAAGAGTTTTAATTCAGTAGTTTTAATTAATAAATGCTACTACACTTACAAAATGAAATCACAAAAATAATTTATACCTATTTTATATCGTACAGTATAGGAAGAATATGATGTGAAATTCCTTAAAATATCAGCTGCATCTATCAGTGGTTGTATTTAGTGAATCAGTTATTATATTGATCCAAGTCTGTTAAAATGTTAAAACCTGCAGATAACCCACCGACCGTAAACTTGGGTAAAATCTTCAATAAAAAAGGACACACAAATTGATCCTCTTCCACCCATTTCCATTTTGTGCTGTTGGAGTACAACGGTGTCATGAAAAACTATTAGCCCCCCTTTTCAAATGATTATATTTCTGCATAGTTTCACCACTTTAAAGGTTAAAATAATCAAACAAGTGTAAATAATAGACAAAGATAACTCAAATAAACATAAAATTATGTTTTTAAATGGTGATATTTTACCTGGACCTGTGTGAAAAACTAATGGCCCCTGCCATGGGTGTGTGTTCCGGTTGTTGTTTTCCCCCTGTCTCGTACACACCTGCTCCTGAGAGCATCTTCACCACCTGCGCCTCGTTCACCCTAATTACCCCTTGCACTTAACCCCGTGTCTCATTCTTTCTCGTCGCCAGTTCGTTGTACCTTGTCGTCGCGTTCCGGCATTCCTTGTTTCCACGTCAAAGACTCACCGTAAGACGAGACCCTGTTCCGATTATCGACCTCGCCTTTTTGCCTCACGTTTTTGGATACTGTTGCCTTTTTTTGGATTGGCTGCCTATGCACCGACCTCTGCCCGTATATTAAACCTCTCTTTTTTTAAACTGTCCATTTGTTTTGGAGTTGTGCATTTTTGGATCCTATCCTCTGTTCCGTTCATGACAGGCCCCCTTTTTAAATCCTGAATTAACTGTGGCTCATCACATTTTTTGGTTCATTTTCAATGACCACTCCAGGCCTGTTCGATCAAGAAATCCCCTATATAGAATTTGTTTGACTTAATGAAGTCGGCTATGAGATCTCAAAAAGCTACAAACAAAATGCCATGATACAAAACAATTCGAGAACAGACCACAAATAAAGTTATTGACATCTATCAGTATGGAAATGGTTACAAAGTCATTTCTAAAGCTTTAGAATTCCAGCGAACCACAGTGAGAGACATTATCCTCAAAAAATAAGGAATAGTGATGTCCCTTCCCAGGAGCGGCTAGCCTACAAAAATGACCCCAAGAACACCGCAAACGACTCACCCAGGAGGCCACAAAGCAACCCAGGACAACATCTAAAGAACTGCAGTCTTCCCTTGCCTCAGTTAATGTAAGTGTTCATGACTCAACAATAAGGAAGAGTCTGGGCGAAATTGGCATCCATGGCAGAGTTCCAAGGTGAAAACCACAGCTGACCAAAAAGAACAAAGCCTCGTCTTCCATCCATCCATCTTCTGAGCCGCTTATCCTCACAAGGGTCGTGGGAGTGCTGGAGCCTATCCCAGCTATCATCGGGCAGGAGGCGGGGTACACCCTGAACTGGTTGCCAGCCAATCGCAGGGCACATACAAACAAACAACCATTCGCACTCACATTCACACCTACGGGCAATTTAGAGACTTCAATTAACCTACCATGCATGTTTTTGGGATGTGGGAGGAAACCGGAGTGCCCTGAGAAAACCCACGCAGACACGGGGAGAACATGTAAACGCCACACAGGCGGGGGGCTGGGGATTGAACCCCAGTCCTCAGAACTGTGAGGCAGACGCTCTAACCACCGTGCCGCCAAGCCTCGTCTTACTTTTGCAAAAAAACACACAAAAAAAAACATCTGGATGATTCCTCAGACTTGGGAGACTATTCTATGGACTGCAAGACAAAAGTTGAAATTTTTGGAAGGTGTGTGTCTCCAACATCTGGCATAGATGTAGCATAACATTTTAGAAAGAGAACATCATGCCAACAGTCAAACATGGTGGTGGTAGTCTGATGGTTTGGGGCTGCTTTTCTCCTTCAGGACCTGGACAATTTGCTGTGATTGATGGAACCATGAATTCTGCTCTTTACCAGAAAATCCTAAAGCAGAATGTTCGGCCATCAGTTTGTGACCTCAAGCTGGAGTGTCTTTGGGTTCTGCAGCAGGACAATTATCCAAAACACACCAGCGAGTCAACTTTTGAATGGCTTAATAAAAAAAATAGATACAAAAATAAACGTTTTGGAGTGGCCTGGTCAAAGTCCGCACTTGAATCGGATTGAAATCCTGTGGCATGACCTTAAAAAGGTCGTTAATGCTTGAAAACCGCCCAATGTTGCTGAATTCAAACAATTCTTCAAGGAAGAGTGAGCCAAAATATCTCACAGAGATGTGAAGGGCTCATTACCAGTTATAGAAAACGCTTGATTTCAGTTGTTGCTGCTGAGGGCGGCCTAACCCGTTATTAGATTTAGGGGGCCATTACTTTTTCAGATAGGGCCAGTTTGCTTCAAATAGTTTTTTTTCCCCTTAATAAATCAAATCACCAAAACAGCATTTTATGTTTACTTGGGTCATCTTTGTCTGATATTTACATTTGTTTGATGATCTTAAAGATTAGAGTGGGGAAACTATGCAAAATAAAAAATAAGAATTTGAGAAGGGGCCAATACTTTTTCAGGACACCTTACAGTGAGATGGATCCGGGGATAATTTATAGCATGGGAGAGTCCTTCTTGGCTGCTGCTTGAAGCTGGAGAGAAGAGCAAAGGGAGAGCGTCTTATGCGCAATGGATGGCAGTAAAGAGGGTTTGTCCTGAGAAGATGAAAAAGGGGGTTGAACATGCATTCCATTGGCAAAGCTTGCTGCGGATTCTTCACATGCAACCTCCTCAAAAAGGCCTCAACTGTTATAGTTGGATGAAAAAAAAAAAAAACATACAACAACTAGTCACAACATTAGGAGATCCAATGCGAGTGCTGCATCAAATATTCTGCCTTCACAAAGGTAATACGATGACATTTTGATTGACACGGTCAGTTAATTAAACAATATGTTTATTATTGTGGTTGTAGTTTTCAGTAGTGTCCTTTATTTTTCCTCGTTGAAGCTAAAAGAAAATGACCTTCACCTTTTATATAACCCTTTAGACCCGCATGGCACACCAGACATAACAGGAAATTGGGGGGCATTTGGGCACCGCTGGAGCCTTTGACCTTTGAACTGCAGCGATCTTTGTCTTTGAAGTCGGGGGGAGAGAATCACAAGCAATTACAAGCTGTGCAGTGTATTCCCTTCAACATTTCGCCCCCTCTGTGTAAACAGAATCGGAGCTGAGAGTATGTTTGGCAAGTGTGTGGGCGTTGGCTCCTTCAAGTTCATCAAGACCGACTCCATTTCAACCTTGTGTTGACGCTGGAGCACACGGAATGGTCAGTAGAAAACTCAATGATATTAATGCTTTAAAAAAAAAAAAAAAAAAAAGTGCTACGTCAAGCCACCGTTTACTTCTAAATTGAATCCGATAATCTTGCTTCTCACATGAAAAAAAAAAAAAAAAAAAAAAAAAAAAAAAAAAAAAGTGTGGCAGCACACACAACTCGCTCATCAGCTCCTTAAAAGGAAGCTGTGAACAGCAGGCATGGCTGCAACCTTTCCAGTTGTATGCTAAAATACACATTTACCAAAAGAATAATCAGTGCTGATGATACTATTTGATTAAGACTGTGCGGAAGAAGTGACTAATGGTAACGATATAAATCTCGTAAACTAAACAGGAAGCTGAGCAGAACATCCCACATTCCATAAACATGCGTGTAAATTGAAGACTCTAAATCCTAATCATCATCATCGTCATTATCATCATCATTAGACCCTAATGAGGATAAGTCATCTAGAAAATAGATGGTTGAACGGATAAGTACGATCTTTTTTTTTTTCCATTTAATTATTTAGCTGCCATCCTGTGTTTGTTTATTTTTTTAAAAACATCGTTCAAATCCCAGTCTCTGTCTGAATTGTGAGCAGCCAGAGATGTAAACTGACACCATTCAAGGACAAACTAACAAATCAGGACATGACATTGATACAAGTTTGGAGAATTTACAGTGAAGATTTCTTCACACACACACACGCACAGCCAATATGGGTCTTGCACCTGCTCAACACATTTGGGATGCCGACATCCGCGATTGTCAATGACTGAGGTTCAGTTGCCATAGCAACTCAGTGGGGATATATCAGACCCCCTGCCGTCAATGATTGTGTTTCCCTTGGCTGTTGGTCTTTTAGTCAAATAAATAAATAAAAGGTCACCGGGTCGTGAGTGACCACAGCCATTAGTCGTGGCAGTGGCGCCGCTGTCCACATGACTGCGGCCTGCCCGAGATCAGTGAGACGGACCGGCTGCATCACTGGGTTCCCTTCCTCTTCCTTTGTTTTCATCCTGTTTCCTTCCTCATTTTCTTAGATACTACTCCCTCATGTGGAAGTTTAAACAAAAAACAATACTGTGAAAATAAACTTACTGCATATACAAATATGATGACCTTCATGCTCTGGACCTGGTGACTCAGTATTTAGGAAGGATCACAAAGGATTGATGGTTGATTGAAATTCAACGTTCTTTCTTTATCTTGAAGCGGCCATCTACTAAGACTGACTATGAAGGCTGCAGCACCAATTCTTGTCACCAATGCCACATCTTTGTATGTGCAAAAGCTGATTTTAGTGTGTGTTGGGGTTATGTTCATTGAGAAGTTCATCAAGATATTTCCAGATAACCTTGACATAGGGAAAACAAAGAGATCTGTAGGGTGATTGAAAAGTGACTCCCTATTTTAAAATATTTATTCTTTAATGGCAGTAGTTCCCAACCAGAGGCACACTCGTGTATCCAGAGAGATAATCAGGTGTGTGGCAATTAACCTATTTTGTCTTAATTGGTCAGAAAATTAATTATTAGTATCTTTGTTCATCTTACTAGACCATTTATGGTCACAGGCAAAACAAATAAATGCTTTCGTTAGATGGCAGAAGGTAAACAATTGACCACTTTTTGTGCCATTTGTGTTTGTTTTGATGTTCATCTGTGGCTTGCTCAATAAAGGTTGGGAAACCGTACTTGAATGCATGAAAATTTAATGTGGTGCGGAAGATGCAAGATAAATTTTGGCCATGTGGAATTTGAATTTAAACCTCATGCTAAACACTACCTTTCCTCGCATATCCATTTCTTGGAATAAATCAAAAACATCAAAGAGAAAAAAATACAATAAATAAAGTATTTTCAAATAGGGAGTTCATTTTCAATCACCCTTGAATAATACCACCTCCTCAAGGGCCTACATATGTAAGCACTTAGTAATTAATTAATCGTAGTAAGTCAATATACTATATGCATTGCACTATGCATGTGCCGTGGTAATTATGAATCTGAGTTGTATGACCCCAAAAAATGGTTTGCTTGGGCTTCATTACACACTAAAACGCCAACATGTTTAAGAATTCTCATCAGGATGTATGCCTTTTAAACAGCAAACATCCTTTGAGTCCACCAGCATCATCATCATCAGACATGTTGTCACCTATTGTCTCACATCAGAATCACATTAGGCCCATCGTCCTTTTCCACCATGACATATGCTGTATTCCACATCCACCTTGCACTATTAAACAAATACAGTCTACATCCATGGTTATTTTCCAAGCAAGGAATGTGTTTTGTCATAAAGTGCTTTCCATTAATGTGTGTCTCTGTTTTCCAGTGAGGAGTGGGAGAAGAGAGGAGTGGTTAATGAGCTAACTGGCGCAGCCAGCGTCTCGCCTCGCTCCAGTGGTGAGCGTGAGAGTCAGGTCCACAAAGAGGGAGGAAGAAAAATAAATATGTGGCCTTCAAAAAATTTTTTGCTTGGAAATTCATTGAAAGGGTGTCTGAGTGCACTTTCAAAGGCTTTGTGGAGCATTAGAGTTGAACTGGGAGTGAGAGGACAGAGCGAGTCTAGATTACACCCTCTCTGGTGCCACAAGTCCGGCGGACGAGGATGGGCGTGTGCTCGACTCAGGCCTGTTGACAAGAAAAGCGCTTTGGTTCGAGGCCTCCTGACATCTTCTGCCTTCTTGACCTGCTAGCCTATTCTGCAGGGGAACGTCAATCAATCAATAGAATCCACAATATGTAAGCATGCGCTAGGCTGGAAAACATGCAATGTGAACTCACAAATGTGTAGTGGTGTTGAACTGCATTGCATGATGTATTTCTAATGTTTTATAACATTTAGACTCCCTTAATATCATCATAATGCAATGCAGTCGTAGACTACTGACAGCTACAATCACAAGAATAAATATGGTGTTCATGAAAAGCTCTCTGGCAGTGTGACTGCACAGCGTTTTCGTATTTGTGACCGTTTAGCCACACGGGGGCGACAAAAACACCCCGTAAGCAAACGTTGACATACAAACGCCTCAGCAAATGCCTTCCTTTCTCTGACGGTTGGTTCAATTTGATTTAGTGGAAATCTTTCTGCATTGCATTCCATTATCAAGTTAGGTTCACGGTTGAGCCGAGTCCATCACCCTCAACTGATCGCCGGGCAATCGTTCTTGTAATATGAGAGGAAACCAGGGAATCCATACAAAAAGCCACACAAGCACGGGAGGTCCTGTGTGGGATTTGAACCCAGAACTTTAGACAGACAAGCGAACCGCTACCTGCTGCACATTTCGCTTGTGTATTGTTTTTGAGCCACTTGAATAAATGATTGTGTGTGTGCTCCGGTCTCCGAAAATGAGAGAACACTTTAACATTATCCTTATCGTGTGTCTTCGTTTTCTGTTATGCTAAGCGCTAGTCTGCCGCGTTGACTACAGAAACATTTCAATGAAATACATGATACCTACCAGAGATGCTGATCATTAAATGTATTCATTAGTGTAGATCGCTACAAACGTGTTTTGCCAGTCAAAATTGGCTGGACCGAGTTTTGGAGGAAGCGTTTGAAACAGTTCCATTGCTTTATTTCAAATTGCATTGGCCGGCACTTCTGATGGCAAAGGGCCTTAGGCAGATTAGATTGACAGGGCAGCACAAGGAGGCTGAAATCTGATTGGACGAAAAAATGTAATATTCACATACAGTACTGGAGGCAGAGCAGCCAAAAGAAAAATGACACAATGAAGAGAATAGACTGTTGGGGAAAGGTTTTAGTCATGAAATGTCATGGAACAAATATTAGAATTGAGGTTGCAAATGTAGGTCAGTGCTTCTGATAGTGTTTAGGCCAGAAGCGAAGTCAGTGACCAATGACCAACCACCACAGGTTATGTTCAAAGAACTACTTCTAACTCCATTCATATTTAGTTGTCCATTGTTACAAACCGTTGGAGAGGGGCAGACTGGGGTGGGTCCAGAGGTCTAGCAAGACATTATCTCCAGCACCCCTCCTTGTTTTCATAAGAGGGCCTTTGAGTCTTTCCAGTCAGGCCTCTAAGAGGCTGGGAGTATTTGTGCGTGCATGTTTATGTATGTATGCATGCGTGTGTGTGTGCGTGTGTGGGTCAACCGCCGCCTTGGTGGGGCAACACACAGTCTGCCATGTCTCTGGTCTTGAAGAGGGCCATTAGAGGAGTGCTGAAGGTGATGACGTGCTGTTCCTGTGGCCCCAGACTCCTCGCTGCTGCTGCTGGGGCGCTGAGGAGCCTGCAGGTCTGCCCCCGGACAGACATGGAGACGCAAGGACGGCGTTTATTTTGAGAGGCGGTTTGCTGCTGGACACGCTGTCTACTCTCGTGCTAGCCTCCATGCACTCCACCCATCTCTTCCCACACTCAAAACACACACACACACACACACACACCTTATCACTAGCACGCACGCAACAATGTTTTTGTTGGGCGACTGGAATGACAACGTTCCTGTTAAAGGGTCGGTTCACTCAAAGTGGACATAAAGCATGTCGCTCAGCCATAATATATGGCAGATGAGCTGCACTGTTAATGGTAATGACAGTTTTATTGCATTACAAGAATTACATTGGTGGGAGATACGAGAAAAACGACACAACTTTCTTTATTATTTGGATAATCACAGCACAATGGATCTTGTTCGTGAGTCTCACTGCCTTCACGTCTGTCTTCATGAAGTTAAAAACATGCTCCGGTGGATTGTCACCAGGCCCACACTTGACCATTGAAGAATATCATACTTTTTTTTCCCTAGACTTTGAAGTCTACACTTCAATCACATGTTGATTGTTGTCTTTCAAATCTTTTGTGGTAGCGTAGAAAGGCAAATGTACATGAAATGTGCAAAATCCCAAAACCTCTGGATACTGGAGATACTTGAAGAGCGATCTCCCAAGCAGCTTTTTCTTAGCACTCTCGCTCTCTCTCTCTCTACATATGATTGAGTTAAAGAAGGAAACACATTTTGGACAGGCGCCCAGTAAAGCCCACTACTCCCCTCGCCTGTTCCTTCAATGATACGGTCCGTCAGTCACCGCAACACGACTCCCACGTCTTCAGGCAGAGTTGGAGTCTGCTGGCGTCAGGGCACACACGATCCAGCATGCCACTGCCATATGACGAGCTTGGTGACCAATAACATTCAGCTAAAAATACGTGGAGCAGACGTGGCGAGACAGAGGGACGGCTGGCATGATGCCACACGGGGATGCCCGTAACTCCTCGGTTTAGGCCCCAATCTATCCAAGACAATGTTTACTAATAATATTCCCTTTGATATAGCGCCGTAATGCAACATGCTCTCTACATGCAAATACAGTGGAACATTTTTGCATTTAAACCTGCAATTACATTCTACAGTCAATGCTCAGGTAACAAGGATAAAAAAAAACCACACTCACACAGTATCAACTCTGATTGGATATAAATTGTTTGATGTTGGCGGCTCAAAGAATGATTTGTGGCAAGCGAGTTGTGTCTTTTGCCAGCCTAAAATCCACCAGCTTCTGGTGCTCAAAAATTCATGCAGGTACAGCGTATTTTCTTCAGTTGTCATCGTTAGCTACTTTAGCATTTTTTTGTTTAGTTTTGTTTTTTTTTTTTTTAGTTTTTTTTTTTTAGGCAAGGTCATTTGGGTTGGAAACCCCCAGAATGCCCTTTTTCACGCTACTCTAGTTGGTCTTTCATGCTTGGACAATGAAACGGCCGTATTTCTCATTTAAAAAAACAAAAAACAAACAAAAAAAAACGTAAAAACGTTTTGCTCTGACATGATCGCTCTTATTCCGAATTTAAATATGGAAATCAGCTTTGCTCTGATTAGTCCTTGGCGACGTCACAGCGTCTTGTCACTTGTGGTGGCCAAACGTTCACAGCGACTTCGCGGGTCTTACTATCATTGTGAAGCAGAACGCACCAAGCGTTCGTTGGATTGTCGCCCCACTAATAGGGAACATGAGGTCAAAGGAACCGTGGGGGAAAATTTTAAGAGAAGTGGATAGTTTTAAGTTACGCTCGTCATCCACCCCCATTCATCTGAAGTGAACGTGCCGCGACGTTCATCGCTGGTGACAACGAACGCAAGCTTTGCTATTTCATCCATACTTACGTTGACAAATATAAATATGTGCAAGTATTGTTGTCAAACACAACATATGTGTACTTATAGACTGTATTTGCAAGGCTGAGAGTCACTCGCTTAAAAACTGGAAATGCTGTGTTGCCGTTCAGCTGAGGTGAGTGGGTGGGTACCAACCACGAAGAGGGCAGGTACTTGAATATTAATTAACCAATCGACATTCAAATCCACCCATTTTGCAAGCCTTACGCCGTTTATTGACTTTTGCATTCATTCGACAAAGCGCATAGATGTCCAACTTAAACCATGCCACAGAATCATTTTGACCTATGTTATACATACAAAAAAAAAAAAAAAAAAAGGATTTCGATTGGCATGGGACCTTGAATGAAAGAGGGAACCTATTTTGTGCAGTTTTTTTAATTGTCAAATAATCAAAATGGGAATTGTATACAACTGACATTACTGCACACCACGACACCACAATTATGACAGCCTTGCCACAAAGAGGGCGCAGAACATTATCAGAGACAGCACTCATCCAAAACACACTTTCCCAACTTCTTCCATCTGGGCGATGAGTGTGGCAGCCAGAACATCCATCACTTTTCACATTTTTTTGTACCGCTTCTCCTCACTAGGGTCGCGGGGCAGCCAGACTAATGAAACTAAAAAACAGCTTCTACCCACACTGAACGACATCACAGTCTGTGAGCCAGACGGTGCCATGTTGTTGTTGTTGTTGTTTTTTTTTTTTCATTTGTAATCTTGCTCTCTTCAATGTTTACACTGTGCAACACCTCTGCAACTTGCAATACTTCAAGTAGAATGCCTGCATCTTTTCACATGATCTACTTATTTTGGGTCTTCAGCTTTCATGATTTCAATGATTTAATATTCTTTGTATAAGTGGAGGGAGATTAGCAAAGTAAGAATTTCATTGAGCGGTACGGCGGTCGACTGGTTAGAGCGTCTGCCTCGCAGTTCTGGGGTCCGGGGTCAGCACGGCCTTACAGTTTCTAGCCTGGATTAGGCAGACTGTGCCTTGAAGTCGAGAGTGTGAGTACTTTTGCCAGCTCTGGAGGTGGGCCAATCGGGCAATAACTCCTTGTTTGTTTTGTCATTTCTGATTTCAATTGTTGATACAATCGTGTAATTAGAGCGCTGTATCGTCATTTTTTTTGGGTGGGAGATCATCACATTTCATTCTCTGAATAACAGTGCCAAAGTAAATCTTGATTCTCCCCCCCCCCCCCCCCCCTTTCTGTTAGTTGCATTGGTTCCTGCGATTACCACGATGTTATCTCCCAGTGAAGCAAAGCAAGATAGTAAGACTTTTTAAGAGTTGAGAAACTTGGAACCGTTTATACCACCAATCAGCGCGTCTCCACGCCGCCAAAGTGTCTAGACTGTCACATGATGACGGGAATCAACCAATGGGTCCACAACTTTCTCTCTGGGGCCGAGAGAGAGAGAGAGAGACAGAGAGAGAGAAAGAGAGAGAGAGAGAGAGAGAGTGAAGGGGAGAGAAAGTCCAAGATACGTCAAAATAAAAGTATTACTTACAAGTAGGTGTTTTGTCAACAAGCTAACTCAAGAGATAAACGTACAGTGTATATACACTGGGTCCTCGGTAACGACACGTACGACGTTTCGATGAGGACGGCGACACAGTGAAATAGTTGCACGCTCAGTTACCGCCGTTGTTACTGGTTTTCAATTGATGGCCAAGAAGTGTTGCTCGTACAAATATTGATTGAGAAATAACTCCTTGTATTTGTTTTTTTAAAAATTTCAATTCTTGATAGAATTGAGTAATTACAGCCCTTTATCATCATTTATTCCCCCCCCCCATTTTTTTTTTTTTTTTTTTTACCTAAACCTTTTGCACATATCTACATAGTTTTTGCAACTAATTGTTCAACTTTATATTTGTTTTGAAACTATTTTTGTCACCTTGTTTCAGGTACCTCGGGTCTACGAGATTTGATTTGTTCTTGCTCTTTGAATGTTTTGTAAATCGACCACTGCCTCTTCTCTTTGTGGTGTAATGTTTTTATTTTTAATTCATAATACCTCTTATTATCCAAATCCATCGAAGGGAAAGTAAACAATGAATGATCAAAAATCAACCTCAAACCATAAATCGCTTTTATTTTGAAAGTACAAGCGGAATAAGCCTGTTGTTCCAATGGCTGACGTGACGCTTCGTGTCCGCATTGCATGCGTGTGTTTTGAGTGAGCGTGTGCTGGAGGAGGACTTGCTCGCAGCGGGCGAGGTGGAGAGGAGCGATTCCAACTGTGTTTCGAAGAACGGAAGCTGCTCCGGTGTGATGCCTTCTCTCCGGATTTTGTCGGAGTGTCCATTTTCGTTGATGAGGATGGTGGCGTTTCCAAAGCGGGAGGCAAACTCCTGTCAGCCTCTTGGATGTCGCCCCGCACATGTTGCTGGCAATTGATAGTGCTCCTGGAATTATGGTTCGAGGACTGTGGCGTTGAATAAATTGAACTTTGATTGAGTTTTGTCTCTGAACGTCCAACGTGTGCGTGATTCCCGCGGAGCTATGATGTCGAAGTGAACGCTCATGTTGCGCGCGCCGTGCACCGTCCGCACGTCTCGGGCGCCGAGTCGAAAAAACCCCATGCGGAACCCCCCGGGAGCCGGACGGGACCGACGCCACGCATCCGGGACCGTCTAGGTTGTCGTATGTTCCGGCCGAGACGCTCCGGGCTCGTACGGCGACTGTGGAGAAGCCGTGCGCTCACCCAGAGCGATGGAAGCGGCCGAGCTGAGGGAGGATGTCCGTGTGGCTCCGGGTTGCGCCAAAAGAAACAGGGGCCGGCGGCACGCGCCGGGTGGGACCCCGCGGGGGATGAAGGGGATCGGGCTGACGACGACCGGGGTGCCTCGGGCCGCAGACAGGAGGCGGACAGGACGGTGACGTGTTGTCTGTTTGGGGAGTGGGATCTCAGACCCCGGAGCCCCCACAAAGACGACGCCAGCCCCTGCGAGTGTGACCTCGTGAATACTGCCTACGCTTTTCTCAAAAGACTGCCGGAACCAAGTCTGGATCCGTTGCTGAAGGCTGTGGAGTCCAAAGGAGTGGTGGCGAGCCAGTGCGTCATGGTGCCCGCCACTGAGTTGCGCTTCGGGGCTCATCACGTCTCGCCTCAGTACCTACTGGGTCGGGTATACCGATGGAGCGACCTGCCGCCCTCGGCCCGCCTCAAAGTGCTGCACCACTGCCAAAGTTTGGACGGGGGAAAGGTGTGCTGCAACCCCTACCACTACAGCCGCTTGTGTGGGCCAGGTGAGCTACCTGTCTGATATGAAACCATTGGCTAGGGTTAGGACTTCCCACTGTGCCTTCTGGGACCCCGTTTGGTGACCTTTGAGCCCCACAGCTAATAGCAATGACGTATGCCATCAACGTTTGACATAAGACGTAACACTCAAAAGCTGCTTCCGAATTTATTTGACTTGATACCCAGTTTTGGCCCATATATTAGTCTCACTTTTGACCTACTAGTACGCAAATAAACTTCATAGTACACGGCTGCACTACTATAGGCCCAACTAGGTCTCACGCCTCCTGTAACCTACTACTAACTAGTGTACAGAAATAGTAGTGAAAAAAAACAGTAGCTAATAGCTGCTAGTAAGACACGCTTGTTCTACTAGTGTCCCGTCATTGTTCTACTAGTGCCCTGAATTGTCTTACTAGCGAGGACAAAAAGCATACTAGTACAACCCCAATTCCAATGAAGTTGGGACGTTGCGTTAAACATAAATAAAAACAGATTACAATGATTTGCAAATCATGTTCGACCTATATTTAACTGAATGCACTACAAAGACAAGATCTTTAATGTTGAAACTGATAAACTTGATTGTTTTGAGCAAATAACCATTAACTTAGAATTTTATGGCTGCAACACGTTCCAAAAAAGCTGGGACAGGTGGCAAAAAAGACTACAAAAGTTGAGGAATGCATCCCACAGGTGAACAGGCTAATTGGGAACAGGTGGGTGCCATGACTGGATATAAAAGGAGCTTCCCTGAATTGCTCAGTCATTCACAAGCAAAGATGGGGCGAGGTTCACCTCTTTGTGAACAAGTGCGTGCGAAAATAGTCGAACAGTTTAAGGACAATGTTCCTCAATGTACGATTGCAAGGAATTTAGGGATTTCATCATCTGCGGTCCATAATGTCATCAAAAGGTTCAGAGGTTTACTGCTCAGTGACTGTTTTTATTTTGTATTTTTTTTGTGTCAATGTCTTTATGTCTCAAAAGTGTTCTCTGTCAATTGACTGTCTGTTGTCGTACTAGAGCGGCTCCAACTACCGGAGACAAATTCCTTGTGTGTTTTTTGGACATACTTGGCAAATAAAGATGATTCTGATTCTGAATCTGGAGAAATCACTGCATGTAAGCGGCAAGGCCGAAAACCCACATTGAATGCCCGTGACCTTCGATCCCTCAGGCGGCACAACATCAAAAACCGACATCAATGTGAAAAGGATATCGCCACATGGGCTCAGGAACACTACAGAAAATCAATGTCAGTAAACACAGTTTGGCGCTACATCCGTAAGTGCAACTTGAAACTCTACTATGCAAAGCAATAGCCATTTATCAACAACACCCAGAAACGCCGCCGGCTTCTCTGGGCCCGTGGTCATCTAAGATGAACTGATGCAAAGTGGGAAAGTGTTCTGTGGTTCGACGAGTCCACATATCAAATTGTTTTTGGAAATTGTGGACGTCATGTCTTCCGGGCCAAAGAGGAAAACAAAACATCCGGACTGTTATGGACGCAAAGTTCAAAAGCCAGCATCTGTGATGGTATGCGGTTGTGTTAGTGCATGGCATGGGTAACTTACACATCTGTGAAGGCACCATTAATGCTGAAAGGTACATACAGGTGTTGCAGAAACATATGCTGCCATCCAAGTAAAGTCTTTTTCATGGACGCCCCTGCTTATTTTAGCAAGACAATGCCAAACCACATTCTGCACGTTTTAAAACAGCGTGGCTTCGTAGTAAAAGAGTGTGGGTACTGGACTGGCCTGCCTACAGTCAAGACCTGTCACCCGTTGAAAATGTGTGGCGCATTATGAAGAGTAAAATACGACAACGGAGACCCCAGACTGTTGAACAGCTGAAGCTGTACATCAAGCAAGAACGGGAAAGAATTCCACCCACAAAGCTTCAACAATTAGTCTCCTCAGTTCCCAAACATTTATTGAACGTCGTTAAAAGAAAAGGTGATGTAACACAGTGGTAAACATGACCCTGTCCCAGCTTTTTTAGAACGTGTTGCAGCCATAAAATTCTAAGTTAATGATTATTTGCTAGAAACAATAAAGTGTATCAGTTTGACCATTAAATATCTTGTCTTTGTAGTGTATTCAATTAAATATAGGTTGAACATGATTTGCAAATCATTGTATTCTGTTTTTATTTATGTTTGACACAACGTCCCAACTTCATTGGAATTGGGGTTGTACATGGGCCGAAATCTGGTCATCAAAAATATATCAAAGAAAGGCTCAAACATACAGGGTTTCAAACTCATTTTTGTTGAAAACCATGTCGTAGTTATGTATGTAGTTATGTACGGTAAATGTATGATCGCCTCATATTATTATTATATACACACAAAAACATGATGGCTAACTCGTTTTTAAATCAGAAACCAGTAAAAAGCTCTACGTTCAACTATTTTTCAGTCTAGTTTAAAAGGGTGAATGGTAACAAAAATGCTTGGAATGTTATTAAAAGTGAAGACAATTTGCAATTCAGTTTTCTTTTAGCAAGAAACAGGAAATCGAGGCACATGATTTGCTTTCGCGGGCCACATGAAATGAAGCAGCAGGCTGGATCTGGCCCGCGGGCCTTGGGTTTGACACCTGTGCCATATACTAACGGAGGAAGTCTACGGTGCAGTTATTGGTGCGTTTTGTTAAAGAACCACAGTTCTGTTTTGTTTTAAGTCTTAAGACTGAGGGTCAAAATGCACCACCAACCATAGAAGTGACACCAAACAAGCAACCACAGCCAACCCTTTTATGGCAGTTTTATAACTCGTTTAATCCTCCCGAGAAGCAAACACAACTGTTACAGACTGTTTAAATTTGAGCAACAACAAAAAAAAATAAACTCCTGGCAACATGATCCGACTGAAGTCCGCAGTCATGTTGCAACGAGGTTCTGTTTTTTTCCCCTTTCTATCTCCCTCTGACAAGGAGGTCCTCTTCTTGTTATTTAGGTGAAGGAGTGCCCTTAATATACAGTTTGCATAGAGCTGGCGCCAGACCGACTAGCTGAGTATCTTACAGAGGACTCGGCAATTACTGCCTGCGCTCTTAAAGAGGCCGCGCACGCCATGTCCGTTGTGTTCTGAGGGGACAGAGCCTGCCAATGCAGGAGTTCCTGCTGTCTGCTGTGCAGCGGGTCTCAGATATTGTTCGAATAACATACATGTGTATGATAATCAGAACCTTGACTGCTCCATGCAGCAAAACACTGTTACATTATTATCATGTTTCTAAATGTTGGTTCGTTTTGTTCCAGAGTCACCTCCTCCCCCATACTCGGTGTCCCATTCGGATGAACACAAGCCACTGGGTGAGTTTGGCAGCAGACACACGACAAAGCAGTCAAGGACAGGCGTCGTCATCTTTCAGCCAGAGCAGCCTGACACATTGTCTTCTGAGGTTAACATTGTGGCTTGGAAGTTCAATTACAGGTTAAAAAGATGTATCTGATGCTTATTCACATGTTTTTCCATGGAGTGTTTATAGAGGATATAAAACTACAGTCCAGGTAGTATTCAGGTACTGTCTAGTCCTTTTGCAATAATAATAATAGAACCTCCAGTAAACTGAGCAACCTCTGAGTTGTTCATATTTGTAAACACATTTGCCATGTGTGTAATCATGGAAGGTTTAATTGATGGTGTAGTGGTTCACTCACCTGACTTTCACGCAGGCAGCAAGTTCAGTTTCCACTCAGTGTCAATGCAAGTGTGAATGGTCGTTCGTCCTGTTATTGACTGGCGACCACACCAGGGCGTAGGCCGCCTTGCAACACGAGTCCGGTGGGATAGCTCTCCACAACTCCAGGATAAGCAGCATAGAAAATGGACAGATTCAAAACAACAAACAGCTGATTTTCTGGTTGTGTGAACCAAAACCTCTGATGAGTAAATGGTTGAATGGATACAAGTCATGGAAACTGAAATAAGCTTTTAGAGTCAAACTGTCACCTGCATGGAATCATTTTTAGCTACACAGGCAAACACTTAAGCTCTGCTATCAGTACATTGTAATGGAACTGACGCACAAATTGAAAGAAATTATAATGTGCATCTAATTGGTTAACATTCTCAGTTAACCCTTGTCAATACTAGTAACATAAACAGTCTTGTCTGCAAGTAAGAACACTTCCTGTATAGTGACGCTTTAAATGTACAGCAAGTGTACTTACTTCATGGAACTTCCTGTGTTTATTCCAAAAAAAAAAAAAAAAAATCTTCTTGAGCGTATTCGTTTTTTGGGAAATAAGTGTCGCAAGTGTGTAAGTTAATCCTTTGAGGTTGCTGATATGATGTTTCGCGCTATCTAACGGCATGCAAAGTTGTTCAAAGTTTTCAGTGACTTGAGGGGTGAATTTTTCTCGAAAACTTTGGCCAAATTTCCACTTGTGCAGCCTTAGGTATACTTACAGGTTCTCTTCTATCACATTTGGTATACCAATGCCAAAGATATGTCGCCATAATTGTTTCATCCATATGAAATTGATGGGAAAATGATTCTATTCATCCAGACAGTTTCACAAGTTTCTAATATGCTTTCCCTTTTTTTTTTTTTTTTTAAATTTTTCAGACTCTACACTGTCTGACACTGAAACTCCGCCCACTATCATCACGCCAACCGACCACACAGGTGGGGTGCATTGCGTTAGTTTTAATTGCAAATATTCATGTTTGTCCAGTCCCGTCATGGCTGTGAACTTGTATTTGTTTGCGTATACCTCTCATGTAAACAAGTTGGGAAGCATTCACGGAAGAGTGTTTTTGTGTGAGACGTGTATGTGCAAATGCAAGCCTGCCCCCCCCCCCCCCCCCCTGCGCAACATCTTCATGGAGTGATAAGTTATGGCAACGTTGCAATGTTGTGCCTTCCAACTTATTTTCCGAGGCTGTTAAGATAACCCTAAAGACTGCAGCATAAAGCGTCTATTGTCAGCGAGGCTTGGGGGACTTTGTGGGGGTCTGGGGTCTCTCACTACCCTGATGCAGCAAAAGTAGCCTTCCACTCCCCCTTTCCCCATCTCTCTTTTCCTCTCTTCACCACAGCCCAATATTTCACTGGGATGAAGTTGCAATAAGATCCCCACGCATACACCCAATCCCCTTTGCCTCTCCAAGCACCCATCCCCCTCTTTCTTCCCTCAAATCCCTCCATTCCTCTCGGCAGTTGAGCAGTGGAAAGAGACTAGTATTTTGGGGGTGGGGGAGCCTGGCGGTTGTGATCTGGTTTAGGTGTAGAATTTGTGTGCGTATATGTGGAAAGGGGTAGCTTAGGGTTGCGCTTGGCCAGGAAACAGCCCCCTCTAGATGATGAAACTGGAGCTTTATTTGTTTAAGTGCTGAGGTCGGCTGGAGAGGTCCGTGTAGTATTAGAAAAAAAAGCCCACAAACCCACCCGATCACGCCTGTCTGGACTCAGTTGTGGACGCTGCTGAAAGATGAACGGGCACCTATGAAGTATGCGTAGTGTTGTCACGGCGTCCCGGACATGTCCGATGTACAGCTGATGTCCCCGCCGCTGTCTTGCTTTGTTGTCACTAATGTCGGAGGCTGCCTGTTGCCGGGCCGTTAGAGATCCTCAAGTCGTTGAGAGACCCGTGCATACTGTAGCTCGCTGGTTTTATGGGGATTAGGACCAGATAGCTATGTCTTGTAGTGTCACGGTAAAGTACAAATGTGGGCTCTGCCAAATGTTGTAAGTACATAGCAAGATTTCCCAAACTTTTTCAGCTCAACTAGAAACCCGGCTCCTCCGCAGGACCTCGAATTACCAAATATATATTTTATTACCACGACATTGACATATACAATACTTTACACTTTTATGAGACCGAACGTAAGGTTAAAGCCACAACACATTTGTAGGTTTCTGTAATGGTTAATTTACCAGCACTTTAACCAAAATTATGTTTTTCAATGCTAAAATATAATTATTGTTGTTTTCCATTAATTTTCAAAAAATCTGTTTTATAAAAAATATATAGATTATTTAGTGATTATTATTTCTTAATGATTAAGATGTTAAACTATAATTATTTACTTGCATGCCTGAACAGAAAAAAAAATAAAAATGAAGTTTTAGGTGTTCTAACGTAGATAAGTGCAGTGTGCTGTTTCAAATTTAGGTACAACGAAGGTGTATTCAATTTGAAATGCTTCATACCTGTTGAAAATGGTGAAACGTCAAAATGAAATTAAAAGCATCCGGAATATTCTGGAAAATCTGTGATAATTTGATGCTCCAAATTAGGACCAGCTTTGTTGGAGGTCTGGGCTCTATTGTTCTTGTAGGATGTGTTTTGAATCGCGAAGGTTGCTTTTCGTGTCTCACTAGCCCTCAATAATGAGTGATGAAAGAGTTTGTGCAAGACTTTTACAGCAACCAGGGTTTTATTTATTGATCATTTAAATTGAGTGAAAGTTTGAAAGTAAGTCATCTACTAAGAAGTGACAGGCTACAATCAATGGTTGGTCTTGGTCTGTTGAGGAAGTCTGCAAAGTCAATATGCACGTTTCAAACTGCAGTAATTCTTTTCTTCCTTTTATTCCACATCATTTTGTGATTGAAATTCCAAACTGTGAAGAAACATCATAAAAGCTAAGCGGTGTTTTTGACGGAAGTTCAATGAAAACATTGCGAGGGGGCCGACTGTGAGGTGGCCCTTTTTTTTAGTCATTGTTTTCAAGGTGAATCGTGACGGGAGGCACCACTGATTGTGCGCCTGGCGACATGAGCGGAGCTAGGTTAGTTTCCTTACAGACATGCTGCGTGTCGTGTTTGTGTGAGAGCACGCATGTGTGTGGTCTCAACTCCCCTGCCCCCCACACCACACCACACCACACCAAACCAGCGCTCCTAGTGGAGCCCAGAGCTGGAACTCTTATGCAGTTCCCACGAGTAACAAAAAGATCTGCAAATTGCTTTGGTCTCAGACTTTGTTTGCCACTTTGTTCGATGCTCCTGTGGCGATACAGTTGGCTTGTTCACATCAAGGTGAACATCATGTTGTAGTCAATGAAGAGGCTGGCTCTTAGAACATTTTCTGTCTCCTTTGAATCTGTTGTGAGTCTTTTATTAAGTAGCCTGTGATGTTTTCTCCACAACAAATGCGCTCCGGGTTCTTCTTAGAGCCAACTCTTTACTCAAGGTTTAGAACTAAAAGGCAGCAGCCGGGTGTGGTCCATACATACCTTTACCCTGGCCTCTTTTATCTTTCAATCAGTTAATGTTCCCTTTAAACCACAGCGCACAGTACTGCTCTAAAAAGGAAACTTCAGTAGACTTTTATCCCTCATTTGACGCCAGCAATTTCTATCATTCAGCTGCTTACTGTCATTGTGTGTGTGTGTGTGTGTGTGTGCGTGTGTGTGTATATCCATCTGTTTCGTCTGTGAGCTTGTGTGTGTCCATATATGAGACAGGGAGAGACAGAGCGTTTTTTGCAATGACTCAGTGATAAGATCATTTCAGTGGGCTCAAATAGGGGTTCTATCTATCAAACACACACACACGCACATGTACGCGTGAGTCAAATGAAAGTTACTCACTCACGATGTCACTCACGACATCCATCAACCTTCTCTTTGGTCTTCCTCTAGCTCTCTTGCCTGGCAGCTCCATCCTCATCATCCTTCTACCAATATACTCATTATTTCTCCTCTGGACTTGTCCAAACCATCGAAGTCTGCTCTCTCTAACTTTGTCTCCAAAACATCGACCCTCGGCTGTCCGTCTGATGAACTCATTTCTAATTTTATCCAACCTGGTCACTCCGAGAGCGAACCTCAACATCTTCATTTCCGCCACCTCCAGCTCTGCTTCCTGTTGTCTCTTCAGTGCCACTGTCTCTAAACCGTACATCATGGTTGGCCTCACCACTGTTTTATAAACTTTGCCCTTCACCCTAGCAGAGACTCTTCTGCCACATAACACACCTGACACCTTCCTCCACCCATTCCAACCTGCTTGGACCCGTTTCTTCACTTCCTGACCACACTCACCATTGCTCTGGACGTTTGACCCCAAGTATTTAAAGTCCTCCACCCTTGCTATCTCTTCTCCCTGTATCCTCACTCTTCCACCACCACCCCTCTCATTCATGCACATATATTCTGTCTTACTTCGGCTAATCTTCATTCCTCTCCTTTCCAGTGCATGCCTCCATCTTTCTAACTGTTCCTCCACCTGCTCCCTGCTTTCACTGCAGATCAAAATGTCCTCTGTCAGCCTATCCATCACCACTGCAAACAGGAAGGGGCTCAGGGGCTGATCCCTGATGCAGTCCCACCTCCACCTTAAATTCGTCTGTCGTGCATGTCCTGTATAATTCTAACATACTTCTCTGCCACTCCAGACTTCCGCAAGCAGTACCACACTTCCTCTCTGGGTACTTTGTCATAGGCTTTCTCTATATCTACAAAGACACAATGTAGCTCCTTCTGACCTTCTCTGTACTTTTCCATCAACATCCTCAAGGCAAATAATGCATCTGTGGTACTCCTTCTAGGGATGAAACCATACTGTTGCTTGCAAATACTCACTTCTGTCCTGAGTCTAGCCTCCACTACTCTTTCCCATAACTTCATTGTATGGCTCATCAACTTTATTCCTCTATAGTTCCCACAGTTCTGCACATCACCCTTGTTCTTAAAAATGGGCACCAGCACACTTTTCCTCCAGTCCTCAGGCATCTTCTCACACGCTAGAATTCTATTGAACAAACTGGTCAAAAACTCCACAGCCACCTCTCCTAGATGCTTCCATACCTCCACAGGAATGTCATCAGGCCTTTCCATTTTTCACCCTCTTTAATGCCTTTCTACCTTCCCCCTTACTAATCATTGCCACTTCCTGGTCCACCCCACTTGCCTCTTCTACTCTCCCTTCTCTCTCATTTCCCCATTCATCAACTCCTCAAAGTATTTCTTTCCATCTATCTAGCACACTACTGGCACCAGTCAACATATTTCCATCTCTATCCAAAATCACCCTAACCTGCTGCACATCCTTCCCATCTCTATCTCTCTGTTTGGCCAACCTGTATAGATCCCTTTCTCCTTCTTTAGTGTCCAACCTGGCATACATTTCATCATATGCCTCCTGTTTGGTCACCATTTTTTTCATTAAATATATTTCCCAATGTGCTGTTGACATGAAAATTTCACCAGACGTTGGGAACAACCCATGTAATCAGATGCAGGCAAATTTATGCTGGTATGATTGGCTTTCCACTTACGTATTATGGCCCCAACCGTGCCCACTGGAACGTTCATAAGCTTAGATATGCGCCTGTAACCAATGCCATCGTTATGTTTTGCAACAATTACTTTGAGATGGTCGTGAGTCAGCTCTTTGCTCTTTTTTACCCAACATGAGATGTGTCTTGACACACACCTTGGCAATGAGACCTTTTTTTTTTGTCAGCCATCAATTAGGACTGAGCCAGCTGATATTCATTTGCACTGACAAGGGGCTGGATTGCTGTTTGATTATTGATAGATTTTAGGTGTTGTCTTGGCTTTCCATGCCTTTTTGCAACTCCCTTTCTTCATGTGTTCAATACTTTTCCCCTGTGCCATTTATATTAATGCCATGCCTGTTATCAAAAGTACTGGTATTTTGCATTTCGGTAATTATTATAAATAGTATTTAGCAATGTGTGACTAAATAAATTCACTGAGGCAGATACTGGATGTGTGTCTCTTCTCCATTTTTTAGAATACACTTCCTCTTTGTTTTTGTGTGGTTTTCAAAGAGACAAATAACCAAATACAGATTGGTAAGTGAACCAAAGCATAGGATTAGTAATAACAATCATCAAATAGTACACTTGCAAATCAAGAGCGCTATTAATTTAGCAACATTTACAAAGTTTAATAGTACTTCCTGTATTCTACTCTTATTCTAAAAGACAAAGCTCAGCACTTCCGTTCGCCGATTGCTGCTGACTTAGCGATAAAGACACAGTTACTTTCACTAATTACCATCTAGTAAAACACTATTAACGTATTCTGGTGCAACACGTAGTGTTGCCACACTTAGCTCGAAAAAGTAACTGAGTTACTTTACTGATTACTTTATTTGAAAAGTAACTAAGTTAGATTACAAGTTACTTTATTTGTCAAATTCAGCAACTGCCAACAACACTGCCTCAATTTAAAAATGACAACCGGTTTTGCCAATACTTTATTGGAAGTGCATTTTTTTTATGAAGTGCAAGTTTTTATGAAAAATAAAATAGTCTTTCTTGACTTCACTTCCCATAAATACTTTTTTCTGGCTCAAATATTAAATAAAGACAGTGTTTTTTGGCCTGACATGTTTAACTGTTAAATAAATTTATAAATATAGCTAAACTATGAAATTATTTTAAACACGTTTTGTGAAAATTGAACCTGTTGTTTATGTGGCTTGCTGCTTGGTATGTACACGTGAGTTGCCCTCATGTTGAAAACGTGACTTGTGCATATGTGACATCACGAGACGGAAGAAGAAAGCAAATTGAAAAATACGGTTGTCTACGGTAGTCATAGATATGAACAATAGGTAGATACAATATGGCCTTTTGCACTGCGCACCTATGACGACGGTAAGCCAGTGGGGGGGAAAGAGTCATTGGATTCCATGTTTGTGGAAGGCACAAAAAAAACTAAATAAGGAGTCCTGCAAATTGGGCTGCATACGGTTTCACACAATCCCGTACAATCATAACAAGCAGACTGGGAATAACCTTTCATAGGTTTGAATATTTTTGGGCTCTTTTTTTTAAATGTTCTGTATGAATAGCATGTGCTTTGACGTGGACAAAAAGGAGGGGCGTTGGGGCGCTGGCACGCGTCTAATAGGGAATGAGACTGGCCTCTCACCTGACAGCAGCAAAGCCCAACCGGAGCTAACAAGATAACAGACCCCTTTTGAACACAAATACTGTATATCTTTTTACTAAAGAAAATGAATGAAATGAAAATAGTCGTGCAGCGTGACTTGAATAAGTAACTTTCAGGTTATTACTGGTCTGGAAATAGTAACACATTTGATTACTTGTTACCAAAATAGTGGTCATATTAGAGTAACGCGTTACAAACGTCACTGGCAACACGTAATGGATAATGTTAACATGGCAAGTATCGGCTACTTGTGTGTCGCTACGCCCTTTGTCATTGAAGCACAGAACCGAATGAAACTTATAACCTGGGACGCACACTATATTCACAGACTGAGTCGCTAGTATGCTAGTATGCTACTCCGGCCACCATGGCGTCACGGCCTACGAACAAGCCACCTGAACTGGGCTGCTCGAATAACAAATATACAAATGAACACAGAAGTAAAAAAAAAAAAAAAAAAAAAATGCATTATCCAGGTGCATTATATTTCTCCCAAACAATGACTTTTGGAGCCTTTTCTACTGGCTGTCTATGTATCGTTGGTATGGAGACAAGTTCTCATACACACGTTGACCAAAACAAAACACAGGCAAGGAATAATAGTTCGGGGGCTACAATCAGGCGGCCGGCGGGCTGGATGCAGCACTATAGTAAGAGAAGAAGCATGCCACCCCCACCCCCATCATATTTTGATTGTTTCTTTTTGTAAGCTAAACAAGGTATCAGCCAAACAAATGCATCTCTAAGCCCTGTCTGCACTCGCTGCAGCATGAACCCCATGAATTGGCTCTTTGATTGATGGGGCACAGGCAAGGAATGTTGGGAAGTTGGGAAGGTGAGGGGGAGTAGGGTCTTGCAGCAAAAGGGGCGGGAGAGGGGGCTGGTGGGGTCTGACTGACTCTGGAGAGTGACATCTGATACATGTTTGAACATATCACCGTTAATAGTTAAGACACACAGAGAGGAGCCGACATTCTCGGAGGTTTTGGAGACAGTTTTAAGAGATTGCTGTTGAAGTGGCCTCGTGTTCCACATTAGTTGAAACTGACGAGCTTTGGTCGATGTTTGATGAGGGCTCTGTTGTTCTCAAGTCCAAATCAGACAATCAACATGAATATTACATTCGAATCAATTCCTGATATATCATTCGGACAGATGTAAAAATAGAACAAACAGTAGACATCCAAACTGCGCTGTGACCAACTTGAACGCATCCGCCTAAGCCTGAACGGGTCCTCTTAGTGGCCTGTTCGCTGGCATGCGTACAACTCTAGCTCTTATGCTTGACTGAGACACATTAGACGATGGAACTCTACATCAAGGGTTGGCCCATTAACCGTTTGCCATTTCCTCAAATATTTTCCATCACAGCCCGTTTTTGATGCTTTCAAGCTTCTAAGGACACCTCCTCACGCATTGGTGGGGTATTTGTTTTCACAGTGTAGTTGCGATTTTGCTGTTTTTCACATTTTGGACTAGAACGCATTGCCTTGGTGTAATTTGACCAGGAAACAGCAATAAACTCATGTAGATAACAATGTTCTTTTTTTCTTCTTCTTCTTCTTTTTTGGGGGGAGGGGGTGGAGGATGGTGGGGACTTGGTAATTGAAACATGACTTAACCTCAACAGTTGTCTGTGCTTCATATCACTGAGAGATGTTTCTAATCATCAGAATCAAATTATTAGACATGGGTCTCTGAATGATACAGTTTAAAACCTCTAACAGTGCCAATTAAAACTGAGCATTGCCATCTTAATAACCTGTAAACCAGGGGAGTCAAACTTATTTTTGTCGCGGGCCACATTATTGGTCGGTTTCCCTCAGATGGCCGTTATGACCGTGGAACCAAATCAATGTTTCATCGCCCGATCATTGTATTATATACACACACAACAAAATGATAGATAACTAGTTTCAAATCAGAAATCAAGAGAAGTAGTTTGTTCAAGTATTGTTCAAGTTACTGTAAAGAGGGGTTTGGTTATAAAAAATAATGCTTGCAATAACTCAACGATATTATTTACATTACATTACATATTAAGATGTGAAATTTTGGTACATTTTAGCAAGAATCATGGAAGGTTACCCAAATGATTTGCTTTTGCCAGCCACATAAAATGATGTGGTGGGCAGGATGTGGTTGGTTTGTTTTTATTACAGCCACTTGATATTCTTTTAATCTGAGAGGTCTTGTTTTACGATTAAAATATTTTGTTTTTGTTTTAAGAGTATTTGATTTAATAATATTATTATACAACTTATTATTTTGTGTCTTTTGTGTCAATGTTGTTCATATGTTCGACTCTGTAGCATGTGTTTTGAGTAACTACTGTATGAAGGAATCATGTGTAACTACACTATTTACGTACTATGTGCTGTAATAATCTATTATTTGTACTGTTGATTATATGTGGACCCCAGGAAGATGAGCAATCTGCTACGCCACAAGCTAATGGCGGCTGCTGCTTGAGACAATCATTGATATTTTCACCAAAATACTTTGCCTACAACACCAAAAATAGTGAATATTCAAAGTCATTTAGCATATGATCAGCAGCACTTCCTCATCCAGTGATTTTGAGTTTGTAACTACGACGGTTGCCGCCGAGGTAACTAATCTAGCTACCTTTAAACAACAATGGCGGGGTAGGCTGAAGTCATCTCATTTTCCAGGTCACACTGAGAGCAAGCGCATCGTCAAACTTCGCAGAATCCAAGAATAATAATACTGAATCATATCTACATAGTTTTCTATTGTGTTCCAATCCTATAATCACATGGCTCAAAATATGTTTTTTTCTTTGAGGAGCAGTTTTGCAAATCATTTCTTCATTTGAGGAGAAACTTTCTCATTTTGAGGAGCATTTCTTTTGCCGGCGTAGGGAACCGAAGCAAGGATTTCCATCCATCCATCCATTGTCAACACCCCTTATCCTGGTTAGGGTCGCGGGGCGCTGGAGCCTATCCCAGCTGACTTCGGGGCGAAAGGCGGACTACACCCTGAACTGGTCGCCAGTCTTTCGCAGGGCACATATAGACACGCACAACCATTCGCACTCACATTCACACCGCCACTGAGTGGGAACTGATCCCACGCCGCCCGCACCAAAGTCAGGCGAGTGCACCACTACACCATCAGTGACAGCAAGGATTTCATGAAATAATAAAAATACGAGAATATGATGGGGAAGTTGAATTTAGGGCTGCAGCTACATATTTTAGTACTCGAGTAGCCTACTGAAAAGTCTATCAAACAATCGATGATTTGGATAAACTATATTATTGCTTGGTTAAAGAGAATCCAAAAGAGAATAAAGGTGTCAGTTACAGATGAGCAGATTGGCCATATGTCACACAGTGACTGCACTGAGCAAAAAGCACACTGTATGTACCGCTATTAGGGGTGCTCCGATCAGGGAAAACCCAGCTGCCGATTCTGATACCGATCATCGATGAGTGAGATTTCCCAATCACTGCCGATACCGTTCATATGGATTAGCTGTAAATGTTTCAATTTATTTATGCTGAGTGGCATTGGCTGTATGATCCAACATGTTTGTTCGGGATTGCCTTGCAGGTGCTGCCCACCTGTGCAGTGTGAAGGGGGACGCTACACTTTGGATGGGTGATTATGGGAAAAAATAATCGCGATTATTTTGATTGATATTGAAATCACGATTCATGAAGACCATTATTCATTTGTTTTAAAAGTTTGTAGTTAATCAACTACCAAAAATAAACTTTAAATATAACTAAAAAGAACAACCAGACAATAAATTAGTAAAAATTATATATTAAAATAACAGAAATTAAAAAAAGAAAAATGAATAGTCATGGCTAAAAATGTGTAAATGTTTTTGGCCATGACTGTAATGTCTAATACATTTGTCAAAAAAAATCCTCATTCTTCTGGCATTCAACAAAGAAATCCATCCAACCATTTTCTTTACCGCTTATCCTCACTAGGGTCGCGGGCAGCATCATAAAGGTTCATGTTAATATGAAATGCGACCACACTTTCCTACTTTCTCTTTTTCATTTCACAATTCGGCATCTTATTTTGCAACCGTTGTGTTCCCGCTCCTCAACCAAATAGCTTCACTTCCGCGTCCACGCATCGGTGACATAGCACATCGTGTCGCATACGCCCCTGCACACTTCCGCCTTCGCGACCGTCTCTGCGGTAAAACTGATTAGCAGTTTTGCTTTTCAGTGTGTTTTTTGAGGTGCGAAATGTGAATTGACTCCCAAACTGCGATGTAAGACCGCTTAATTCAAGCCTTGAAACGTGATTTTCGGCGCTGAAAAAACGTGTTGCAGTCAGATTTGCTCTGCAAGTTCTTCGCCAGTGTGTCTTCATTCATTGACAACAAACAGAGCTTCCAAAATTAGCAGTAGCAGTTACTAGTACTTAAAATGCACGAGCGGTGCATAAGTAGCCATGTGGTTCCATTGAAACTGGTACCTGTGTAACAGGAGCAAGTTACACATTCACTCCCAATTCCTAAAGAGGGCACTGACCACTGAGCTGGCGGCTCTTGCCAATTATTGCCAAATACACCATAATTTGTGCTCGTGTTTTTGACCTAGGTCCTAAATTAAAAATGAAGTTCCACATACTGTACATTTCGAAACTTTCACCACAAATGTTGGGTTGTCCAGTCAAGCTCAAAAACGTAATTCCTCAGCAGCGGCACTCGCTTTCCACTTGCTCATTAATGTACTATTAGTCCAAGTCTGAGGGGCTGTTTACACGTGAATTGACACAACAGAAAACGGGGAAAGAAAAATTGTTGTTTTGGCCTTTCCAAGAGTTCATTGTATCGCTGGTGTGAAGTTTGCTGGATTTTTAAAACGAATAATAATGTTTCCCACTACTACACTGACTTTAACAACTTAAATTTTGGAGATGAGGCGAGATGAAGAGATTTTCAACATTTCTTAATCATTTTGTTTTAGCATGATTAAGGGTCAGAGTGATTGTCCGGCCTCCAGGTTCCTCCTTCAGAACCTTTGAAGTAAAGCTTTAGGAAGATACTGAGTGCCCATTTGCTCCTGATGCTATGTCATCATTGTAAATTTCCCCAATGGAGGACTAATAAGAGATTATCTTCTTCATCCTTACAGTGTCAGATCATAAACAAGATCTGATTGTCATGGTTGTGTGTTCCGTTTTTTGTCTTCCCCCTGTTTCACACACCCCTGCTCCTGAGAGCATCTTCACCACCTGGGCCTCGTTCACCCTAATTACCCCTTGCGTTTAACCTCGTGTCTCATTCTTTCTCGTCGCGTTCCAGCGTTCCTTGTTTCTACGTCAAAGACTCACAGTAAGACGAGACCCTGTTCCGATTATCGACCTCGCCTTTTTGCCTCATGTTTTTGGATACTGTTGCCTTTTTTGGGTTGCCTGCCTGTGTACTGACCTCTGCACGTATATTAAACCTCTCTTTTTTTTGAAATTGTCCATTTGTTTTGGAGTCGTGCATTTTTGGGTCCTATCCTCTGTTCCGCTCATGACATGATCACATGTCCTCCATTTTTATTACCGCATCATCGGTTTTCTGTCTGACCTTTTGTCAGCTCCACTTAGTTTTGTCTTCTCTTGCCTTTTGTGTTTATTGAACACACTCATAATTCCATTGCGTTTCGCTTGTCCTGCCTTTCTCTGTGTATTTCCAATGTGCTGCCTTAGTCCATGTTGTCAGACCTCCACAATTTAAAATAAGTTTTAAATTACAGGACTAGCTGTGGCTTTCCTTTGTTCCCTCAGAGTTTCTGCCAACTCGCAATTTGGCTTTTAATGGAATCCTGCCATGCTGGTGAACTTAAAGATTTTTTGCAGATGTTGAAAGGCACTGCCTCATTGAAATGTAGGACCGTGTACCCTGTGCTGTGACTGTGGATGCAATACAGAATGACTCAAAATGTGTTTATCTTGGAAAAGCAACACACACATTGTTTTCACAAGCTGCGGCGGCCTTTTTTGTGTGTCAGCAATATTTACGTATTCATCACGGAATCATCCCATTTTCATGAAGGCCACATGAGCGACACAACCTTGAGTAAGTTTATTGTTATCCAATATTCTCCCGTTGTGCTTGCAGCATGAGAATTACAGCACGCTTTTGTTTTGACATGAGTATCGTTACATGAGAGACAAACCATATCTCATACAGAGAGTCATGCAAAGCTCACAGTCCATGTGTCTATATCTACCAACTTTACTGTGCATACAGTCAATTCTGTTTGCGGACCACAGTATCCAACCTGCTGGAATTTCAAATGCAGATAATTCCCCCTAAGTAGCCATTAGTCGGAATTTATTCCTCGCAGTGGAACAAGTGGATGTGTTCCATTGCTAATGCGTGTAATTACGTTGTGAGGAGTGAAGGCCATATAGTTGGGCCACGTGAGACTCAATGAGACACTTGTCGACTTGACCTCTGTGACTCTGGCTGAGCGGGGGAGGAAGTGTCGAGGAAGAGGGCTTGTCCAGGAATGTGTTGGAGGGGGGGCATGTCAACTATCAGGGCCTGCCCCCCCTTTTCTCTCTCTCTCTCTCTCTCTCTCTCTCTCTCTCTCCGTCCCTGAATGTATTCCCATTCAAATATTTAATCAATTAGCCAGACTACTTTATTTCTTCATGAGATTTCTGTCTCTATATCAATTAATGTACAGTACTTGGTTACAAGGCTACATCTGAGCGGTCTTCCACAAACATGTCACCACATGTTCCACTATTACTGTGTATAACCACATCAACTGTGATTGAGCTAACACTGTTTGTTAAAGGAAACTCCAACAGGGTTAACTGAGGACTTGACTAATACGTTTAGATAATACAGATTAGCTCATCCTCCGTTACATTAGTTTACAATAATTAGTTTTAAAACTGCTTAATTTGTGTCACTCAACATGTTCCCGGCATCCATGTTTTTTTTGATATGAGGATTTAGTCCTTGGTGGGCAAAGAACCATATTCATTAACTTGAAAGTCAAAGTTTGCATTGCTGGATGTTTTGAGGGCTCCATGTTGCCCTGAAGCGCAGCACATTTTCCTCGCTCCAGCATGGCTGGCAGAGGTGAGCCTAAAAATGTGGCATTAAAGAGAAAAAAAACAAAAATAATCCACAAAGTCAAAGCCCATAGTACGCTTGTCCGAGCACATGGGCAGGTGCACCACATAGACGGTTCATATAATTGATGCGATGCTCCCGCCAATGATTAATGGTAATCAACATTTTGCACAAAAATATGTAGAGTGGCCTGAAATAATAACATTGCTGTATTTCAGTGTAATGTCATGTGTAATGTACTACAACAACATTTTCAAAGTACTTCAGCGGGTTCCCTATAAAGGCTCAATTTGTTTCAACATTATACTGTGGCAAGGCAAAACCTATTTGCGGATGACAATGTTTGGATGTCCAGTCGACCAGGATGAATGATGCATGTCAAACCTGAAGAATTCCTTGGCCCGACTTGCAGAAATGCAGGAAACTGGTCACTTTCTCTCTTCCTCTGGAAGTATTCTTCTAGAGTAGCAGATCAGTGGAATTCTACTGGCATAATCAGATTCGAAGAAGTTGGGCAGCTCCAGATTAATGGAATAATAATATTTTTTTTGTGTTGTTAAACAAGAAACATGTGGTTTTTACACTGCAACATCAAAAGATCACACTATGGAAAAACTGAGTGGGAGCAGTGTGCGCTTGTGAGCAACAACCCCATTGTGGTCGACTGTGAAGCCAATGTCTGGCGATAACACAGTCCTCTGATGGCAGAGATAGCCAGCTGGATTTTTGGCGTGCTGGATTTGAAGTCGTTGCTTAATTACTGTTGTTCCAAACAAAGAAAATAGCATACGTTGCCAGAAAGGGAGGCAGAGCTGGTCTTCTCTCAATGCTCTGTTTATCACTGATTTTAGGGGAATTTCAGCCAGTTGAAACGAAACATATTAGCGGTGACTGACAATAGTCAGTAGCTGAATTCTCATCTCTTTTCCCCAGTCTAACCCCCCGCATGACTATCACCACCTACTTCTTTCAACACAGTGGAAGAGTCTAATAACTGGAGGGGAATCTAATCCTTGGCACTGGATGAAAGACAAGGGTGTCCCTCACTCCAACTCTTTCTCACAGTCTTTCGCTCTTCATTTTTTCTTTCCATAGACCCTTGTTATGCTTGGCAGTTCTCTCTCTCTGTCTCTCTTGCTCTCTCATTACTTTTCCAGTTGACTCTTTCAACTCGCTTCTTCTCACCCTTCGACTTTCCAAATTTCTCCCAACTCTATTCTTGCTCCCCTGAAAATTGAGGTTGGCAACAGGAAGCTTTCCTAGCCCTGACCTGGAAACTTGAGTTTAAAGGCGCGGCGATATTACAAACAGAGAACAAAAGCAAAACTACTTTCATATCCATTTCTTACATAGCTAAGTTAAACGTTTTTGTATATACTGCCTAGAAAGAGGTCTAAATATAGTTTTTCTCCATTGCTAAAACACATTTCTTGAAACATCCACCCATTTTCACAACACTGTAAACTAATACAAAATGTCAAGCTACATTCTCAAAACCCCTGACTCTTCCTGCAAAACCAAACTGTTCCCTCAAAACAGACCCCAAGTCAATCAAAAAGAAGAAAAAAAAAAAAACACCACTGAAATTCACTACACACAACACAAATCATAATGCTGCAGAAATAATCTTTATTGTTGACAAAAGCAATGCATTTTGCAGAGTAAAACAAAACTCATGTTTAGCATTTGTCGTAAAAAATATAATAGAACATTTATGTATTGAATCACCTTTTTGTGTACAAATACGTGTAGAGTCATACTGTAAGCGTATGTCATGAAAAAGCAATTAGGCCTACTTGTTCACATCTCTGAATCTTCAGACTATGGTGGACTCAATCAAGCTGCTTAGGTTGGGCTGCACTCGCAACAAAAGTTGCCCATATTTCATCTGTAATACCTAATTCTTATACTGTACTTCCCCTCGCTGATTCTTCTCGAACCACCTGCTGCTCTTACTCTGCCTCTTTCTATCAGATTGTCTCTATCCATAATGACACTTCAACAACCAGTGCTCTCTGAACTGGCCTATATTGATTTCTTTACATCATTCTTTACATCAATCTTTATGGACCAACGAGTGCGACGCTACTTAGTTCTGCCGCAACCCTCCGAGCAATGCCGAAGGCGAGATGGTCAAATCCTGGAACACGCACACTTGTCCGTGTGATCCGACCCACTGTTATGCATACACTTACTGGCGAGGTGACAAGAGGCAGCCTTCGAAGTCTCTTCAGTAGCAAAGCCCATGCTCCGGTAATATAAGATGGAGCCGCCATTGGCCCAGCAGTATCTGGTCAGATGAGGGCTGGTTCGCTGGAATGAGACCGGCCTGGCCCCAAAAAACAAGCTGAATTCACTAAGACAAGAAGTATAATTCTTGAATCTTGGGGGTATTTTGATTGAAGTATGTCAAACACACATGGAACTGCTTTAAATTGGGTGTGTGTGAGGGGGGTGAGCATATGTCTCCTTTAAGTGGCACATGACATGTAAAAAGCAGGCAAAATGTGCTAATTGTGAGCAGTGGTAGGGCAAATTATAGTACATTTCTAAACAGCCAGTGAAGATGACATTATGGATGGATTTATATTGTCTGGCCAGACATGAAAACGTTCTGTAAATACTGTTGCTGTGCGATCCCAAATTGATTGACTGGAATTTGTGACAGAAGTAACACATTTGTCCGGGTATGGGAGACGCCCCATGTCAATTGAGGAAGCTAAAAGAATTTATGTTAAAAGCACTCAGTATGAGGGAGAACATTTTACGGTGAGACTGGCACTAAGAGACAGTGCTTTTGAAATGAAACAACAAAGGTTACTTATCTAATTGGTAAACATTGCAGTTAAAGGTTGGCTGGCTTAAATGCTTGCAGGACGCTGTAATTGCTGCCAGCCCTCGCATCCAGATGAATGCGTACAGGCACGCACAATCTCACAGACACACACTTCCTCGGCCCAAACATAAACATACTGATAACCTCCCATTTTAACCCATCTTAAAAAATTCCATTGAAGAACTCGGTTTCCCACAAGTTCCTCCCCGCTGCTGCGCTCTCATTATACCTTGAGTTGGATAGTAGCCAAGGTGAGCCTGATGACACTAAGAACCACGCCAGAAACATTAAACATGGCATGCCGCGCCACAGGTTCATGATTGATCTTGTTTGTGTTTTGCTTTTGACGTCACTGAATAAGTGGAGCCATTGGTTTATTTTAAATATAATTGCGTGTCCGTGTTCTGCTTCCAAGTACTCCTCATTTTCACTTTGTTCCACAATGACACATTTATGGACATCATTACTTATATTACAAAACAAGAGACAAGAAAAAGACAATAACTTGATCAGTCTTGGCAGTGACCTCAAAGAAAAAATCCCCCCTACCCTCCCAAAAATAAGTAGCAATTAGAGAGTACAAACCTCTCCCAAGAAAGCTCACTTCCCTGCATATACTGTAACGTATTAACTGAGGAGCTACGTACTGTACATACCTTTGGATAGCTACAAGTCAAGAGTCTTCTTCTAAAGGAGTGGTGAGACAGAGATGGTGTGTGCTCATTGTTGCCTGACCAGTGGTGTCTCATCACAAGTTGAACTGATTTATTCACTTATTTGCTGTTGCTGATTTACATATCTCAAGGGGATGTACAGGCAACTGAAAATAGAAATCAATCACTGCAAGTTAATGTGACTACTCCATGTTAGATTACATTTACTGAACAGTTTTTTTCTTTGTGTTTTTAATTAGTCAACTTGGGAAAAAAAGCTGATGTAATAAGGATGCCAGGCCAATGGCAAGGTCACTTTTTAAAGCGCACTAACTGCTTGTCCTACAGAGTCTCATCCCAAACCATTTTAAAGATAAGTTTTGTCTGCATATATGTGGGTTTAGAATTTGCGACGTGTCCTAGCTGGATGCCATAGTGGAGTATCCATCCATCCATTTTCTGTCGGCGTTACACGATCAGGATTTTTGGGGACGATCACGATCAGCGAGTTTAAAAAAAAAAAAAGATAACCGATCGGCGATCCAGTCACAAGATGGAGCAATGTGTCTATTTAAATGACTTGTTCATTTACTGTATATACTTGTGTACTGTATACTGTGTATCTTCAAAAGTGTTCTCTAGTCAGGTCATGTATTCTAATCAGTCAGGTCAAACCAACATTACAGCATGACAGAAATATAGGGTGCTAACTTACTGTAATTAAATTACTTTATTGTAATGAAATTACTTCACACACACCGAAACTTTAGAGCATGATTCGACAGAACCCTGGCATGTTTACGTACAAGCTTGAGAGGCTGCGTGTTCCTGGCTGGTTGCGAGCCGTATCTTATTAAAAGTATGTGAACATACCTCAAGCAAGCCTTGAATTTAAGTCCTCTCCCGAACACCGGTGACCACCAACGCATGTTTTTCCCCATTTTGTTCTCATAATACACACGGTGCGAGCCATTTTTGTTGTTGTTGCCGTGGTAATGAGTGTAGCCGGTCGCTTTTGAGTTGACAAGATAAAGCCCCGTGATTACTTGTTGTCTGTCTCAGACGTCTTGTCTGTCCCACACCGCCGATGTTTTTTTTTTTTTTTTTTTTGTAAAGAACTTTATTGGTGGTCAGATATTTACAGTACTACATCAAATGACACATGACAAGGCTAAAAATAAACTAGCTTTTGGATTCAAATATACTGTACATGATGACGACGCGGAGTCAATGTCTTTTGCAGAGCTTTGATCGGATCGGCAAATTATGACATTAAAGCCAATCAGTATAAAATGCTAATTATCGGCCGATACCGATCAAGCTGATTAGATCGGTGTAAAGTAAAATTTTCTGAACCGCTTATCCTCACTGGGGTCGCGGGTATTGACTTCGGGCAAGAGGCTGGGTACACCCTGAACTGGTCATGAAGCCAATCGCAGCGCACATATAGACAAACAACCATTCACACTCACATTCACACCTACGGACAATTTAGAGTCTTCAATCAATCTATGATGCATGTTTTTGGAATGTAGGAGGAAACCGGAGTACCCGGAAAAAACCCACACAAACACAGGGTGAACCACAACGGCCCAACGGCATTTGTTGTTTTGGCTGGGATGACCTGTCTATACTGAATGCATGTCCACCACTTTCAAAAATGACCATTGTCAAGCATTTACTTTAGACTAAAACTTACTCTGAGACCTACGGTATTTACATGAAATTGAGGGACCAGAAGGGCAATTGTACGTTTTTTGACGAAAATGATGCAAACGGATATGAATACGTACTCCATAAGACTAATAATAGGGTTAAAAGCTATCTGTGTATACATGTTACGGAGTGCAAAAGGTACAAGTACTGTATGTGTATATTCCAAGCGATAAGAAACATCTTTGAGGCTACCAGCTTAGTGAGAAGCCATTGTGCCCACTAGGTACAATGATGTCTTTTTGAAACTTTTTGATAAACTAGACTTGACCTGACCTAACCTGTGGCTTGCCAATGAAAGAAATGCCTGAAGGGCAACTGGCTTGAGCCACTTCTGCTTCCAATAAAGACGTTTAGCTTCTGGTTCTGGAGACTTCTTCCGTGTCCTCTTCCTGTCTCTTTGTTGAGAGGTGTACTTAGTTTGTGTTACTCTACTTTGGGGGAAAAAATGCTCGTGAGTAAGACTGTCACTATTGAATATTTTTACAATATTCTATCGAGCCATCGAATAATCGGATAAAAATGATTTTGCATTAATGTTTATTGCAATAAAGTTTAGTAAAAAAAAATGTCTGATTGCTGTTCATTCACCCAGTGTTTTTGTTAATTTGGTATTGTTTAATGATTAAACAAAACCAAACAAACAACATTAAGACATGAGAAGGAGTCAAAGCAAGACAGCTTTATTTGTATAGCCCATTCCATACACAAGGTAACTCAATGTGCTTTACATGATTGAAAGTAAAGACAGAGCTAGACATTTAAAAACAGATTACAGATAAAAAAAAAAAAAAAGACATCTTACTAAAATTACTAAAATAATGGACAGTGCAAGTAAAATGTTTTTTTAAATTTATTTTAAAAAGGGCGGCACGGTGGACGACTGGTTAGAGCGTCAGCCTCATAGTTCTGAGGACTGGGGTTCCATCCCCGGCCCCGCCTGTGTGGAGTTTGCATGTACTCCCCGTGCCTGCGTGGGTTTTCTCCGGGCACTCCGGTTTCCTCCCACATCCCAAAAACATGCATTAATTGGAGACTCTAAATTGCCCTGAGGTGTGACTGTGAGTGCGAATGGTTGTTTGTTTGTATGTGCCCTGCGATTGCTAGGCAACCAGTTCAGGGTGTACCCCGCCTCCTGCCCGATGATAGCTGGGATAGGCTCCAGCACGACCGCGACCCTAGTGCGGAGAAGCGGCTCAGAAAATGGATGGATGGATGTATTTTAAAAAGAGCTCATTTGTAAGCATGTGAAAAAGGAATATTTTCTAACCTGGAATAAACCAGAGATGTCAAAACTGGTATTAAGTACTTAAGCAAAAGTACTAAAACTAGTCAAAAATGAGCACAATTGTGGCTAATTTCAGTTTTGTTTTTTTATGGTTTTGTTTTGGCAGTGGGCAAATACTGTAAATGTATTGGACATATTATGTTAACACTTAAAAGTGACATCACGTTCTTAAAAAAAATATCACGTCGTTCATTCATTGCAGGCACTTTTGAAAAGAAGACCAAAAAAATATTGAATTGAATATTGAATATGAAGGTTATTCCTGGTTCGGAGTTCCCTTGTTGTGATTGCGATTGATTATTTGTATCTGTACTCTGTCATGATAAGTTGCAGGGACTCATTGTTCCAGGGCTGGGACTCAATGTTTCCAGACATGTGCGTCCTGGGCCTCACATAGTCTCAAGTGTAAAATGATCTATGTGTTGTACTCACCAAGGTTTTTAAAAGTAAGAGTATACTTCTTAGGTACTGATTCATGTGAAGGGCGACTAGTTCGATATACACTTCTGAGGCTGCGTCAGTGTCAACTACATGTCAATTACATGTTCATTATACTACGGCGGCAAATACGGATTATTTTCGTAAAAGATTAAACTGACTATTATTTTTTCCATAAATTGATTAGGATTCATTTATTTGTTTGTTGGGTGCCCCTATCCGCTCTCCTTTCCAACAAACAAGGGACAATCTTCCGCCCAAGGGCTGGGCAGGGACTGGCTGCATCGCGGGCCCTGCGGGTTTGTGGGGGGGGGGGGCGGTGTTCTTTTAACAACATTTGATAAACGTTTGGGAACTGAGGACACTAATTGTTGAAGCTTTGTAGGTGGAATTGTTTCCCATTTTTGCTTGATGTACAGTTTCAGCTGTTCAACAGTCCGGGGTCTCCGTTGTCGTATTTTTACGCTTCATAATGCGCCACACATTTTCAATGGGAGATAGGTCTGAACTGCAGGCAGGCCAGTCTAGTACCCACACTTTTTTACTACGAAACCATGCTGTTGTAACACGTTCAGAATGTGGTTTGGCATTATCTTGCTGAAATAAGCAGGGGTGTCCATGAAAAAGACGTTGCTTGGATGGCAGCATAGGTTTCTCCAAAACCTGTATGTACCTTTCAGCATTAATGGTGCCTTCGCAAAGTTAACCATGCCATTGGCTCTAACAGAGCCCCATACCATCACATTTGCTGGCTTTTGAACTTTGCGTCCATAACAGTCTGGATGGTTCTTTTCCTCTTTGGCCCGGAGTGCACGACGTCCACAATTTCCAAAAACAATTTGAAATGTGGAATCGTTGGACCACAGAACACTTTTCCACATTGCATCAGTCCATCTTAGATGAGCCCGGGCCCAGAGAAGCCGGCGGCGTTTCTGGGTGCTTTTTCTTTGCATAGTAGAGTTTCAAGTTGCACTTAGGGATGTAGCGCCAAACTGTATTTACTGACATTGGTTTTATGAAGTGTTCCTGAGCCCATGTGGGGATATCCTTTACACATTGATGTCGGTTTTTGATGCAGTGCCGCCTGAGGGATTGGAGGTCACGGGCATTCAATGTTGGTTTTCGGCCTTGCCGCTTACATGCGGTGATTTCTCCAGATTCTCTGAACCTTTTGATGACATTATGGACCGTAGATGATGAAATCCCTAAATTCCTTGCAATTGTACGTTGAGGAATATTGGCCTTAAACTGTTTGACTATTTTCTCACACACTTGTTCACAAAGAGGTGAACCTCGCCCCATCTTTGCTTGTGAATGACTGAGCAATTCAGGGAAGCTCCTTTTACACCCAATCATGGCACCCACCTGTTCCCAATTAGCCTGTTCACCTGTGGGATGTTCCAAACAGGTGTTTGATGAACATTCCTCAACTTTCTCAGTCTTTTTAGCCACCTATCCCAACTTTTTTGGAATGTGTTGCAGCCATAAAATTCTAATTTATTATTTCCTAAAAACAAGAAAGTTTATCAGTTTGAAAATTAAATATCTCGTCTTTGTAGTGTATTCAATTAAATATAGGTTGAGCATGATTTGCAAATCATTGTATTCTGTTTTTATTTATCTTTAACACAATGTCCCAACTTTATAAGAATTGGGGTTGTAAAACGGTGTCAATTCACTTGCATGCATCCGCAGGCTCACAACCCTAGGACTCTTTCACTGGGTGCGACAAATAACTTTCATTCATTCATTCATTCATCTTCCGTTCCACTTATCCTCATTAGGATCGCGGGCGTGCTGGAGCCTATCCCAGCTATCTTCGGGCGAGAGGCGGGGTACAGCCTGAGCTAGCCGATCGTAGGACACATATAAACAACCCACACATTCACACCTAAGGGCAATTTAGAGTCCTCAATCAACATACCACGCATGTTTTTGGGATGTGGGAGGAAACCGGAGTACCTGGAGAAAACCCACCCAGGCACGGGGAGAACATCCAAACTCCACACAAGCGGGTCCGGGATTTGAACCCCGGTCCTCAGAACTGTGAGGGAGATGTAGTAACCACCGTTCCACCACAAATAACTCCATCCATCCATCCATCCATTTAGTGAGCCGCTTCTCCTCACTAGGGTCGCGGGCTTGCTGGCGCCTATCCCAGCTGTCATCGGGCAGGAGGCGGGGTACACCCTGAACCGGTTGCCAGCCAATCACAGGGCACACACAAACAAACAACCATTCGCACTCACATTAACACCTACGGGCAATTTAGAGTTGTCAAGTAACCTACCATGCATGCTGTTGGGATGTGGGAGGAAAACGGAGTGCCCGGAGAAAACCCATGCAGGCACGGGGAGAACATGCAAACGCCACACAGGCGGGGCTGGGTATTGAACCCCGGTCCTCAGAACTGCGAGGCAGACGCTCTAACCAGTCGGCCAACCGTGCCGCCACAAATAACTCATGAATATGCAAATCACTCGTGTATCCCCTCACTCACACTCGTCTTGTAGACTTTTATAATTTACCTAATTAATGCCACCACACTTCAGTTGTACAGTCGGGTTCACGACCCTTGTCCTGCATGCTTCTTCTCCTGTCCTTGTCCTGTTCTATCTTGTCCTGTCCTTCCCTCACAGGGTGTAGCACTACAGCCCCATGCAACACCCATATTTACTGTTTTATTGTTGTCGATAATTTAATGATTTACTTCTCTCATCCTTTTTACAATTAGTGCTTTGTCTTTTGTCTCTGTTTCTCTCTCCCTTCTAGAAACTTTGTTCTGTTCGACTGATCAAATCTGATACTCAATAAACCTCAACTATAATACTAAGAAATCACAGCGGAAACTTAAAAACTCTACTGTGACACAGTAAAACTGTTCCGGCATAAAAGGGATACAGATTTTCCATTCTGCTTGACCTAACAGCCGAACAGGACTAAAAAAAAAAAAAAAAGAAAAAACCTGTCTATTAATCAATAAATAGTTGCAGCTCTATTCGTAAGGTCATAAAGTCTAGTTGTGTTTGCGCAGACATGTTTGTGTTACCTTATTACAGGTGTGTGTGTGTGCGTGTGTGTGCGTGCGTGCGTGTCAGTGTATGTAATTGGAGAGCTGTAAAAACTCCAGTCCAGACTGCAGGAGTTGCCAGCCTGGAATTCACTAATGACACAAGTGGGCCTCAAATGAGAAGTGCAATTTTCTACACATGCCTTTGTGTGTATGTGAAAGTCTGTATACGCATGCGTGTGTGTGTTAATAGTTACATTATACAGTATGTTAGGAGCCACTGAGCCCAATTTGTGGATGCATATGTGAGGCGCTATCGCCTCACATTGCGCTTGTAGTTACATACACACACACACACACACACACGTATAGTAACTTCTCCGACATCTCCTTCCTTACTCCTGCGAAATAAAACCTTCACTACACTACTGAAGTGAAAATGGCCGCTGCTCAGACAGCGCACACCTAGCCTAATCTTGATCCCAGTTTTACCCAAAGGTAGCGTTGTTAATTTAAAAAGGAGGCAGCCACTCTCGGGGAAGAAGAGGAGGGCCTTTGGTGGAATATGACACGAATGGGGCCATGGGCACATGGGTCTTTAAATCCTCTGCGTCAGTAGAGTCTGGAGAAAAATAATGGCATCACTCTGTGAGGGAGTTAATGTGAGCTGATAGCATGAGGCCTTGGGGGGGGGGGGGGGGGGTCAAGGGTTCACAGGCTTGCACAAGGTTGACAGAGAGCTGAATGCTTCCCACCCCACTAGTCTTAGCCGCCCCGCACCTTCACTCGAATGCAGGATGTGAAGAACTGTTGACACTACTCTTTCTATACAGACAAGGGTGGTAAATAAAAGGGAAAATTCAAAATAACAAGGCTAATATTGTATAGCCGTCTAATTGTCTATGTGGTAAAAAATGTAAATAGAAGTACATGGGATACTCTGTTTAAGATGGAGTTCCGTTCCTAAGGGAGCAACGTAATGTAAAATAAGTCGCAACGTGCCCACGTCTATCACCAACTTACGCTGACGCATTAGTAGTCATAATTACAGTAAATATTTCTTTGAAAAACACTTGTAGGCCATGAATATCAAACAATCAAATGAAAAAATTTAAGTATGGTAGTAAGTACAGTAACTGAGAATAACTGTACCGCATGACGCCATTTTCTTGCGCTGCGTGGCGTTTGTAACCTCAAAATGTCGTATAGTGGTACAGTTGGAAACTGAGGACTTCCTGTAATCTGCTCCCGGGACCAAACATTTAAACAACATACAGCTATTGTTTTAAGTAACATTAAAAGAATAGTTCACCAGCGTTGATGGACATAAGTCCAAAAATAAGCAAGGCAAATAGCCTCACTGTTGAATAACAGTTCTGAGGACCCGGGTTCAAATCCGGCCCCACCTGTGTGGAGTTTGCATGTTCTCCCCGTGCCTGCGTGGGCTTTCTCTGGGTACTTCCTCCCACATTCCAAAAACATTCATGGTAGGTTAATTGAGGACTCTAAATTGTATTTATATGTGCCCTGTGATTGGCCAGCGACCGGTTCAGGGTGTACCCCGCCTCAACTGGTACAGGCGCCACCACACCCGCGACCCGAGTGAGGAGAAGCAGTACGGAAAATGGATGGATGGATGAAGGCATCTTGAGAATAGTGAAAGATTTTTGCAGAAGGGCCTTCAGTTTGAAATGTTTAGACCTCACAAACACTGCCCCTTTCCCCTTTTCAGCTTCGGCTATATGTATCAGTGTTTAATACTGTGTATGTATGTGCTGTTTATGTTTGTATGGATGAAATGGACATTTTTTTTCTGTATTTACCCATAACAGTGAATCAAGAAATGAGTGGGCAGCTTTTACAGTTAGATGCATTACTCAAGGGCCCCTCAGCCTTGGATGCAGGGCAAAGGTGTAGCGTCAGTTGCCAACACCAGTGGGTGGAGTTACACCCCCAACCTTATTGAGCCAAGGCACATATTTTACATTAGAAAAAAAATCTTATGGCACACCATCAAACAAGTGTCCCAAAAAGTGTGTACACATAAATTATGCATCTTCTGCCATCTAGTGGAAGAGCATTTCATTTGTTTTGCCTGTCACTATAGGTCGCTGGCCTAGATAGTTCAACAAAGATACAGTATTTGTAGTAGATAAATAATTTTCGGACCATTGAAGTGAAGTGAATCCCTGCCCTAACCAGTGCACATGCGCATGTGCCTCTCCCTAGGTCCCTCCACGCTTTTTGACCCTTTTGGGCAACCACACTTCCCATATCTCTGAGCAAGTGAATTAAACCTTGAGTCTCTCACTTACTGCCACCTTTTATCAGAACGTCACTTTTGCATTGACAAATGTACACATACAAATGATTCCTTTTCTTTTCTCACCTTCAGAGACCGGTACCTCCCTCGGCTCCTCGACCTCCAGCGGACATCGCTCTCACTGGTGCAGTGTTGCCTACTGGGAAGAGCGTACACGTGTGGGCCGACTTTATCCAGCCTACGAACCCTCGCTCAGCATTTTCTATGACCTACCTCAGGGCACGGGTCTCTGCCTCAGCCAACTCCACACCAACACCAACCAAAATCACCGTGACAACCAAGGCAGCCATGGCACATCCTTACTACCGGGCTACCCCAGCCATGGAGGGAACAGCAGCAGCATCCAACAGATCCGCAGTAAAATTGGCCACGGCATTGTGCTGAGCCGTGAGCCGGACGGAGTGTGGGTGTACAACCGCAGCCAGCACCCGGTGTTCATCCACTCACCCACTCTGGACCTTCTTAGCGCTCGAGGGCTGAGCGTGAAGAGGGTGATGCCGGGCTTCTCCCTCAAGATGTTTGACTATGAGAGCTCCAACTGGATGGCCGAGCATGGCGTGAAGCCTGAAAGCCAGGAGGGGCCCTGGGATCCCCACAGTGTTCGTATTAGTTTTGCTAAAGGATGGGGACCCTGCTACTCTAGACAGTTCATCACTTCCTGTCCGTGCTGGCTGGAGGTGCTGCTTAACACCCACAGATAGCACACAGCCTGGATCCAAATTGTCATCCACCAAGATTTAATATAAAGTTTATGTATTTTATAAAATATATTACACATGTAAATACTTTATTTCGTCATTTTACAATGCAACTATTTATGTATAGTGTAATGTGTATATGGACAAAACAAAAAGGAACAAGAATATGCACTTTTCATTCTTTTCATATGCATTACAGAGTTTCTCAGTGTCAGTTTGCTAATGTAAAGATACACAGTTTATGTCTTCATAATTTCACTATTTCAAAGTACGCCTTACACACGTGTCAATAAAGCTTTTGTATTAAAAGTAAATATTCAATGGCTTTCTCTGCTGAAAGTGCTTAATGAATCAGTAGTGGGCAAGGAGGCTCACTGGCATACAGTACTACCAAAATGCATCCATGCATTTTCCATGCCACTTATCCTCACTTCTCCGGGTACTCCGGTTTCCTCCCACATCCCCAAACCATGAATGGTAGGTTAATTGAAGACTCTAAATTGACCATGTGTCCAAGGTTTGTGTCATTGGTAGAGGTGGAGCCTATAGCAGCTGACTGTGGGTGAGAGGCGGGGTACACCACACAGGAAGATTCAAACTCTCAACTTTGGAACTGCAAGGCAGCGATGATCTCTGCTTTTTTATTATGCTGCACCAGCTATTAAAGTTTCTGTATCACTGATAAATCATGAAACCATAATTCATAAAGTACTAATTGGCACTGAAAGTTTAAGTGACAGTATAAACTGTAGCATATACAGAACAGTCTTGTCTATTTGGGTAACAACATCCTTATTCTTACGGGTTATGACTGTCTGATCAGAACTAGAATGTAGAATGTTACCAAAAATGAAATCTTCATAAAGAGAAAAATTATAGCATATGAATACTGTACAGTATGTTTATTATTCTGGTTGTACAGTACTTCTTAGTGCATTCTCCATTCATTCATTCTTTTCAATACTGTTTATTCTGCTTGAGAGCGCATAAAAACTGGAGCTTATCTAAGATGACTTGCCTGCTTTTCCACGGCCCTGGCTTGGCACAGCTCAGTGGAGCTACTGGTTTGGTTTTCTACTTGAAAATTGTATTACAGGAAATTGTGATAATCACGCTATACCTAATGTGTCAGTCGGGGGGGGGGGGAGATGTGGTTACAGGCAGTAGTCTTGTCGCATTTACTTCTGAAGGCAGCAGGAAAACAGACTTCTGCACCAAAGTGGAGAATGCGGACTATAATGCTGGAGCGTCACAGTAACAGGGTAAGCTCACATTTACGTGTGTTTCTTTTTGTTATTTCTAGCCATGTATCCTGAAAAGTTACAGGGTAGCGAGATGGATGAATCTGCTCGACCAGTAGCAGTTTATGTCACTCTGGTACATCAACTGATCACTCAATACTGACTGGAGAGACACATTTCAAAACTTAACTCTTGTAGATTTCTAGAAATTTCAGTTCGACTGTATGTAACAATCAAGTCAAACTAAAGTATGTTTGTGGCATCAAGTGGACTCAGCGGTAATGGAAAGCAGAAAAAAGTGTCGGAGTGCCAGTGGTATAAGAAAATAAAGCACATAACAGAGCGATGACACAACAAACCGCATTTGGGCACTTGGGCCCAAAAGGATTCTGGTGGGAGAGAGTTCAGTGTTTTCGGCATCCTGTTTGAGTCTTTCAACAATACAATTACTTACATTAAAGTTAGTGGATAAAAGGGAAGAGTGAGGAAAAGAAAATGCCATGTAAGCGATGGAAAGCTGTAACAAAACAAAACAAAAAAGCAAAAGAAAACTTGGAGCCACGCAAGCAGACGTTTTTGTGTGAGGCAGGCATCTTGCTTAAACCTGTGATTAACTTTTAGTTGAAGAGTTAGGAAGGTTCCACAACTCTGGAAAAATAGACTCATCTTACACTGAGTGAGATTGGACCTCAACTTTTGAAAACTAGATTATGAGGGTAATTTTAAACTCTAATTCATGTATTACATCTCATACCATATCCTGTAATACAGCTTCCGTGAACGCCCAGAAAAAAAACAAATATAACCCCTCTTCCAAAACATTCCAATGCACATTTCAGGCAAGTGTCTTCTCAAGGGGTACAATTAATGGTTAGGATTCAATTGAAGGATTCAGCGGAGCGCTACAAAGCATTCCATGTTTCACCTCCATCTCTTTTTACTTCCTTTTTTCCCCTCATCCCCTAATATGCAATGTCTTCTGTCGTTCAATAAGCATCACAGGCCATGTCTTTGTTCTTCTCCTTTGTTGGCGTCATGAAAAACACAAACATAACATGGTGGTGATTTTTCTTCATCTTCTTGTAAACAGAGATGAAAACTGGCCCAGTCCATTGGTACATTGTTGCAAACCAGCTTGACGAGAACTATTTTTTCCCCGTCCAGGCCATGATGCCGTTGTTACTGTGGTAATGAATGCAAGATGGGCAATAAAATGCATTTTGTTTTTGCTGGCCAGCAAGATACATACTGAGTTTGCCATATCCAATTGTACATCACAATTTTAAATATCATTCCTAAAGTGAATGACCTTTTTGTGGTGTTTCGTGAAGCCCTGTTGTGGTAGAAAAACTGCATTGGTTAATCACCACAAAACCTTTTAAATAGGTTATTAACTCCACTTTTAGCAAAGGGGTTTGGAGAGTATTCAATTCACCCAATTACATTACATGACAGTCAGAAAATAAGACTACTGTACATTGGTTTAGAAAAAGAAAAACAGATGTGACGTGTGAGTTTAAAAGTTTGTGTTTACTTGAGTTTCTGAAATGTGTCCACCATATTATTGTAACTCAAATAAAGCAGTACCCACTTTAAAATAACTGTAGTTGGATGTTGGCGCTCCCATCCAGTCTCATGTATTGAGTTTGACACCAGAAGACTATTTTCACAACTATCTGCTGAAAGGACAACTTTTCTCTGAGCTCATTGACAATCTGAGATCTATGCCAAGTTCACACAGGATGACTTTCAAATTTGCAAATGTATGAAGAAAAACAAGTATATTACATAACAAAACCACTCTGTACACCAGGGGTCACCAACCTGGTCCCTGCCCCCAAAGTCTACGTGAGTAGCTCAAGGACCCGTTCTAAAATTGCTCACCAGTGATGGGACATCGTGATCATTTGAAATGTAAACACGTGATCATTTGAAATGTAAACACAATTTATCAGAATGAAGTGTTGCAGAATGATACTTGTTTCCTATCTTGTTCAATAATTTTATCTAATTGTTGTGAGAAATGCTGAAAGATCTTGTAAAGTCAAATCATAGATGTGTTTCTAAGTACAGAGGTGTCTTAAAACGAGTGTTTGTTGCTTTGATTTACAAGCACTAACTTGAGATACGAGCGCGGCATAGTGACAGTGAACTCAACTGAAGACACACCTTGAGGCTACGTTCACGCCACATGATGCGCATTTAAATTTTTGGTAAATCCGATCTTTTTATGTAGTCGTTCACATTACAAAAACAAATGTGACTTCCACTGAGGACGGAATGAGTCCGTATGAGGGGCCGTTAGGGACATTATTCAGGATTAGCTCTCACACTTACTATTCAAATGCTTTCACACACACACAAACTACTGAAAGGCTCTCATAAGGACTACTCAAACATTCTCATGCGCACAAGTCTTGCTCTCATTAACACTACTCAAATGCTCTCATTGACACTACTCAAATGCTCTCATTGACAGGAGTCAAATACTCTCATTGCCTACTCAAATGCTCTCATTTACACTACTCAAATGCTCTCATTTACAATACTCAAATGCTCTCATTTACACTAGTCAAATGCTCTCATTTGCACTACTCAAATGCTCTCATTGACATGAGTCAAATGCTCTCATTTACACTACTCAAATGCTCTCATTGACGAGTCAAATGCTCTCATTGCCTACTCAAATGCTCTCATTGCACTACTCAAATGTTCTCATTTACACTACTCAAATGCTCTCATTGACACTAATCAAATGCTGTCATTGACACTAGTCAAATGCTCTATCTATCTATCTATCTATCTTAAAATAAATCCATCCATCCATTCCCAAGATTTTGTATGCAAGCATTTGAGATATATTTTAAGAATGGATTTGAGGATGGTATGTGAATATATTTGACATGTTCATGTGAGTGTGTTTGAGGTGTATGTGTCCAAACATTTGCCATTTTTATGTGAGCGTTTATTTATATGAGTTGAAGAGGAAGTGGTTTCAAAATAAAATATGGCATTGACCAACAGCCAAAAAGTACAATAGTAAGCCTAACGTAAGCAGTAGCGTTACATAGCATTATATTGTATAGTACATACATATATATTTTTAAGTTATGAATGAATGAATGCCAGTGATGTGTGCGAGAATGTGATTGACGTGCTCGCGTGACCACATTTGAGTAGTGTTGATGAGAGCAAGACGCGTGTGTATGAAAGCTTTTGAGTCGTGGTAATGAGAGCAAGACTCGTGTGTATGAGAGCATTTGAGTAGTGTCAATGAGAGCATTTGAGTAGCGTAAACGAGAGCATTTAAGTAGTGTTAATGAGACCAAGACCTGTGCGTATGAGAGCATTTGAGGAGTGTTAATGAGAGCATTTGAATAGTGTTAATGAGAGCATTTGACTCGTGTCAAGTAGAGCATTTGAATAGTGTAAATGAGAGCATTTGAGTAGCATAAACGTCACACACACTGCGCACAAACACAAGGCGTGTTTTGGGAACTAAATACAGCCCCTCAAATAGGTCTCGTGATAACACATTTTCAAGGATTTTTTGCAACCGGAGCCAAAATGTTCTTATATTTATATATTATTATATAAATATACACAAACAATTATATATATATATATATATATATATATATATATATATATATATCGTGATATATTTGTATTTATTCTTTGTCCGCCATTTGCTTTTGTCGGATGTCTGTTTTGTCAAACAATTGTGCCGTTCGTCACCTTTTGATGAAATATAGGTGAGATGAGCACGCCATGAGCGTCCATATTGCACTCGCGTTGGATACCGATTTATAGCCGCATATGAAAGAGGCCGACTGGTTAGAGCGTCAGCCTCACAGTTCTGAGGAGCAGGGTTCAATCCCCGGTCCCGCCTGTGTGGAGTTTGCATGTTCTCCCCCTGCCTGCGTGGGTTTTCTCCGGGCACTCCGGTTTCCTCCCACATCCCAAAAACATGCATGAATTGGAGACTCTAAATTGCCCGTAGGCATGACTGTGAGTGCAAATGGTTGTTTGTTTCTATGTGCCCTGCGATTGGCTGGCAACCAGTTCAGGGTGTACCCCGCCTCCTGCCCGATGACAGCTGGGATAGGCTCCAGCACGCCCGCGACCCTAGTGAGGAGAAGCGGCTCAGAAAATGGATGGATGGATGGATGAAAGAGGCCTGCGTCAAAAAAAAATTGAATTGTACTGTTCACATTGACATGAAAAAAACTCCAATACATGTCATATTCTGCAAAAAAATCTAAATTGACCTGGAATATGAACAGAGCCTCAGATTACCGGTACTTCTATTTTCACTTTAATTAATCAGTACCCAAGAAGTAGCTCTCAGTTTCAAAAAGGTCAGTGACCCCTGCTGTAGACGCATACTTTGTCATTTCTATCATATTGAAATGCTCATCTCCAAAAGTTGGATGACTTTCACTTTCTAATAACATCATGATCTTTGCAACAATGAAAAAATGAAACCAAATTGATTTAATTAAAAAAAAAATCAGTTAAAGTATTCACAATCAAAAGGTGGGCCTCGTGAAATAGCTTCTGGAAAATGCTACAACTGTCACAGATACTGGATGAATCGCAAGATCTGGAGGTGTTCCATTTGTTCTGTCTTATGTTTCTCCTCATTTCAATGCCAATTGGCACTTAGATTAGCTCTACTCCACTATCGAGTCACAAATTTGATTGATTTATGATTCAAATGTGTTATTTAAATTTGAGGGATTGCCCGGCCAAAGGAAAGAGTGAGACAGTTTATCCAATTTCAAAGCGCATGACTTCAGTTTTATAAGCACAATTAAAAGCATGAAATCACCATGAACGCACAATTAGCTGAAAGAAGAAAGGCTCACTTTTATTTTTCAGTGAAATGTTCACTGAAAAATAAAAGGCCAACCGTTTTTGTTATGCTTGCAGTTGTCTCATTCATGCATCGATATGAAAATAAATAAATAAATAAATGTTTAAACTGTTCCCCACCTTCACTAACTATCAAAGGCTGCGACATTAACGCTGCAAGCTCACCCTTCCAATGAGTGGCTGAGGTGGTGTTTATTTTCCGGCTTGTCTTTGTTTTGTAATTTTAAGAACTATGTCTCTCAGCCATAGTGTAATTATGTGGAGACAGAGACACAGGAAGGGGGGTTGCTCGAGACAGCCTTCTTCTCTTTCAGCCATGACCAGTAAACTGCCTGGAGCTGCTGGCCTTTTGAAGAACAGCCAAGACACTCCTCAAGTCCCTTTTAACCCCTTTGGAACGCCGAAAGATCTTTCTCACAGTGTACCTGGTTGTCTCAGAGTGGCTCCAACAGTGAAGGCCATGTGTCAAAGAAATTTTACATGGCATTCTTCAGAGAACAAATCCAGTGTTCTCTACAATGAAACCTCTTCATTTTCTTATTTTGACACTTAGTGGATAGCTTTACATGCCTCATTAGGAACATCATCCTTTTCACCTGTTCCCTGCTCTATTTAACCAGGGGGTTATTGCAGCAAGCAAGTTCAAAATGCTACACCTGAGTTCTGGCTTGACCTCCCCTGAATTTAAAACTGGGATTATTCAGATGGCGGCACGGTGAAAGACTGGTTAGCACATCTGCCTCACAGTTCTGAGCGCTGGGGTTGAAATCCCAGCCTGGCCTGTGTGGAGTTTGCATGTTCTCCCCGTGCCTGGGTGGGTTTTCCTCCCACATCCCAAAAACATGCATGGTAGGTTGATTGAAGACTCTAAATTGCCTGTAGGTGTGAATATGTACTTTATGAATAAAGTTTATTTATTTATTTACATTTTTATTTTGATGGCATTTTAGACCTAAATCTAACAGTTTATATGAATATACAGTAAATTGAATGAGATATGCATGACGTTTCCCATCCACGTCACATTTGGAAACCTAACAGATATCCAGTTAGACTGCATGGGGGGACTACACTTTTTTGTGCTCAAGGGCTACATTGGATTTTGAAAACAGACAGATGGGCCAGGTCATTTGTAGATGTTGTCAAAAGAAATTGTTAAAAATCATTTACTCTAATAATAAAACAATATTGGGCTCTTTAAAAATATTGTTTTATTTTATTTACAATAAATGTTTTAACCGATTATTTTTTAGACATATGATTAAAAACTAAATAAAAAAATGAATAAACATGGGATTTTTTTAAACAATAAAATTATTCATTCCCATTTCAAATATTATTTCTAATTAGTTAATGATTATTCATGAAGCAATTATTGAAATTTTGACATTTCAAATATATAGCTAACATTAACGTAGTAATGTTAAATAATAAAATAATAAATAAAATAATAAAATAAAAATAAATTAAATAATAAAATACTAAAAGTCAAATACTACTACTACTTATTTTATTGACAATAAATGAATAAACCAATGATTTCCTTTTGTAAATGAATGAAAAATGATGAATACAAAAGTAAAAGGTTTTATTTTACAAATAAAATAATTTATTCTCATTTTAAATGTAGTTATTTAGAACTAAGATGAATTAACTTAACCAATTGTTTATTAAAAACTAACAAATACATGTATTAAATTGAATTTATATTCAATCAATCAACCATTTCTAATAGAAAGTATTACAAAATAGATGAAATGAAAAAAATACATTTAATCCCATTTTTAGGAAAATCGACTTAATTAATGCAAAACATATTTGTGACTCTTGATAAATGCTTGTCGGGTCATGATTTCCTGCGGAACTATATTTCTTACACCATAACGGCCGTTTCACTGCGACAATGGCTTTTCTCATCAGCGGACATTTTGTTGCACAAAATTTGCACCAACATCAGCATAAACCCGCTGTCTTGTAGTTTGGGAAGACCAGCATATTATTTTACATGTATTTAGTTGTGCCTCGATATTAATGGGATAGCGGACAAGCCGTGTTTGCTTCTGGTGGGAGGAAGTAGAACGTCAGGTTTGAACAGACCGCTAGCGAGGTTAGATCCTCAATGTCCGTTACCACGGCAATTGAGTCAGAATTCCTCTTCCCCAGCTCTTTGGAACGGAATGATCAGACTTTCCCTCATCTCAAGGTCAACTTCCTCCAGGTTTTCACAGAACCTGCTTGCTGGAATAAACCCCCAGCTCTGCCTTTCACCTCAGTGCCAGATTGTTACTTGCCTTTTCAGTACACTACAGGCCTTTTTAAACTTGAACCTGTATTTAGAGCAACCTGTTCTTTGATACTGCCTGTTCTCCCGAACTCTGCCTCTGCATGCTGCCCGATCTGATTTGTAAGTCCCTCCTGCCTTTTTTTAACCTTGGCAATTGGATTTGGATTTTTGACTATTTGGGGCGGCCTTGTGCAGAGGCTAAAGGCTTCTTTATACTCGCGGAGACGGTGACGGCGCTGACGTCACTGCGGCTGTCCCACGCGTAGTTTGCCTTTATACTCGAGCGCAACCCACGCGCGCTGTTTTGAAAGTGTGCTGCGGTTCTCCTCCAAGTCGGGGGTACGTATGACTGCATATTTGTAGTTGTGCTCATAAGTTTACATACCCTGGCAGAATTTTTTAAATATTGTCGTTTTAACTACGACTGATGACTGAACAACAACCATCATTAATTTCTTTATGCTTATGTTTTGTTTAATGATGCTTTTCTCAAATTCTTGAGAGTTTAATTTGAATCTTAAATATTTAAAATAAAATGTGTTTTGCCTGGCCCTTCTTGTTTTCTTTCAAGAATTGTACACATCTTACAAATTGTGCCTCGGTAATCAAACATATGAGCACAACTGTGTCATTTCTTATTTACTAAATAAAAGTAGGGCTGAGAATTTCAAAATAAGAGCAAGTAAATAAAAATAAACTATTATGTGGTCAAATAAAGTGTTTAACTTCAGAATAATTATTTGGGAAAAAAAACTAAATACTGATAATCATGTTTTGATCATATGGGTAGAAGCAAAATCATGAATTGTAAAAATGCATTATACATAGGTAGAAGGGTTTTCCAGAATTTTGAGGTCAACTTTGGGGGTGTATATTATACATGGGTGCGCATTAGACACCAGAAATTACGGTAACCGACAATATTCACCTGTTTGCCCTGTCTCCTCCAGGCCTCCTGTGTTCCTCAGCCAGTGACCTAGTGCCTCATCACCTCTTGCCATACCTGGTTGGTTTCCAAGGCAGTTTGAGCCAGTGAGTGTCAATCTCTTTGGACATTCATTACCTGTCGTTACATGTTAACTAATCTGTGATGTCCTTTTAGGAGCTACAGCCTCCATTTGGCTCCCTTTGAAGGATTCTCCCCGAATGCCTTCTGTCAACTAAAAGTTATCCAACTTTTCAGGTTTAGCTTAGTCGTACTTGTGGGTCCATACTGGTATTCTGACATTTTGACTCTGTGATTGCCTTCCATCTGGCTCCCAACTTGTCATGCAGAAAACAAGGTGAAAATGTTTCCCTCATGCTGTATGTTTATGAATTGAACTCTTGCATTTTTGTTTGTTTGTTTGTTTGAAATAGTCACATGAGCAGTTGGAAAAGATGGTTGATATTGTGACCAAATTGCAAAATAATTAACACTGGCTGTGCTTTTGTATTTGTATAATAACCCCTCTCTCTTTGCAACCATTTTGTTAGTGGAAGCAGTGCACCTCAGCTAGCAGTGATGGTTAAATATCACATTTAATTAAATTTGATTAGGTTAATTTCTGTAAAACAGGTCATGAATATTTAGGATGAAATGTTTAAAAAAATGGCGGCACGGTGGCCGACAGGGGCGGCACAGTGGACGACTGGTTAGAGCGTCTGCCTCACAGTTCTGAGGACCGGGGTTCAATCCCCAGCCCCGCCTGTGTGGAGTTTGCATGTTCTCCTCGTGCATGTGTGGGTTTTCTCCAGGCACTCCGGTTTCCTCCCACTTCCCCAAAACATGCATGGTAGGTTAATTGAAGACTCTAAATTGCCCGTAGGTGTGAATGTGAGTGCGAGGGGTTGTTTGTTTCTATGTGCTTTGCGATTGGCTGACGACCAGTTCAGGGTGTACTCTGCCTCCTGCCCTACGATAGCTGGGATAGGCTCCAGCACTCCCGCGCCCCTTGTGAGAAGAAGCGGCTCAGAAAATGGATGGATGCATGTTTAAAAAAAAATCTCATGGCATTTAGGGGTCTGCTTTGTGGTTACATTTAATTGATGTTAGGATTATGAGGGCATTCTTGGACACGTCTCCCCTGTAAGCTGTCCTTGGACCAAAAAATTTTTCAGAACCCTTGCTCTCGTGACTGTGATTCAAAAAAGTGACAAGCGACAAATGTGACTTTTTGTGGTGTTATTGGAGACTTCTGTGTTCTCCGAGACTCTCTCCAGAGCAGGGAATGTTCATGCCTCCGTGTCCACACTGCAAATGAATGGCGCTTGCGTGACGCCATCACTGACTTTTACATATTTAAATGCATTTTCCCTATTTAAAGGCACCCAACTATTTCAACAAAAAATAAATACGGCACCTTTAAGTGTAAAAAACAATACCAATTGACGTAACGTATTGCATTGGCATTTGGTAGCTGTTTTAATCAGGCTTCTAATATAAAGTGCAAGGAGATCTGAATGCAAGTGAATGAGGCCTGTACTCTATAACAAAGGGAGCAAATCTTTAGGTGTGGCCAAATCAACGGTTTGGCAGTCTTAAAAAGAAAGCTTAAGAACATCAAAGGCCTGGAAGACCTCTAAAGACAAAACTGCCTCACCAACAGAAGTCAAAAATACTCTCCAAAAGGTCGCCATGTTATTGTCAATGTCTACAATCAAGAGATGCCATCATGAATGCAAATGTCAAGGGTGTACAACCCACTGGTAGTATTAAGAATAGAAAATAAAATTGTAAATACACTTCAATCTCATTTTGATTGTTACATTTCAAATCCATTGTGGTTGTGTCCATCCATCCATCTATTTTCTACCTCTTATCCGAGTTCGGGTCGCACGGGCAGTAGCTTTAGCAGGGACGCCCAGACTTCCCTCTCCCCAGCCACTTCATGCAGCTCTTCCGGGGGGATCCCGAGGCGTTCCCAGGCCATCCGAAGGATGTAGTCTCTCCAGCGTGTCCTGGGTCGTCCCCGGGGTCTCCTCCCGATGGGACGTGCCCCGAACACCTTACCGGGGAGGAGTCCGGGAGGCATCCGAATCAGATGCCCCAGCCACCTCATCTGGCTCCTCTCGATGTGAAGGAGTAATGGCTCTACTCTGAGATCCTCCCAGATGACCGAGCTTCTCACCCTATCTCTAAGGGAGAGCCCGGACACCCTGCGGAGGATACACATTTCGGCCACTTGTATCCGGGATCTTGTTCTTTCGGTCACGACGCACAGCCCGTGACCATAGGTGCAGGTAGGAACGTAGACCTTCGTAGGCTTCGCCTTTCGGCTTAGCTCCTTCTTTACCACAACGGACCGATACAAAGTCCGCATCACTGCAGACGCTTCACCGATCTGCCTGTCGATCTCCCGTTCCATTCTTCCCTCACTCGTGAACAAGACCCCAAGATACTTGAACTCCTCCACTTGGGGCAGGATCTCATCCCCGACCTGAAGAGGGCACGCCACCCTTTTCCAACTGAGGACCATGGTCTCAGATTTGGAGGTGCTGATTCTCATCCCAGCCGCTTCACACACAGCTGCGAACTGCTCCAGTGAGGTCACGGCTTGATGAAGCCAACAGAACCACATCGTCTGCAAAAAGCAGAGATGCAATACTGAGGCCACCAAAACGGACCCACTCTACGCCTCGGCTGCGCCGAGAAATTCTGTCCATAAAAGTTATGAACAGAATCGGTGACAAAGGGCAGCCTTGGCGGAGTCCAACCCTCACCGGAAACGAGTCCGACTTACTGCCGGATATGCGGACCAAACTCTGACTCCAGTCATACAGGGACCGAACAGCCCGTATCAGGGGTTCGGTACCCCATACTCCCGAAGCACCCCACACAAGACCCCCCGAGGGACACGGTCAAACCCCTTCTCCAAGTCAACACAATACATGTAGACTGGTTGGGCGAAGTCCCATGCACCCTCGAGGACCCTCCCAAGGGTGTAGAGCTGTTCCACGGCCAGGACAAAAACCACACTGCTCCTCCTGAATCTGAGATTTGACTTCCCAACGGACCCTCCTCTCCAGCACCCCTGAATAGACCTTACCAGGGAGGCTGAGGAGTGTGAGCCCCCTGTAGTTGGAACACACCCGCCGGTCCCCCTTCTTAAACCTCCCTTCACCAGCTCAGTCTGCCAATCGAGAGGCACTGTCCCCGATGTCCACGCGATGTTGCAGAGGCGTGTTAACTAGGACAGCCCTACAACATCCAGAGCCTTGAGGAACTCCGGGCGAATCTCATCCACCCCCGGGGCCTTTCCACCGAGGAGCTTTTTAACCACCTCGGTGACCTCAACCCCAGAGATAGGAGAGCCCGCCTCAGAAAACCCAGACTCTGCTCCCTCATGGGAAGGCGTGTCGGTGGAATTGAGGAGGTCTTCGAAGTATTCTCCCCACCGGCTCACAACGTCCAGAGTCGAGGTCAGCAGCGCCCCATCCCCACTATACACAGTGTTGATGGTGCACTGCTTCTCCCTCCTGAGACGCCGGATGGTGGACCAGAATTTCCTTGAAGCCGTCCGGAAGTCTTTCTCCATGGCCTCACCGAACTCCTCCCAAGCCCGAGTTTTTGCTTCAGCGACCACCAAAGCTGCATTCCGCTTGGCCAGCCGGTAGCCATCAGCTGCCTCAGGAGTCCCACAGGCTAAAAAGGCCCAATAGGACTCCTTCTTCAGCTTGACGGCATCCCTCACCGTTGGTGTCCACTAACGGGTTCGGGGATTGCCGCCACGACAGGCACCGACCACCTTACGGCCACAGCTCCGGTCGGCCGCCTCAGCAATGGAGGCGCGGAACATGGTCCACTCGGACTCGATGTCCCCCGCTTCCCCGGAACATGAGCAAAGGGAAACCTGAGTCAATTTTTTATCGTCGTCATAAGGGGTCTTTGAGCCGTGCTTTGTCTGGTCCCTCACCTAGGAGCCTGTTTGCCATGGGTGACCCTGCCAGGGGCATAAAGCCCCAGACAATTTAGCTCCTAGGATCATTGGGACACACAAACCCCTCCACCACGATAAGGTGACGGCTCAAGGAGGGGTTGTGGTTGTGTATGAAGGCAAAATTGTAAAATAAATAAATAAAAAATAAAAATAAAAGACAGTGCTTCCGGGTCTAACTTGTCTCTGTACATATATAGTGTAATGGCGGTAAGTCGTATTAAGTATTCAGTCATAAAGCAAATATGAAGTAAGACACATTTTTTAAATAAATTCCCAATGTACATCATTATAAAGTAACAAGGGTGTGATGTTGTAGCCAGTTGTTGGGACAACAACTGGCTACAACATGATCCACTTCAGTGTATGCACTAAACATATTTGCCTTTGCCAAAGACAGGTCATCTTGCCATTTTATGTGTTTGACAACATCAAGCCAAGGAGGGTCTTATCAAACTGACATTGTGGTTGAGATGTAACAGAGGCTATGCCAAGGAGAAGTCTTGGAGAAGAGTTGTTGCAGGCAGATGACTGTCCAAATGACAGTAAGAAAAGCGTGTGGCTTAACCCCAACATGTAAAAACAGAAATACATATTCAGTGGTTTGTTTGTGCTTTCAGACTTAAAGCTACAACATTTTACTTTGCATTAAAATATGAGCAAATATGTGAAGGTTCTCTTGAATATTCCATTGTCAGGACAAATTAGTATTGTCAGACATGTGCATGGGAGATAACAGCAGTAATATTAGAAACAGGTCCTAGTATGTTCTAGAGCAGTTGTGCACCTCTTTGAACGACAATCACAACAATAATCTGCAAGTGGCGTTGAATGGGCCTTTGCAACACCTATTCATGGAAAACCTTCAAAATGATCGTCAAACTTTCACACCATCCCCCGCCCATATTTAGATGATGTCTCCCATGTGTCTTGTATTCAACTGGTTCTGATTCAGGCTCATTTGGCCGAATTCCGTAGTTGGGGTTCAACAGGATGAACTCGGGAATTCTCCCCAAATGGCTGCTTCAAACCAAAATGGCCGACTTCCTCTTCAATTTCAGGCGTGGGTCCTTGACACGTTTTTGTGAATCCTGTTGAACAAATATTGGGCTTTGCGCACCTCTCGCTCTCCCCCTCTCTCTCTCTTCCCAGTAATCAGCACCACCCCGGCCGCGCACCTGTTGCCAATCAGCACGCTAAACTACCTGGATTTAAACCTGCTAGATTCAGGAAATCGGCACCACAGTGTTAACGCTCACCCGTGGTACATTGGCTCTATCTACGCACGTAAGCTACGCTACTTCTGACAATTGTACTCATCACCGTGTTCCTCCTTGACTGCAGCGCTCCTTCCGTGTTCACCACCTCGCTGTTCTCTTCAGCCACCCCGCCGCTTCCCGCACGTTCCTTGTCCCGACTGTCCACATCACGCCTTGGAGATCCCACCCTGAACTCAAATACAAATAAACCATTCTCCATGACTTCTTCCGCCTCCATCTGCTTCTGGGTCCAGTCAACATCAATACTATTATATCGTGACAATATTTATATATAATTTTTTTTACCTCCTAAGTGACCTTTGGAGAAGTCAGGACCCTAAAATACCTCAAGTTTACAAAAATTTAGTTTTGGGGCATGACCTACATTAACAACCTTAATTCAAATATTTGCTCCATGAAGTTACATTCATTTATTCTTAACAGTCCATTCCCTTCATTTTTTAGTGTTTCTCTTGGCTGCACTGCTTGAGGTACAGTTGATGTATTTATTTTTTTTAGCCTCTATGCGGTGCCATTGCAATCTATCATATCAGCTCATCATAGTTTTCAGAATCAGTACTGCAGGCCAATGTAACAAACTATATGAGTAATGGGACTAGTTCTTGAACCAATCAGATTTCAAATTCACTTCAGGCCCACAATAACGTGAGCATTTTTTCGTCCTCTGATTGGTTGTAAGAACAAGCCTCAACTTGCAAAACGCATCTGCAGTGATCACACATTAATACATTTTATAATCAGCATCTGTCGCATGTGATGGATTTTGTATGAACTGTTTATGTTTTTGTCATCCATCCATTTTCTGAGCCGCTTCTCTTCACGAGGGTCAAGGGCGTGCTGGAGCCTATCCCACCTATCATCGGGCAGGAGGCGGGGGGATTGAACCCCGGTCCTCAGAACTGTGTGGCAGACGCTCTAACCAGTCGTCCACCGTGCCGCTGTTTTTGTAAATTTATGAGATAAATATTGATTCTGAACTGCTCCAGATAATGGACTGTACGTGGCATAGTTGCGTACTGTTATATTGCCTTTTTGCATAATCTTTATGGTTTCTATCATTGTGATGTGAGTGGTGGTATTAAGAGGATTAAGTGAGGAAAATCCAGTCTGAAGGCACAGGTACCAAATGCATGGCCAGTCACTGACCTCTCTGACAGCGTGAGAGCATTATTTTTGCTACAGCTCTCATATTGTATTTGTGGCAGTGTACCCAGCGAGTGTATTTTGAATACTTACGTTCAATTAACCTTTTCTGTTGTTAAGTAAACATTAAAAAATAACAAAAAACCTTTAACCTTTTGTTTTTCAATGCCAAATTCCCAAACCTGTATTTGTGGACACGGATTCCATCCAACATCTTTCCTACAGCACATTAACTCCGCACTGAAAGGCCGAAGCCGAGACTTTAACCGGAACTGTCACGATTCGATTTTAACTGGACCCAGAAGCAAGCGGAGGCTGAGAGGTTTGTGGTGAAAGGATTACTGAGGAGGATATGGAAATGGATCCTTGAGGCGCACTGGCGGGTTGTCAAGACAGGGAATGTGCGGCAGGCGATGGCGTGAGCAGGTGGATGGCTTGGCGGTGTGGTGGAAGAAGTCAATACGGTGGGGAACACGGAAGGAGCACTGAGGACAAGGAAGAACATGGAGGTCAGAAGTTTTGCGAAGACTGGCATAGCTTACATGTTGGTCAGAGACCCAGTGTACCATGGGAGAACGTTAATACTCTGACAGTGGAGTCCTGGATCTGGCAGGCTTAAATGCAGGCACAGTGGAGTGCTGATTGGCAACAGGTGCGCGGCCGAAGTGGTGCTGATTACTGGGAAAAGAGAGAGGGTGAGAAAGAGAGGGCAAGAGGGGCGCAAAGCGCCACCCAAGCTCCAACTACGGAACTCAAGGGACAGACCATGACAGGAACCTCAGAATAGTGCGGAAGACATTCTGGCAACGAGGTGCATAATTGACAGTGTTTGAATAAAGATGGTGTAATTACTCCGAGAAGAAGTAATCGATTCGAATACTCATCCTGTTTGTGTTGCAGTCCATGTCATTATTAACAATTTTTATATTGGATGCCTGTTTTATTTGTTCAAATGACTACATATGCAGTTTTGAAACCAATGCAAATTTACTCAGCACGTTTGTTGTCTAAGCTGTGATAAGTGTAAACACTATACCTGGAATCGGAACACACAAATGATAAAAGATGAGGTGCAAGACAAATTGGCAAGACTTCCATCGAAAACAAACGAATGTAATTCCATCCATCCATTTTCTGAGCTGCTTCTCCCGACTTTGGTCGCGGGCGTGCTGGAGCCTATCCCAGCTGTCATCGGGCAGGAGGCGGGGTACACCCTGAACTGGTTGCCAGCCAATCGCAGGGCACATACAAACAAACAACCATTCGCACTCACAGTCACACCTACGGGCAATTTAGAGTCTCCAATTAATGCATGTTTTTGGGATGTGGGAGGAAACCGGAGTGCGCGGAGAAAACCCACGCAGGTACGGGGAGAACATGCAAAATCCACACAGGCGGGGGCCGGGGATTGAACCCGGGTCCTCAGAACTGTGAGGCTGACGCTCTAACCAGTAGGGCACCGTGCCGCCCGAATGTAATTCATTTTACAATAATCATAGACCACAAAATCAAGTATAAAACGACCCCCACTTGGTTTTCAATTTGTTATTGTTGATAGATAAAAGGTTTCCTTTGCAGACTCACATTCAGCAGGAAATGCAACCAGAGGATGGCTGATTTTTCTTCTTGCAGAGGTTCAAATGTTTTCCATATTGTTGGACTCTAAATGGATGCAGGAAATGCTGTCACTCCAGTCTGCTTTCCAAACTTCCAGAATGAGGTTTTGGCTGCGGCAGATGCCAGTGCAGTAAATTCCAGCGCAACACCGACCCAGCTCAGGTTTCTTCCTGTTGGTAGAGAGACTCCACCCTCGCTTGGTTCTTCAGATGAAATGAGTTGATTTGAATCTGTTTGGGTTGTATTGAGAAGACTCTATGCATGTTGCTTAGGTGACCTGCGGACATCATTTGACGGTTGAAATGTTGACCAGACATGCACACGAAGACTGTTGTGAAAATTAGGACAAACGTGAATCTGAATAGTCTCCAGGTTTTATGCAAACAAAAGGGAAAAGAGTGTACATATGCATTGATTTAGTGTAGCAATTACCTATTTGTATTGCCTTCATCTTGACAACAAGCCAAATGTGTGCAATGTTTTTTTTCATCAGTCTGTTTTATGAATTCTCATTTTTGCTGTCTTCAAATAAAACAAACCGTAAATAATCAGAGAAGGACCAGAGATGAAGCTTTTGGACAAACAATCTTGACAGATAATTATTTCCATGGAAAAAAGGCCAGGCCAATTTAAAATATGACAACCCAAACTGCTTGAGTAATTTATATTGCCTCCTTTATCACTTTGTATGTCTTTCTCTCTATTCTTCCACACTGATGTTATTCCACATTTCAAAGTGATGTACTATTTGAAGATTTCAGCCCAGTTTTTTTCCCCCGCTATAACAGGAGAAAGTTATGGTTTGAAAAGGAGATATAAACACTCTCACCAGCCACAATATTAAGTATGCATGTATAAATAAACATATTGTTTAATTGATACTTTAATAGACCATGGTTAGGTATATCAAGGAAGACATTTTGATACAAATCTTATGTTGGCTCTCATTAGATGTGCTAGTGTACCAAAGTGTACCAAATGTTATGTTCCCACATGTTGAAATATCGATCCATCCATTTTCTGAGCTGCTTCTCCTACTAGGGTCACGGGCGTGCTGGAGCCTATCCCAGCTATCATCGGGTAGGAGGCGGTACACCCTGAACTGGTTTACAGCCAATCGCAGGGCACATACAAACAAACAACCATTCGCACTCACAGTTACACCTACGGGCAATTTAGAGTCTCCAATTAATGCATGTTTTTGGGATGTGGGAGGAAACCGGAGTGCCCGGAGAAAACCCACGCAGCCACGGGGAGAACATGCAAACTCCACACAGGCGGGGCCGGGGATTGAACCCCGGTCCTCAGAACTATGAGGCTGACGCTCTAACCAGTCGTCCACTGTGCCACGTGTTGAAATAGACTAATGGAATCTTTTGTATAAATCTGTCAGCCAAGCAGAGGTAAGAAATGTCTACCTGTCAATGCTAGTGTTGCAGGTACTAGCCTGAGCCCTAAAGGCAACACAATATGATTACTGATGATCTGATGCGGTGGCACAGTGGACGACTGGTTAGAGCGTCTGCCTCACAGTTCTAAAGAGCAGGGTTCAATCCCCGGGCCCGCCTGTGTGGAGTTTGCATGTTCTCCCCGTGTTTGTGTGGGTTTTCTCCGGACACTCCGTATTCCTCCCACATCCCAAAAGCATGCATGGTAGGTTAATTGAAGACTCTAAATTGCCCGTAGGTGTGAATGTGAGCGCGTATGGTTGTTTGTTTATATGTGCCCTGCGATTGGCTGGCCACCAGTTCAGGGTGTACCCCGCCTCCTGTCCGATGATAGCTGGGATAGGCTCCAGCGCGCCTGCGACCCTAGTGAGAAGCGGCTCAGAAAATGGATGGATGGATGATCTGATGACTATTTCAGACAATGCACGCTTTGCAATTCTGCAATAATTTATATTCTACTGTATTTGGGTGTGTTCCCCTGACAGTAGGGGCGTGCGGAGAGGTGCTCGAAGTAAAAAGGGGAACCATGGAACATTTTTTTTCATTGTGGAAACTGTAAATATAACGTGGGCACAAATTGCTAGTTTTTTGCCACGCCATACATAGAAGTAGAGGCCGACTAAAGACAATGGGCAGGGATAAAACCTTGCATTGCAGGCTATTGACAAAATCAGATTAAATGAGACTTGCCTTTAAGGACCCCGGGGATTGAGACGCGTCATTTGCTTGCCCAGATATCAAAATTGATCATAAGAATTTAATCCACAAATTTGTATTTTGTGCACACATTATATCTATTTTGGCCATACAAAAAATTTAAATATCAACAAAAAGATTGTTTCTTCAATTTCTTGTTCATTTTAATGCATGGTACCCCTAAAGCTATATTACCTGAAGAATACAATGAACATGACAAAATACAGCTGATTCCATTGTTACTTTATGTTCTATTTGGCATGTGCTTAATTGTATTCCGAGTGATTTTTATTTATTAGCAAGAAAACCATGGAGCATGGCTTGATATCAGCTCTTAACTGAAACTCTTTTGTGCTGTTTTTGTTGCCATCATTTTATATTTGTTATTTACCTTTAGTTGTACCAGACATTAAAAAGAAACTAAAAGAAATGAGTGTGGTTAATATTTTTTCCATTTATATGCAAAGCAGTCCCTGAACACAAATTGTGAGCAAGCACAAATTGAAGAACATTTCTTCTTCATTAAAATAGCTACAGCAAGTCAGGTATGTAGGCTAGGTAATAATATCAACCTGAGCTTAGGACTTATTTTTTTTCTTTTTTCATCAAAATGCTCTAAATTTATGATCTGAAAGGGCTTGGACCACGTCGTCAGACGCGTGTGAACTTTTCACCGTAATGACCGACTCACTCCACAGTCCACTTGGTCCCTTAACCACACACCAGATCACACCAGAGCAATGAATGCTACTAGTTTCTCCATGCAGGTGGCATCTTGAAGCTTTCATTGCAAACAATGTGTGTGTCTGTGTGTGTGTGTGTGCGTGTGTGTGTGTGTATATAATATATATATATATATATATATATATATATATATATATATATATATATATATATATATATATAATTATCGATATCTACTTGTATTGCTGAACAGAAAAAAAGAAAAATGTGGTTGAATGCTTGACTAATGCTTAAGTCTAACGACCCAGCTCAAATTTAGGTAGAAAAGGGTGAAATCAGTTTGAAAGTCCTCATTCTTCTTCAAAATGGTTCAATGTAAAAGTTATTTTGAGGGTTTCAAGATATTGATAAAATAAACAATTTAGTGAAATACATTTGTTCGGCACTGTAAATGGCTAGGAGCCTCAATATATATATATATTTTTTCCGACACATTTTTTCCATCCATCCATCCATTTTCTGCACCGCTTATGCTCACACGGGTCGCGGGCGTGCTGGAGCCAATCCCAGCTATCTTCGGGCGAGCAGCAAGGTACAACCTGAACTGGTCGCCAGCCAATCGCAAGGCACAGATAAACAAACAACCATTCGCACTCACATTCACACGTACGGGCATTTTAGAGTATTTAATTAACCTACCATTCATGTTTTGGGGAAGTGGGAGGAAACCGGAGTGCCTGGAGAAAACCCACGCAGGCACGAACATGCAAACTCCACACAGGCGAGGCCGGATTTGAACCCGGGTCGTCAGAACTGTGAGGCAGATGTGCTAACCAGTCACACACCGAGCCGCCACACATTATTTTTCATTACCATTATATTACAGAGGTACAGCATGAGCATGGAATGGGAACAATATACAGTATTTGACAAATTGTGGGATTCCTTTTCTATTTAAAATTAGTTGCTTCACAGTGCAATTTCACCTTTGCCCAGGTGTCATTGTACTGACGTCTGAGCAGTGACATATAAAATGACTTAAAAGACTTTTCATACTTATGTTGAATGTAATGGGATGCTTTCATTTAAATTATGCCTTTCCATAATTATAATGGCAAATGTAAACTTTCATTGATTAATATGTTTATATGCTATACACATTATTGCAATGACCGATGTATTGACGTAAGTATGTGTAAATAGTTTCCAGAATGTTTGGGAAGCAATTATTGGCAGATGACAGCTCTTTACTTTCTTATGGTGGACTCCTGCTGCCCTCTATTGACAAAAACCAACAGCTAGCTCGTGTTAAGACAGACGTTACACAAATGAATTGAAGGCTTTATGTTTTGCAGAAACATATCCATCCATCCATCCATGTTCCGGACTGCTTATCCTCACTAGGGTCGTATCTCAGCTGACTCTGGGTAAGAGGCGGTGTACTGGTCGCCAGCCAATCGCAGGGCACATAGAAACAAACAACCATTCGCACTCACATTCACACCTACGGGCAATTTAGAGTCTTCAATTCACCTTCCATGTATGTTTTGGGGATGTGGGAGGAAAGCGGAGTACCCGGAGAATACCCACGCAGGCATGGGGAGAACATACAAACTCCACACAGCCAAGGCCGGATTTGAACCTGGGTCGTCAGAACGGTGAGGCAGATGTGCTCATCAGTCGTCCACCGTGCCGCATAACAGTTAAAAATATCAGTGATCATCATTCCGCAGATGCAGCTTGGTAGAACTACAACTTGAAGTAGTTGGTCTCAGGGCAAACATGGGGAACACGTTTTGGAGATGTGGCACGTTATAAAATAGTCATCCCCCAATTAATTTCTGCATATGACAGATGACCGTTTGCCAGTATTCAGCATGGTGGAAAGCACTGTAGATTCAGGTATTTACCTGTTCAGTCTATCGTCACGGGGGTGCCACCGGAGCCAGCGTAGAGGAGTGGTCACAGTACGGTGAATGAGACGAGATGCAATAGTCGTGCTGAGGCATTGTGTTTTTTTTTTTCTGTTAACAGGTACATGTGTGTAACGTGTATGAATACATCTTGAGAAACTACAGAATTGTAACAGGCAATAGTTTGAGATGTCTTCAGAAAGTATAGCATAGGAAGTACAGATAGCTATCGGCGCTGCGTTAGCAGTGTTAGCTGCACTAGCTGCAACTGTTAGCAACAAGACTCGTGGTGGTTATTGAGATGTGCTATGTTCATAGAACGCATCATGACAGTAATAGTAATGCCATGTTTGCCAGTTAATACGGCTATATTGATGTGAAGTCAAAGTTTAAGGAACAATATGTCACTTCCGAATACGGGATACACTCGTGTGACAATAATAATGTTAAGGAAACTGACTTTATTACGGTCAATGGATGTTACGTATGATAGAATGTGGTCCAAAGGGTATAGTTGATACTGTTTCTTAATTGAAGGCATAGACAATGTTAAGGTAGTCAGGTATTGTGTCTACATTAGAAATAGGCACCGGAGCCACCCTAGAACAGTGGCCACAGTACGGTGAATGGGACGAGATTCAACAGTCGTGCTGACGCATTGTGTTTTTGTTTTCTCCTCTGCCTCACAGAGACCTCACAATATAATCTAGTCAATAATATAATCAATACCGTATACGCCAGTAGAATCATACCTATGATGAAAAAAGGCTATCCTTTGAAATTTATTACAAAGCATTTAGAAGAAGGTTACCAGAATTAAAAATTAATATTTTATTTGAATAATGTTCAATTTTAATAATGTTCAGTTTTCATGTTTTGTGACCTTTTAGACTCCAGATGCATTAAGCCATACATGCTAGTGGATAAATATAAATGTAAATATTTCAGAGGTGGGTATACTGAGGGAAAAACAGTATATTGCCCAGAGAAAACCCACGCAGGCACAGGGAGAACATGCAAACTTCACACAGCTGGGGCCGGGGATTGAACCCCGGTCCTCAGAACTGTGAGGCTGACGCTCTAACCAGTCGCCCACCGTGACGCGCGTGTAGTTATAATGATGTTTAATCATGCGTAAAAAGAAGTTGTCATATCTCAAAATTAAAAGTAATGTATTTTGTTTTCCTCCTCTCAAATTGCAAGCTGCAATTGTGATTTAATTGTTTCTTCATTATGCCCCTAAGTCACTGATGGTGTAGTGGTACACTCGCCTGTCTTTGGTGCGGGCAGCGTGGGTTCAGTTCCCACTCAGTGGCGGTGTGAACGTGAGTGTGAATGGTTGTCCGTGTCTATATGTGCCCTGCGGCTGACTGGCGACCAGTTCAGGGTGTAGTCCGCCTTTCGCCCGAAGTCAGCTGGGATAGGCTCCAGCGCCCTGTGACCCTAACCTGGATAAGTGGTATTGAAAATGAATGGATGCATGGATATTAGGCCCCTTTATAGCCAATGGAAGCTTCAGGTGCTGTAAACATGGATTGCAGTATATCTTTTTTCCCACTAGAGGGTAGTGTAGTGGATCCTTTTCACTGAAAGCGAACGGCTTTCTGTAATTTCAGTGTAATAAACTCACTCGGTGCACATGCATGTGACATGCATGATCACGATAACACACAATAAAATTACTTATAGCTAATAGGGGAGGGAATTGCAGAGTAAAAAATTATATTATGGCAGTACTACTCCTAGTACTACTACTAGGTAGTAGTAGTTTTACATTAAAATTAGTTACATTTTTAGTTGAGTAGTAGCCATAGTAGTAGTAATACAGTTCCAATTCTCATGAAGTGTGAGATCAGTAACAATGTCCATATTTGATCCAGATTCCAGCATTGATGATGTATAGCCAGCAATATTGATGCGATACAACATTATAACCACATTTTGTCTCATCCTTATGTTGCTATTACAGTACATTGCATTATAAATAACAGAAGGGAACTAATGCAATACAGTGCCATTCTTATTAATTACTACAGCCAAACTAGTAAACATTTTGTCAAATGAATGCCTCTCTGACAGTATACATCAAAGTTGAGGATTTTTATTTTTGTTAATGCAGGATTATTGTATTTGATCACATTAGATTGTGCATGTGTATCTAATGTTTTGTCTGGTGACTATATTTAGAGTAGTTAAAATGGCCTGGGAAAGCCTGACAATATTAATCTGCAATAAGTTTGTATTTTACTTGATCTGGTCTGCTGTAAAGATGCTGAAGGTATGAAACATGACCTGTGTTTGTTATGAGCTCTGCCACATTGAATTATCAGCCAGACTCGATCACACACATCTGCACATCATTATTGCACAATGCTGTGATGCTCATCAGATTTGGAAATCCCAAGTGAGTCATCGCCCACCCAGTGGACTTGAGTGCTGCAAAGAACCATGTGCATGTGTCAAATGATATGAAATGATGTCTCACATGAGACACAGACCTCCATGCTGCTTCCCTTTACATCTCCAACTGGATGACTTCAACTCAATATCCTGTCTGCTATCACTGAGATTAGGTAGGTATGCTAACAACAGGAAATTTGCTCTCATGGGGCATTACCAACAGTGATTTTTGATGATTCATGAGTTAAGTCATAGTGGTGGTATCCCAAAGATCAATGCAGGATCAGCTGCGATTCTAGATGAAGTCGCAGTTGGGAAAAGAGGCTATCTCAAGGATTGTTGTTTCATGTGAGTCATCACTCAAGTGAGGGTAAGTGAAACGTGGTGACTTACCTGCACTGTGACTCACAGGTTTGTGTACGGTACACCCATATCAGCAAAGTCATACAGACAGAGCCCAAGGGCAACCAATGTATGACGAGGCTGCTCTGTTATGTTACTACACAACAACAGTGTGACCCGAATCCCTCTGTCAGCTTGGTCCGCCAGCACCTCCTAAACAAAAGTAAAATAGATCAACTCCTGTTGCTGAATGGGAGGTCAGCTCTCTTTTACTGGGAATTTATTAGAATCAGTATTCAATAGTTTAAAAACATAATGGATTATCATTAATAATTGTAATAAAAGGCTAGGTGTGGTTGTACTCATAGCATTTCAGATCTTCATGTTACACAAATTAATATCAATTATATACAATCTATATATAGTGGTATATTACAATCATAACTATAATGATCAAACCATTTTGAACATTTACTACAGTGCAAAAAAATTCTTGTCATGTACAATTAATGTTCCGAGATTGAAGGTGTATATTGTAAAATGAATTTTAACAATACAATAAAGCGTTAACCTTCTTGTTGAAAACGATTCCCATTACGGTAAACCATTTCAGTCAGAATTATGAGCATGTGAGTGGGAAAGATGAAACCAAATTATTAGGGATGTCCCTAGCGAAAATCGGGGTCGATGACATGATTTTTAGCTGATCGAGAGCTAGTGAAAAAGAAAAACATTTTCTGACATTTTAAATGTCACAAAGTGACAAAATAATACAAAGGTACAACGATCTTGCCATATGAAACAGTAATAGCTTCGTTTTATATTAAACAATATAACTTTTCGGGGTATTTTTTAGGTTTTACACGATCATGATTTTTGGGGCCGATCACCGATCAGTGAATTTAAAAAAACGATCACCGCTCCGATCACAAGATGGAGGAATGTTTATTTAAATGACCTGTTCATTTACTGTACAGACTTGTGTACTTAATTGCTCAAAAATTATATTGACAATAAATAATGTATCTTTGTTCCTCTATTTCTGCCAGTGAGAACAAATGAATGGTCTTCTATTAGATGGCAGGAAGTAAATAAAGTAATTAATGTAGCCACTTTTTTGTAGCCACGCGGCGACGTGGAGTTAATGTCTTTTGCGGTTGATCGGCTCAGCGAATTATGACATTAAAGCCGATCAGCCGATCAGCATAAAATGCTAAATATCAGCCGATACCGATCAGCCAATAAAATCGTGCGTGACACTCACACACAAACAGTCTGCCTTCCCTGGCCGTGCTTTAATCTATTTAATGACACCCGAGGTGTAGTTTACTGTCAAGCTAAACGTGCAACAAAAATAATTACACACATTGTATAATGAAATACAAAACACACATGATCGTTTCAGAAATCGCCATTGTAATGCTAACAGTCAATGGAAGCCCACATTGGCGGGCTTGCTAGAATTAGCATTAGTTCACGGGTGGAATTTACCTTCAAATAACTCATATTTAAACCCAAACACCGTAGTAAGATATACAGACAGTTAGTTTTAACAATACTGACAGGGATATATTCTTCCTAATCTGTGTTTTAGCGCTACGTTCTTCTTCTACTCGTTTTTACTGCAAACATGTAGCTTTACATTTGCATTAAAGGTTTACCATAATACAGTATGAATAAAATAAAATGAATAGATTTTAAAAAGCGTCTCAGGGATGTTTTAGTGGTATATTCACTCACCTGACTTCTGTGCTGGGAGCTTGGGTTCAGTTCCCTGTTGGTGACAGTGTGAATGGTTGTCTACCTCTGTATGTGCCTTGTGTTTGAGTGCCAGCCAATCCAAGGGGTAGTCCACTTTTTGCCCGAAATCAGCTGGGAGCTGAAGCCTACCTTCAGCTCCCGAATGACCACAGGAAAATGAGTGAAGGACAATTTTTTTTTTTAAATGTAAAAAGGTATTCTCCGGTTGTGTTAACCAAAAGATTCCTATTAGGCCAAATTCCAGAGTTTTGTTGATTATTTTAAAAAGCAGATGAGATATCTGACTGCATTTTATAACAACTGCAGTATAATCATTTTACTAAATTCAAATGGGTCATGAAGTTTAATCGCTTGCGACTGGAAATGCAGTGTTTCACATTCACCGCAGTTCCCAACAGTGTGTTGCTGAAACAGAATGAGCGCGTGTTGTGTGTAGATCACAATAAAATAAAATACTAAATAAAATATGTGGCTCATCTGAAAGCGATCCAGTGTTCATGTCAGGCATGTGTTAAGTAAATTAATGACACCTGACTTAATGTGCATGGTACATTTACGCAAGCTGCTGCTGGGGACTGTGTTGAGTGACAGGCAATTACACTGAGAGGGAACCATATTTCCGTTCATGTTATTCATAGCACAGTTGTTTCACAAGATTTGTCACCGAGGACCCATGAACTCAGAATCATGTGCTTAATGATTGCGTACAGTATAAAGCAAGGTTCACTCAAACATTTCCCATGGTGTTTGTGCTTTTTTGTGCAAAAGTGAAAGAGTAGTAAATTATAACGATGCAGGTTGTGGAGAAAAAAAGAGGAAAAGTGGAGGTGTGTGCGTGTGATGTCTCAGGTACAACGTGTGCTTTTCTGTAAGGGGCCTTTGAATGACAGATTGTTTTCTGAAAGAGACAACAAAGTGTCTTGTCAGAGCAGAGGAATCACATGAAAACTCTTTTATAGACTTTGTGCTCTGAGTTGCCTACTCATAAAAATACCTGACAAACACTCGCTTGTATCCAAGAGATATTGCTCAAGCACAAACAGGTGTGGCATGTGTTCAAACACCAGCGCTGAACTTGAAATAAAATGAGTATGATATTCCATGGTACAGTATATGGAAATGTATAGGAAATAGTGTATAAAACTTGTGTTTTGTTTTGCTGCTTATCTTTTGAGTCTGTGCAGTGTGTATAATAAAATCTCAAAAATATTGAGGCCTTCTGAAGCAAAATGTGCTGCTCAATTTTAGAAAAATTGGTCTCAGTGGTCCTCCTACAGATAAAGACATAGAATGAGCTGAAACATTCAATCCGGAGGTGCACCCTTCAAACCTCAGACAGCTTGCTCCATTTTGGCTTGAGCCAAAATACCTGTTGACAGGCTCATAGTCGCTTTGAGAATTACAGAAATTGTTTAATTGCAGTGCTTCCTTCAAAAAGTTGGGCAACAAAATACAGTGAATTAAGGTTACCATAATTTTTGTCTCGTAGTGTTTTATAAAAAAAAAAGTAAGTTGTTTTTCTGTTGGACCAAAAAAAGAAGGCAAACATTTGTTTAGGCTTATTTTCCATCTCACCACAGTCCTTTTATGTTTGTGGCATTTTGGCTAGGAGGTATAATACTGGACATCTCACAATTCATTTCGACTATTGAAATTCTCTCTTCACCGATCCTAACAAAACTTTATGAGGCCACTTCCCACTAGCACAATGCAGCCGCTGGGCTTTTGTCTAGATCTAATAGCCACATCACTTCTGTTTGCTGGTCCTTGCACTGCATTGGTTGGCTGTGCCGTTGATACCGGGGCCTTCAGTGGGGATTTACCCGACTTTATATAATAACATGAAAGACATCAATAATTTAAATAAAATACATCATTCTCACCAGAGATGCTTATTATTAAATCTATTAATGTTGTGCATATCACTACAGAAGCGTTTTGCTAGTTGAAGTTAGTTAGTTAGCAGGGCACATATAAACAAACGCACTCACATTCACACCTACGGGCAATTTAGAGTCTTCAGTTAACCTACCATGCATGTTTTGGGGATGTGGGAGGAAACCGGAGTACCCGCAGAAAACCCATGCAGGCACGGGGAGAACATGCAAACTCCACACAGGCAAGGCCGGATTTGAACCCAGATCCCCAGAACTGTGAGTCAGTTGCGCTAACCAGTCGTCCATCATGCTGACCATTTCTGTTATAAAAAATTCAAAACTAAGACTTTATTTATTAGTATTAACTATGACATTTGTACTTTTATATTTTAACTGTGTGAAACAAGTTTTTAAAATTCTCTCAGAAAATTATACTTTGAATAAAATTGACTGCACTTATTAACTACCGAATTTTCACGACCATAAGGCGCACCGTATTAAAAGGCGCAGCCTCAGTTACGGGGTCTATCTCTGTATTTAAGACATACATAAGGCGCGCCGTATTATTGGGCGCAGGCATGGTAAAATATATGCTATTTTAAAACATATGGTAGCATGCATGCACGCTGTTTTTAAAAAGGCAGCAGGAGCAAAACTGAGAAATATATACTTCAAATACTTCAATAAATACTTTATTGAAGTATTTAACAATGTACTCACGTTATTTTTTGGTCAATCCTCATCCACAAATCCATCAAAGTCCTCATCTTCTGTATCCGAAATGAACAGCTGGGCAAGTTCTCCAACAAACACGCTGGGTTCCCTCTCATCATTGTCGGAGTCAGTCTCGTTGCTGCGCAGCTCCTCAGAAATGATGCCGGCTTTTACGAAAGCTCGAACAACAGTGCAAGCAGACATGTTACCTCAAGCATCCACAATCCTTTCACAAACTGTGGCGTAACTCGACCGGCGCTGCCTCCTAGTCTTAGTAAACCTGTGTTCGCCATCTGTCATCCATGGCTCCCACGCCGCTCGGAACTTCACTTTGAACGCCCTGTTTACACCGATGTCCAGTGGTTCACCAAGCCTCCCGGAATGATGGCAAGATCCGAGTTATTACACTCAGTCGAATGATGACTGTAGAGGCGCTTCTCCCGGCTGTTCTTTGCTCATTAATCCATTGCTCGAGTTGGTCATCCAACTCGGGCCACCTCGCCTTGTTTCCGTGTTTTGTTTTTCTTTTTTTTCCGCGGAAACTGAGCTTCGTCTTCTTGACTTGGTGAAGCTCGTTTTCCTGCTTCCTCCACTTGCGAACCATGGATTCGTGGATCTTGAATTCTCTCGCGGCTGCTCGATTCTCATGTTCCTCCGCGTAACTAATGGATTGCAGTTTAAACTGTGCTTCGTAAGCGTGTCTCTTCGTAGGTGCCATTTTCAGCGGTCCTTAGCCAAACCGATGCACATACCGGTACTATATACCTACAGGGAGCGTGTCTTTAGCCTCCTCTGTCACACGCACCCTTCCCCCTTTAAGTCCGCATGCTGTCCTCAGTCACGTCCGCCTTTCCTCTATATAAGCAGCGTGTCGGCAGGAAATGCTCCCAGTCAGTCAGCTCTTTAAAGTCACACAACAACATATACAGGTTTTGGAACTCGGTGCATACATAAGGCGAGCCGCATTATAAGGCACCCCGTCCATTTTGGAGAAAATGTAAGACTTTTAAGTGCGCCTTATGGTTGTGAAAATACGGTAACTTAACTTCTGTCAGCAGTCACATCAATAAACATCATTGTGCCCATTCAATTACCAGGATTACAGGGCTGTGCTATTACATTACCTCCACCATGATTGACACGTGATGTGGTTTGCTTTGGATTGTGATTTGTCTCTTCCCTCGCCCTCCTTTGCTCTTCCAATCAAATACACATTGGTTTCATATATCAGAAGAATGTGATTACTGATGCCAATTAATTGTGAGTTTTTCCTCATTCAAATAATATTGATCCCCGCAATATGGAGCCCCTCTGCATAGAATGACTGCAAGTTCTGAATTGCAAAGAATATTTTTGTGAAACATTGTCAAATAAAGCTGAAAATCTTAACTTCAATCACATATTGATGGTACATAGAAAGTTATAGTGGTATATAAAGGAAAGATCATGTAAACTATCATTTTCAGATGAGATTTAAGATTAAGAAGTAATTAGCTAAATGGGGGCCCTTCTCCAAAGCCTGATCAAAACTCAAGGTGAGACCAATGATTTCTGTTCTTTTTTTACACTTCTGTTCCTCTGGGACATGAGCTGACATCACACACACAACCCTCCAGCCCCCCCCCCCCCCCCCCCCCCCCCCCTCCCCGACTCACACATACACACTAACTCCGGACCAGGCCCCCTGAGGTCACATCCAACACAATGTCATTATGATCCATCGGATTGTATGTGGTCACTGCCCATTCGGTCTTGCTGACAAGCCTTTTGTACAAAGTAATTCTTCTCATAGTACCCCCCCTCCCCCTCCCTCCCCATCCGTAATACCCCTTCCACCCTCCATGACCCACTCCCCTCCTGTCTACTGTGACCCATCTGTAATCCCATCCCCCATCCTGCATCCCCATATCCGCCCTGTCTCGAACTATACTACTACAAAACAAAGCAGCTGTCTTGGTCAGCCATGTCCCGCGGGGGCGTAAACAGTTACCATGAGGGCCGGAGGGTCCTCGCCGTGTAACACATGTCAGCACGCTCCTGCAACCTGCCATCCCATCATGATATGTTTTACAGCTGCAAAGGTGACGCTGGACCCACACAAGGTTCGATGCAAGTAGTGATCAGGCAAAGAGTTATAAAACAACCAAACATTATCACATAGAATGATTTAAAAATATACTGCATACCTAAACATTTCCCCAAGTAGTTAACCAAGAAGCCCATATTTTGAATTTGGGTGTACTGTAAAAGGCTAGCCGGCACGGTGGACGACTGGTTAGCACATCTGCCTCACAGTTCTGGGGACCAGGGTTCAAATCCCGGCCCCACGTGTGTGGAGTTTGCATGTTGTCCCCGTGGCTGGGTGGGTTTTCTCCAGGCACTCCGGTTTCCTCCCACATCCCAAAAACATGCCTGGTTGATTGAAGACTCTAAATTGCCCGTAGGTGTGAATGTGAGTGTGAATGCTTGTTTGTTTCTATGTGCCCTGCGATTGGCTGGAGATCAGTCCAGGGTGTACCCCACTTGTCGCCCAGACCCAGCTGGGATAGGCTCCAGAATGCCTGTGGCCCTAGCGAGGATAAGCGGTACTGAAAATGGATGGATGGATGGATAACAGAATTGGCAGCTCTAAGCTCAAATGAAAATGCATTCTGGGGGATTCAATATTGGGGAGATCAATATTCGTTTAGGGGGGACTACGACAATGAAGCTATGCCAGAAACACATACGGTACTACCAAATATTTTGGGGGGGGGGGCTTGACAAGTTTTTAGGGGGCCTGAAAACTAACGACGCCACTGAAGCTAGCACTACAGTGGTGAACCTTCAGTGCCAGCAAGGCCTTCTCTGCTGGCTTAAACACATTCTGAAGCACTGATTTAATTTTTCAATTGTGATTTAATTGTTTCTTTATTAGGCCCCTAAGTCACTGATGGTGTAGTGGTACACTCGCCTGTCTTTGGTGCGGGCAGCGTGGGTTCAGTTCCCACTCAGTGGCGGTGTGAATGTGAGTGCGAATGGTTGTCCGTGTCTATATGTACCCTGCGATTGGCTGGCGACCGGTTCAGGGTGTACCCCGCCTCTCGCCCGAAGATAGCTGGGATAGGCTCCAGCAGCCCGCGACCCTTGTCAGGATAAGCGGTAAAGAAAACGGATGGATGGTTGAATATGGCTAAATGCAGAACAATAAGCCCTTAGCAGACCTAAAAATACACATACCTTAGCTGAGTAACCAAAGTGGACAAAAGCAAAGAGTTTGTCGGCTGAGCTGAGATCCAGCTGTATTTTTAGCACAAACGACACACTGTGCTCATAGAGGGGGGAGGGGGGGGGGGCGGGGGCTCTGGGGGGGGAAGGTCAATGAGGGTGTACACAAATACCAAAACGTTACCCACAGGTCGATGCAACTATTTTTGTATGACTGTGAACAGTCAATGGGGGGCACTGATTAAAGGGTTGCTCTTCACAGATGCACAATACCCTTTTGACTCCAGAGTACATCAGAGAAAGAGGAAGCGGTTGCACGTTCGAGTTGCCAATCACATTTAACATCAGACAATGTTGCCAGAGCACTTTTCAATTAAATTATCCCTTTTTCGAATCATATTGGCTACATATATGGCATCAATTTCTTATTTAGTTGCTCTTTTTGATGTTGTATTCACTGCATCTCCCCGACACAGTTGTACTGCAAATTTGGCAATAAAAAGCCGGCAAGTGCACTATGCACCTCCCTATGTGCATTCAAGGTTACAGCTAGGAGCCTGTTCTTGAATGCAATAAAAGTCTTTTGAAGCACCACAATAAAGGCAGTTTAACACCCCTAAATCCACTATCTTCTGGTGCCTCGACAGGCTGGACACAGCACGTGTGTGTGGAGTTGTGAGTGACTGCACGTTATGAGCCATGCTGCACATCCAACTTCCATCTTGTTGAATGGGTCTGTTCATACCAGTAACAAGCTGAGACAAGCGGATGGCACAGCCCGTGGACGTTTGCAAAATTCCAAGCTCCTCACAAATTACCCAGTCGAATATTTTTATCCTTCAATATAACTAGTGCTGTGTTGATACTAGTTAACAATTAACAATAAAAAAAAAATACAATGGGATAGTGGAAATAAGCCTGTGCAATGTAAGTGGTATGGTATGCCATGTCAATTCATGAAAAAGGATGTTGCTTTTCCACTATTTTATGTAGAGGCAGATTCTAATTATCCCTCATAATAGAATAGTTGCCCAGTGTGGCATATTTCCAGTTTGAGGACGACAACTTAATTTGGCACAACAGTGTAGGTTTTTAGCAGAGCGCACCAGTAGAAAAGGGGAAAGTGCTAGTGCAATTGTCCAGCTGCTAAGAGGGCTTTTGAAGAGTATGCTGTGCAGTCTGAAGTTTCAATAGCCACGCTCAGCTGCAGCTCCTGCATTTGCATTTCATGCAGACTTCACATCACACCGCGGAACAAGCGCCGCGGATGACTTTGAACTTTATATATATTTTTTAATTAAGTATTACGACACACAAATTCGACAAATACATGTTTAGTTGAGGTTGTTTGGGGAGGCGTACTTCGTTTGGGGCGGGATTCATTGGTTTACGTCTAAAACGGCCGTTGTTTGAAAACCTATCGACGGAACTAGGTTTCTTGGCGGAGGGGTACTAATTCCACAGCGCAGCGCAACAGACTGCCATCACACATTTCATGATCGCTCCAGTCGGGCGGGCAGAGTTCACTGCACTATTAAAACCCGGGGGATACCCCCGTGTGACCTGAATAATATACAAATATCAAGAAAATAACAATTTCGACCGCGCCGTCCTTGTCGCCTTGAAAGACAGCTCGCGTGGGGTTTTATATCCCGTGGCAGCCCAACTTGCGGACACGACTGGAAGAAGTCAAAAGCAAGCTCAAAGATGTCAATTCTGCCTTTTACTCCCCCCATCGTCAAGAGACTTTTGGGCTGGAAGAAGGGAGAGCAGAACGGCCAGGAGGAGAAGTGGTGTGAAAAGGCGGTGAAAAGTCTTGTGAAGAAGCTGAAGAAGACGGGACAGCTGGACGAACTTGAGAAAGCCATCACCACGCAGAATAGCAACACAAAGTGCATCACTATACCAAGGTAAGAAGGGGAGCTAATGGTGGCCGTCTATTGGCACCACCGCTTGCGAACACGGGGCAGGATAATTACGACATTGTGCCACCAAATTGCACAGCTCTTATCATAACATCATTGTGCGCTACGGTATAATAACACCTTAATTTCTGCTTCCTTTGTCGCGCCAATATGACAAATTGTGCAAAAATGTGTATAAACAACACGCCAGTGAAGTGGTTGAGATGCACGCCAACGTATGTGCTGTTAGACAGCTAGCAAAGCACTGCTCATATATTTCATACAATGTGAGCTGCCACGCCAGCAAACATACTCTTCAAGCTCCGGCAGCGTTTATATCACGAGCGGTGTAGCAGAGGCACAAAGGACATTTATGTAGCCAGTGCACTGACACATGCAATGCACAGGCTCAAATGGAGTCCAAGTTATGTAACTTGTCCTTAATCTGCTTCGCTTACTGGCACTATGTGCCGGTGCTGTAACTCATCCTCGTGCTGACCTCCTCTCTCCCTTGTCCTCTCCTGAGGGCATTCAACACAGTATGGAGCTGCAAATCAACGATTTAACCAGTGCATGGAGGGTACTGTTCAGGGAGGGCAGGTGTCGTTAGAGACCTGTCTGACGATTAGTATAACAGGCTGGTCAATGTTTCTCGTAATAAGTACAGGTTTTGTAAGCACATGCTGTTGTATTTTCTCACTTGGGGTTTATGAAGTTAACGACAGTGGCTCTGTGATCAATGTAAGGTAGTGTTTCCCAACCTTTATTGAGCAAAGACACATATTTCACATGAGAGCAATCGCACGGGCCATGGCACACCACAACACACAAATGTCGCAAAAAGTATATAGGCTTACAGTAAACCCGCATTTATCACGGGGGATACGTTCCATACCTACCCGCAATAGGTGAAAGTCCGTGGTATAGTGAGACCAAAAAAAAAAACTGTTTAAATAGCCCTCTGACGCTTTCAACACATTAAAACTTATGAGAATATACTTGAACCTGTTCTTACTCGCTTGTACAGTTCTCTAAATAAGGCGTAAAGCATGCTTGCTTCGAACTATTTGTCACTCCTGGTTCAAGTGTACTGCAAAACTGACTAACAATGTAAATTTAAACCCCAAAATGTTCAACCAAACCACATAATTTCATCTAATGAAAGTCCTCTAGCTTAATGCCAACGTATATTGCCAAGACCATAGATGTTATGGTAATTATAAATCTTCAAACAGCTTCTACTTTAGCACACATTGAGAAGCAACACATACAAACAGAGCATACAAGAATACTCTAAGGCCACATCATAGTTATGACTTCCCTCGCAGGGCTGTTATGACTGGGAATCCGTATAAATGAATTATCGCATTATATAATTTCATACGCGCAACAAATTGATGGATAACTAGTTATGAAATCAGAAGCCTATAAAAACATGTTTTTAACTCTTACATTTCTTTTCAAAAGGGGATTAGCAATAAAAAAATGCTTGCAATAAAAAAATGCTTGCAATATCTCAATGTTATAACTCAGGGGTGTCAAACTCATTTTTGTCGCGGGCCACATTGTAGATACGGTTTTCCTCAGAGGGCCATTATGATTGTAAAACCATATCAATGTTTAATTGCCTCATCATATTATTACACATAGACAACAAATTGATGGATACCTAGTTTTGAAATCTGAAGTCAAGGATAATGGTTTGTTCAACTATTGTTCAAGTAACTGTAAAAGGGGGTTGGATGCAAAACATGCTTACAATAGTTCATTACTATTTATTACATATGAATATTATACAAAAATTTGGAACAGAGTTTAGCAATAATCATGGAAGTTGACACACATGATTTGCTTTCGCGGCCCACATAAAATGATGTGGCGGGCCTGATCTGGCCCCCGGGCCTTGAGTTTGACACAAGTGTTATAACTCCTTACAATCGAAAATAAGGAGCAATGTTCATATTTTGCAAGAAACAAAGCAGAATTTTCTTTCGTGGGCCACATAAAATGATGTGGTGGGCCAGATCTGACTCCTCGGCCACCAGTTTGACAGCCTCCTCTTCTGCATCTCTTTCAGTAGACCTTAGTGCTGCCTAGTTTGTTGTGGCACAACGTGGTACTACACTGAAAGTGTGCAACTTTAAATATGGACTTGCCTGTACAGTATTACCCCCCCCCCCCACCCCCCCCATATAAAAGACGACTTAATGCATAAGCATCCACAATATATTGGGGGCGCAAACGTTGAACAGTGATTAAGGTGATTGTAAGGTGATTAAGCAGTCCATTGCATCTTTAATGCAGCCCTTTACACAGGCATTGCAGGGTAATTTAAATATGAGTTACAGATGTAGTGTCGTTAGGGGTTCAGTGTCTTCCTCACGCGCACATCAGCAATGCACAATGAGCAAACTGTCATCTCTCCAACAACCAGCTACTGTTACAAAGTGAGTCCCATTTGTTCCTTCCTACTTGGCTTGCCATGGCCTAATTTGGATTTACTCGCCACATTTTGAGCGGTTGATTTTCCACTGCAAAATAGTAGTGCCAAGTCACTGGTGATGTAGTTGTTAACTTGCCTGACCTCCCTACTGGCAGGGTGGGTTCAGTTCCCACCCAGTGATTGGTGCGATTGTGAGAGCCAGTGGCTGGCTATCTCTGTACCTGTATGTGCAAGGTGATTGACTGGCGACCAGTCTAGGTCATAGTCTCCATTTTACCTGAAGTCAGCTGGGATAGGCTCCTATGACCCTGAATAGGATAAGCAATATAGAAAATGAATGGAAAGTAGCGCCACACTATATTTTGTGAGAGCATTGTCATCGCGATGTATGCGTGGGCAATAGCCATATCACAGGGTCTGCTGTGATGTTGGTGCACTGTAATATACAGCAGTGATTCCCAACCAGTGTGCCGTGAGCACTCTTCCGGTGTGCCGTGAGAAGTTCTAAAATTTTACTTAATTGCTAAAAAAAAATTCTTTACAAGAAATAATGTATCTCTGTTCATTTATTTATGCCAGTGAGGCATAGTGACAGATAGAACAAATGAATGGTCTTCTATTAGATGGCAGGAAGTAAATAAAGTAATTAATGTAGTCACTTTTTGTGACATTTTTGCTTGTTGGTGTGCCGTGAAATTTTTCAATTGTAAAATATGTGCCTTGGCTCCATAAAGGTTGGAAATCACTGATATACAGTGAATCAAGTGTAATATTAAAAGTGACGAGAAGAGGGACCTGTTTGGACATGCTCAAAAGATTAAAAGATTGTACACTTGCCGTATTTCCTATTTTGCTCATCAGAATGAAACTAACCAGACACGCGGCAGCCGTGCGAGTGTGTGAGGTGCGTTCAGGTACACTACGTAAATGGGTGTGAATGTGTTCAGTTTATAATTGTAAAGATGGATTAGTAGGAACATTATTATTTGTTTCAGAATGGATTAGTTAAAACACTGTACGATCACACTGTGATGATATGGAATTTATTTTGTTTTGTAATATAAGAATATATAAATTATTTGGTGTGCCCTGCGACTGACTGGCGACCAGTTCAGGGTGTAGTCCGGGTCCGCCTTTCGCCCGAAGTCAACTGGGATAGGTTCCAGCTCACCGTGACCCTGAACAGGATAAGCGGTGTTGAGAATGGATGGATGAATAAATTATTTAGTTATTATAGTCATCCAGATCTGTGAGTAATGCAAAGTTAACAATGTCCTTTTAGTATCGTATAGTTGCACTTTAAGGACAAAAGTCCTGTTTTTGTTTTAATTCGTCATTTTAAAAAACACCATTCAAGCAGCATTCAAGTTTTTCTTCATGTTTTTCAGATTGTAGGTTGAAAGCTGCAGTTCGCTACCAGTGTGGACTGAGTGGGTGGCAACAATGGGGAAATTAAATGCTCGTATTTGACGGTAATAGCCCGTCAGCAACATATTTAAAAAAAGAAAAAAACGAAATATGAAATAGTTCGTTTTTGGACTGGTTAACTTAGTTCAAAATTTTGAATTATGAACTGAACGACAACCCCAATTCCAATGAAGTTGGGACGTTGTGTTAAACATAAATAAAAACAATACAATGATTTGCAAATCATCTTCGACCTATATTTAATTGAATACACTGCAAAGACAAGATATTTAATGTTCAAACCGATAAACTTTATTGTTTTTAGCAAATAATCATTAACTTAGAATTTTATGGCTTATAGTTTCAAGTTGCACTTACGGATGTACCGCCGAAGTGTATTGACTGAGATTGGTTTTCTGAAGTGTTCCTGAGCCAGCCCATGTGGTGATATCCTTTACACATTGATGTCAGTTTTTGATGCAGTGCCGCCTGAGGGATCAAAGGTCACGGGCATTCAATGTTGGTTTTAGGCCTTACATGCAGTGATTTCTCCAGATTCTCTGAACCTTTTGATGATATTATGATGATGAAATCCCTAAATTCCTTGCAATTGTACGTTGAAGAACATTGTCCTTAAACTGTAAACTGACTATTTTCTCACGCACCTGTTCACAAAGAGATGAACCTCGCCCATCTTTGGTTGTAAATGACTGAGCAATTCAAGGAAGCTCATTTTATACCCAATCATGGCACCCACCTGTTCCCAATTAGCCTGTTCACCTGTGGGATGTTCCAAACAGGTGTTTGATGAGCATTCCACAACTTTTTTGGAACGTTTTGCAGCCATAAAATTCTATGTTAATGATTATTTGCTAAAAACAATCAAGTTGATCAGTTTGAACATTAAACATCTTGTCTTTGTAGTGTATTCAATTAAATATAGGTCGAACATGATTTGCAAATCATTGTATTCTGTTTTTATTTATGTTTAACACAACGTCCCAACTTCATTGGAATTGGGGTTGTAGTTCATTTTTGGAACGGTGAACTGAACTTTGAAGTAGTTCATGTCGAGAATGAATTTTCCCAGCACTGATCCTGTATTATTTCACATTGGAATATATGTCGCAGGTTTAAAAAAAAAAAATCTCAATGTCATTTTTTTTCTAATACCGTGTAGCCCTAATGGAAAGTATCAGTGCTTCAGCAGTAGCGGGAAACTGCTGTGACGTAAGTAGTGCGTAGCTGCATGAAACAGCTCAGTCCCAATGAGAGGCTAATTGGCGACAGAAAGAGTGGAGAATGAGGGCTTTTTCATACTTTGTTTTAAGTCACTTTTGTAAATGTAGACAAGTTACTCACTGCAGCAGACATAAAAAACAGCAACACTGCAGACAACACTATTACCATGAACACTGAATGAAATTAAAAGACCACTCATCGCCACCTGACTCCAATTAGACCATCCGATCTCATGCAACTGTCATGTCCAGGAAATACTATTTTGGGACCTCCGTTAGGATTGTACCCTCGCCGCAGCTCTTCTTTTCCTACATTAACATTTCAGCATAAAGGCCTTTTCATACTTCACTTACTCATTGTGAAAGGTCTGCGCATCAGAGCGCAAGGACAGTGGCACCCTGGTGCGACCAGTGCAGACCATGCCCATATATGGAAGTGCTGACGTAGCAGCCTACAAGGAGATAGGGAGGATTTCCCCGCTGGTAGACGAGTAGGCCTCACCTCGACAATTATGGATTTGTTATTGTTGCAAAAGAAAGCCCTGGCTTCACTAATTTTGAGGATGAGGAGGAGACAAGCAGCAGCAAACAAAAAAGGGAATGGGTGCATCCCATACTAATTACATCAGAATCAGAATCAGAATCATCTTTATTTGCCAAGAATGTCCAAAACACACAAGGAATTTGTCTCTGGTAGTTGGAGCCGCTCTAGTACAACAGAGAGTCAATTTACAGAACACTTTGAAGACATAAAGACATTGACAAAAAACAATTGTGCAAAAAGATGCTGAGTCCTCTAGCACTTAGAGCAGTTCGAATGACTAATATTGCAATAGTCCGGTGCAATGACCGTTGTGCAAAGGGCGCTGAGACTTCAAGGAGTCTATGAGGTTTAAAGTGACGAGTAGTGCGATCATCTGGGACAATGTTGGTTGTGCAAATGTTACAGATACTCCTCAATCAGTGTGCAAATGGAGCAGATGCTACACTGGCATGATTGGCCAGTATATGCAAATAGTGCAGCATGGCGAGACAACTACAGTGAGTGCACGAGTAATACATAATTGGCCCCACAGAAATGTGACAATGAACTCAAGTCAAAAAATTGCCAGCTTATTGTAATGGAATGATAGGTTAGGTGTTTAAGAAGTTGATCGCAAGAGGGAAGAAGCTGTTGGAATGTCTACTAGTTCTAGTTTGCATTGATCGGTAGCGCCTACCTGAGGGAAGGAGCTGGAAGAGCTGGTGACCGGGGTGCGCAGGGTCCGAGAGGATTTTGCACGCCCTTGTCTTAGTTCTGGCAGCGTGCAAGTCCTCAATGGTGGGTAGGGGGGTACCGACAATCCTTTCAGCAGTTTTGATTGTCCGTTGCAGTCGGAGTTTGTCCTTTTTTGTAGCAGCACCAAACCAGACTGTGATGGAAGAACACAGGACTGATTCGATGACCGCTGTGTAGAACTGTCTCAGCAGCTCCGGTGGCAGGCCGTGCTTTCTCAGAAGCCGCAGGAAGTACATCCTCTGCTGGGCCTTTTTGAGGACGGAGTTGATGTTGGTCGCCCACTTCAGGTCCTGAGAGATTGTAATTCCCAGGAACTTGAAGGTCTCGACGGTTGACACAAGGCAGCTGGAAAAACGTGAGAGGCAGCTATGGCGAAGGATGCCTCCTGAAGTCCACGATCATCTCTACAGTCTTGAGCGTGTTCAGCTCCAGGTTGTGTCGGCCGCACCACAGCTCCAGCCGCTCCGCTTCCTGTCGATATGCAGACTCGTCACCGTCCTTGATGATGCCGATGACAGTGGTGTCATCTGCAAACTTCAGGAGCTTGACAGTCGGGTTCGCTGAGGTGCAGTCGTTCGTGTAGAGAGAGAAGAGCAGCGGAGGGAGGACACAACCTTGGGGCGCCCCAGTGCTGATGGTGCGTGTGGATGAGGTGGCCTCCCCCAGCCTGACCTGCTGCGTCCTGCCCGTCAGAAAGCTGTAAATCCACTGGCAGATGGCAGGTGAGACGCTGAGCTGGAGAAGCTTGGTTGAAAGGAGTTCAGGGATGATGGTGTTGAACGCTGAGCTGAAGTCCACGAACAATATCCTCGCGTAGGTCCCTGCACTGTCGAGGTGTTCTAGGATGAAGTGCAGTCCCATGTTGACTGCATCATCCGCAGACCTGTTCGCTTGGTAGGCAAACTGCAGGGGGTCCAGCAGGGGACCTGTGACACTCTTGAGGTGGTCCAGCACGAGACGTTCAAAGGACTTCATGACCACAGATGTCAAAGCGACAGGCCTATAGTCATTCAGACCAGAGATTGCAGGTTTCTTGGGGACTGGAATGATGGTGGAGCGTTTGAAACAGGATGGAACTTCGCACATTTCCAAAGATCTGTTGAAGATCTGAGTGTAGACTGGAGCGAGCTGATCCGCGCAGACTTTGAGGCAGGATGGGGACACATGGTCCGTGCCTGCCGCTTTGTTAATCTAAATCTCTTGTTAAAGATGTGTCTCACATCCTGTTCATTGATGGTTAACGCAGAAGTCAGAGGTGTGGTTGTGGTCGCGGGTGCGGCCGGGTGGGTGTGTGGTGTGAAACTGTCCTTTTCAAATCTGCAGTAGAAGGTATTTAAGTCGTTGGCTAGTGTGCTATTGTTCTCAGCTTGGGGGGATCGTCGTTTGTAATTAGTCAGCGATTGGAATGCATGCCAGACTGATTTAGAGTCGTTTGCGCTAAACTGTTTTTCCAACTTTGCTGCATAGATCCTCTTTGCAATGTTAATTTCTTTAGTAAGCTGGCTTCTAGCTCGATTAGCTAGCTCGATCATGGCAGGATCTCGGAGAGTGTGTAAGCTTGTTCGTGAGCTCGTGAGTTCGTGAGCTCCATAAAGAGTGCTTTGAGGTGTATTTCAGGTTGTGAGCACAGAGCAGTCTTAAAGCATCCTGGATCATATTGGTATATCATTTGGGGGTGGGTCCGGTTTTCACCCATCACCCTCTCCTTGAGGAAATCTTTCGGAGGACAAAAGTGCCCCTTTGAACTGGAAAAGTGCCCCAAAACGGCTGTGTCACATACACCCCTGCATGCTTCCGTCTTTGTGAACCTCTCTGAAGTAAAACCGATTCGCAGTTTTGCTTTTCAGTGTTTTTTGAGGCGCAAAATGCAAATATTGACTTGCAAACTGTGATGCGAGACCGGTTAATTTGAGCCTTGTAATTCATTTACACATTGACTCACTCAACCTCAGGAGCAACTTGGCGTTCATTATCTTGCTCAAGGTTACTGAACAATGCAGGTATGACGATTCAGTGAACTAAAAGACTATACAACCACTTTTTTCTCTTGTCGAGTACCTGTCACATGACAGTTTATTGGCAGCAACAGTGAATTCCAGAATGTGCACTAAGTTGTTAAAAGTAACACATAGAGGCTGTAATTTAGACTTAATTACATACCGCACAGGGCACACCCAGATTCTTTATTGCCACAAGTGTGCACATCACAACTCATACTGGCCAGGGTCAGCAGCATTCACTCTTAAGCCTACCCGGAAATTTGTACAATGTTTGGCACGATATAGGTTTCATATTTCCCACCACTGATGCGGAGGGGAAGAGGCAGAGCGCATTAAGATGACCCAGGATCAGAATTGGCTATCAGCGTGACCTAATATGTCACATTGAGAGCTGCTGGTTCTATTAATTCTCCTGTGTCCTGGCATGCCTAGAGCAGCTGCCTGCATGTTCAGGCCTGTCCATGTTGAGGTCAGCTCCTTTCTCTCCCTGACACTTGAACTCCATGATGAGGCTTAGCTAATGCACTGGTGTGTCAGGCCGTAGCTGAACCTTATGGTGACCTGAATGCAACTGTTTGATTGGCTGATTTTCAATTTGCAGGGAACGTCTACTTTCAAACACAATCTGTTCCGGGATGCTAGTCGACTTTTAATTTCTTAAAACTTTTTTTTTTTTTTCTAGAGGAAATCATGGAGATTAAATCCATGAAGTCTTGCATGAGGTTGTGCACAATGCCTGTCTGAACGCCACGTTTTCTGTCTTTAGAGACATTTTCTCCATAAAAGTTTTGGTTAAAATCTGAATATATGAAATGAATATATGAAATTCCCATTAAGCTTGAATTTTGGGATGATTGACATTTAGTTTTTTATTCACAAATGATCTCTCCAAGAGAGAGTAAGAGGTATTATTCACATCTCATCAGGTTGTGAAAAAGGTGTACTTTTATTCCAATATGTTATGTAATGTCTCATGATACAAATGTACATATTAAGGTAAAATTTCACCACGCACCCAAGAATCAGAATTGTTACCATACTATATCTGTTGCTACTGCACTAGATGGCAGAAGCACTCCCCCGTGAGTTTGTTGTACCTTAGACATAAGGTAGAAAATGTCAACAAAAAGTGCTAGTTACTCAGCCGCTTCTAAAAAGGAAGTAATCGCTGTTGCCAAAGCTGTAGGAAACCGTGAAGAAGCGCATAATTGAATCAAATGTGAGATTGTGGAGGAAATTGAAGAGGAAAATTCTCAAAGAAAAAGCACATGAGCGTCAGGACGCGGGAAAGTAGTGCAGATTCCAGAGATGGGGAAGGAGCTGCTGGAGATTGTATCAGAACAGAGGCTAATGATGTGACAGTCTAAACATACAAAAGCTCAACGTTGCTTAATGTCGCAGAACTGCGATCAATCGTCACCAAAATATATGTGGACATCTGTATTAATGCCCACTTCAACTTCTGAACATATTAGAATGATTGTCCCAATATTTTGTAATTTTATGGACGCTAAGCATTTTCTCGACGTTAAGCTTATTAGTGAGCGCATATGGAGACGAAAACGCTTAACGTCCATAAAATCCAAAATACTGGGGTGATAGTTATAATATGTTCAGAGGTTGAAGTCAAAATAAGGAGAAATGTCCACATACATTTTGGTGATGATTGGTCACAGTTTTGTGACATCATCGACTTTAAACGTTTTCTCTATAGTGGGTGACTATGGAGAGGAAAGCGCTTTTACTGTGATGGACATCTAAGGACGTCAATTAGGATCCACACGTTAACTGCCGTAGACGTCAACTGCATTTTTCAATGGGGATGGGCGTTTTAGGCTCTCCTGCAGTTAAGGTATGATGATCAACTTTCTAAACAACTGCAATGACAAATAGTTACCTCTGGAGCGCAATGTGATGCTTTAAAAATGACTGCTACTGCTCAACCAACAGCTTGAGGTTTGAAGATTCAAGAGGAGAGGAAATGGTAACATTGGCCTACATGCAGCTTACACTCGAAGATAGCTTCTTCCACAATAGTAAGAAAAAAAATAATGATTTCCATGAATGTCAGAAATGACAATGAAGGAAGGAAGGCTGCTACAGAGCCAGTTGCTTTGTTTGCAAACAATAAACAAAAAAAGTTATCATGATCGAGCCGGGTCCGTGTCGTAAACTGACAGTGTCTCATAGCAATGGGTCTACCTCAGCTCATTGGACGAAGATGGGGTTGGTTGAATTCAGCAAACTCATCCGGAATAATCTAATGAGTGGTTGCGTTCATTGATCTCTTGAAAACAGCCACGCTTTGTCACCCCCGGAGGATCAGAGAAGATAAGGGCTAATAATTTATAGGGTTAACTTGCTAAAGCAATTGCTAATTTAGCATCAAAACAATTCCCTCTTTCGTCAGCAAAATAATATTGGCGTCAAAGTTGCTGTTCTGCTAGATGTAACTCTTTTCACAAAAATGCTGTTTTCTTTATTTTTTTCAGAAACGATATGGGTGAAACGAGCCTTTATGTGACTACTGCTTAGTAAAGAATTGAAAAAGGCAGAAACAAACTTTTGTTTCCTATGAAAGAAGAGAGTTTAATCTTTTCTTTTGGTGGTCACTTGCCTCTTCTGCTCTTCCTTTTCTCTTATTTTCCTCATTCATCAACACCTCAAATTATTCTATCTATCCAGTACACTACTGGCACGTGCCAAAATATTTCCATCTCTATCCTTAATCACCCTAACCTGCTGCACATCCTTCCCATCTGTATTCCATGTCTGGCAGACCTGCATAGATCTTTTTCTCCTTCTTTAGTGTCCAACCTGACATACATTTCATCATATGACTATTCTTTGGCCAGAGGTTTTGCACTTTAATTCAATTTATTTATTTTTAAACTTTGATTCTAGAAGGGAAGTAGGGGTTACATTTGAGTTTTTCATAAGCTTGAGTTTTCTCTGTCATTGGTACATAGTGTTTTCTCAGGAAAAAGTAAAATCGGCAGGAAAAAAATAACAAAAAGTTATGAAAAAACAACAAAATCGGAAAAAATCATAAACCGACTTACATTTTTTATTTATTTATTCTTTTTACGGGCATGTCGCCCAGCCCGAGCTGCTGATGTTTCCAAGGTAGTGAGTGACTCACTTGCTATGATAAGGCCTGAATTTCTCCTATACACAGAAAGCCGATGGTGGGGGAGGAGTATTCAGTTGGTAGCAGGCTTCCATTTCACTATTATGTCCATCCATCCATTTTCTGAGCCGCTTCTTCTCACTCGGGTCGAGGGCTTGCTGGAGCCTATCGCAGCTATCATCGTACACCCTGAACTGGTTGCCAGCCAATCGCAGGGCACACACAAACAAACCATTCACACTCACATTCACACCTACGGGCAATTTAGAGTCTCCAATTCATGCATGTTTTTGGGATGTGGGAGGAAACCGGAGTGCCCGGGGAAAACCCACGCAGGCACAGGGAGAACATGCAAACTCCACACAGGCGGGGCTGGGGATTGAACCCGGGTCCTCAGAACTGTGAGGCTGACGCTCTAACCAGTCGGCCACCGTGCCGTCACTATTATGTCCATCCATCCATCCATCCATTTTCTGAGCCGCTTCTCCTCACTAGGGTCGCGGGCGTGCTGGATCCCATCCCAGCTGCCATCGGGCAGGAGGCGGGGTACACCCTGAACTGGTTGCCAGCCAATCACAGGGCACATAGAAACAAACAACCATTTGCACTCACAGTCATGCCTACGGGCAATTTAGAGTCTCCAATTAATGCATGATTTTGGGATGTGGGAGGAAACCGGAGTGCCCGGAGAAAACCCACGCAGGCACGGGGAGAACATGCAAACTCCACACAGGCGGGGCCGGGGATTGAACCCGGGTCCTCAGAACTGTGAGGCTGACGCTCTAACCAGTCGGCTACCATGCCGTCACTATTATGTGTTGGCGTTAAATTGTAAACACTAACCCTATAATTCCCATTCCTAAATTGGAAGTAACAGTGTTTTACTGTCAATATGGTTTGGCCCATCTCCTCCACTTTACTTGCTCTTGAGGTTGATGTGGTTTGACAAGTTTTCTTTTTTTGAAGCACGATAAACACTAAATGCTTGATGGTAACACCCCTGTCCACCTTCAGGCCTGAATCAGTCAACGAGGAGCACTTGTGGGATTGTAGTAATGACTTACCTCCTTCCTCTTTCTCTGCCTGCTTCTTGTCATTCCCGTTTGTCAAGAGCACTCAATTTGGGATTGTCACAAATTCGTCAAACAAACAATTTTAAACATAAAATGAGTCAACTACGTGGGTACACGTGTGTTGTCATTTGTTGCAAACAAAGTCACCAACTAAACAAATATTAGTATTTTTGCACTAATTTATATCCTCAGATTCACAGATGTAGAGTGTGAATACCCAACATTTGGAGTATGACCAAAATATTTAGGAAAATAATGCCTTAAATACGGCACGGTAGATGATTGGTTGGTTTTCTCCGGGTACTCCAGTTTTCTTCCGCATCCCCAAAACATACATGGTAGGTTGATTGAAGACTCTAAATTGCCTATAGGTGTGGATTTGAGTGTTAATATTAGTTTGTTTTTATTGGCTGGCGACCACCAGTTCAAGGTGTACAGCAGGGATGGATAGGCTCCAGCATTCCCACGACCTTAGTGAGGCTCTGTGGTATGGAAAATGGATGAATGCCTTACATTAACTTTGACATATGAGTCAAGTCATTGACTATCACACATTGTGTTCAACTTTTTGGGTTTCACTGTAGTCATGATATGCTTCCAAAAAGCCTCCCAGTTCATATGCGTGACACAAGTATTTGTAGCGGTCTTTGTATTTGTTCACACATTGTCGTGTGTGGGTACCGTTTGCCTGATGAAAACCCATTAGGTCACATTGGTGTGAGGATATTTGAGACTCAATCCATGCTTTTAAGCTCATTAAAAAATGTATTATATACAGTACATGCAAACGCTGAAGGAAAACTGGGACATCTGAGCTTTCAATAAATTGATGTTCTCAATGGATACAACAGTTATGGCACATACATGTGGAAAGTAGCCTACAGATTGCTTGCCTACACAGCAGATGTACTTTTTTATTTGGCTAAGAAGTTAAGTAACAACTTCTATTGTACAGTCATACGATAAAAATATACACTCAAATAACAATAAGAAGTTGAGCCTTGACGGCCATTGAGGAGGAGAAACCTGCATCAGGGCAACAGGATAACCGAAGTAGCAAATGTAGTGGAAGGATTCATGTGTGGCTTCAATGTTTGCTTCTTTTCACTGAGCCTAGATCGACATGGATATTCCTCTTCTGTGCTATCTCCTGCTTCAGCACTTCATAATGTTATCTCTGTACATAAGGAACATTGTAATCTCTTGTTTAAAAAAAATCCAGTGAATACATGACGGTATTTTTCACCCAGACGCATGCAGCATTGTCAACTATGGAAGAGGGAACAGTTTAAATCTTCACATAAATACCCAATTAAACTGCATTTCCCGAGTCGCCACAGCACATTCCACTGGACTTGTGTGTGTTTAAAAGCATGTACTGAAAATGTTGATTTAAATTAGGGCTGCACGATTATGGCCAAAATGCTTATCACAATTATTTTGATCAAAATTGTAATCACGATTATTAACCATGATTATTCCTCATTTTAGGGAAAACAGCTGTATTTTGATTGCATTAATTTTCAACAAATATTGTGTTAACAGTTTGTTTTCAGTGCAAAATGAAACTTAAAAAATGAAATTGATCCAAGAATTAAAAATTTACCGAGGACAAACTAAATAAATATGCTATTACAGAGTGCAATCATCACGTGCAACTCAGTGGAAGGTAATACAGGTTATACATGAACTAAACTAAACCTTACTAACATTCGTCTTCAAGTAGCAACGTTACAGGATTTCCCAAAAATGTCTTATCTTGCCTATTGAAAATCAGGTCAAAAAACCTACAAATTAGGGTAAAATGGTATAACTTCACTATTTCTCAACATATCTCAACAAAACTTCACACATTTACTGTATGCTGGATTAGATTTTGAACTTATTTCTTACGAAGATGGTCATTTAAAGGACCTAATTAGCATACATTATGCCGGCGGACCGCCCTGGGTCCCTTGGTGTGGGATCTGTCCTGTCCGCCGGGGTGCTCTTGGGTGGACCCCTGGGCCTGATCCCGCTCCTTGATTGATCAGGTGGGGTCCTTAGCCGTCGCGATGCGGCCACAGCAATTACAGGACATTTCTGTCAGTCTTTGTGCATGTAAAACGGTATCAATTCACTTGCATGTATCCGCAGACACACACCCCAAGGACTCTTTCATTGGGTGTGGGGTCACGCACTTACTGCGACAAATAACTCATGAATATGCAAATCGCTTGTGTATTCCCTCACTTATACACTCGTCCTGTAGACTTTTATAATTCACATAATTAATGCCACTACACTTCAGTTGTACAGTCGGGTTCACGACCCTTGTCCTGCATGCTTCTTCTCCTGTCCTTGTCCTGTTCTATCTTGACCTGTCCTTCCCTCACAGGGTGTAGCACTACAGCCCCATGCAACACTCATATTTAATGTTTAATTGTTGTAGATAATGTAATGATTTACTTCTCTCATCCTGTTTAGAATTAGTGCTTTGTCTTTTGTCTTTGTTTTTCTCTCCCTTCTAGAAACTTTGTTCTGTTCGACTGATCAAGTCTGATTCTCAATAAACCTCAATTATAATACCACAGCAGAAGTTTAAAAACTCCACTGTGACAGTAAAACTGTTCCGGCATGAAAGGGATACAGATTTTCCATTCTGCTTGACCTAATAGCCGAACAGAACTCCCCCCCCCCAAAAAAAGACTGTGAAACCATATTAATGTATGTATGTATATATATTAATGTAATGTATAACGGCTTTATTATAATATTACATATATACAAAAAAAATAACTAGTTTTGAAAAATTAAGCCAAGGAAAACAGTTAAAATATATTTCAATTCATTTTAAAAAGCAAAAAATGCTTGCTAGCTCTAAACGTTATTAAAAGTGAAGACAGTTTGCAATTTTGGAACTGATTTAAGCAAGAAACAAGAAGTACACATATATGATCTGCTTTCGCAGGCCACATCAAATTATGTGACAAAACGCATCTTGCCCCGGGCCTTGACTTTGACACGTGAGCTGAGCTATTCACAGAGCCACCAACTTATAAAAATTCACGTCCAGAACAATTTGTCTCAATTTCCATATTTTCAAAATGTTGTCAAGAACATTTATGTGCGACAGTCATAATCATAATTGTTAATAAATTATGGCTTCAATATTTGGCATTTTGTTTTTTATCATCAATCTTGTAATGGTGGATGCAGTCGGAGCCTGAATCAAAGTTCCAGTATGTGAGATTTCGACGTGCCATCATAAAAAATATTTCTATGGATTAATTCACCTTTGCCAATTCTGTTCTCAAACCTGGTAACAACAACAACAACAACAAAAAACACGTCTATTGAAGCTAGGCTTTACACGATCAGGAGTTTTGGGGCCGATCAGCTAGTTTAAAAAAAAAAAAAAAAAAAACGATAACCGATCACCGATCCGATCACAAGATGGAGCAATGTGTATTTAAATGACTTGTTCATTTACTGTATATACTTGTGTACTGTATACTGACTATCTTCAAAAATATTCTCATCAGGTCATGTATTCTAATCAGTCAGGTCAAACCAACATTACAGAAATAATGGGTGCTAACTTACTGGAATTAAATTGGAATTAAATTATTTCACACACACCGAAACCTTAGAGCATGATTTTACATGTTTACGCCCAATCGTTAGTGCTAGCACTAGCTTGTTAGGCAACATAACGTTTTGTTGCCTGCTTGCGAGCCGTATCGTATTAAAAGTAGGTGAATATACCTCAAGCAATCCTTGAACGAACGTCTTCTCCCGAGCACCGCTGACCACCACCAAATGTTTTTCCCCATTTTGTTCTTTTTTGACCAACACAATAGACGTGCGATCGATTGTTGTCGTGGCTATGGTAATGAGTGTATCTGGTCGCATTTGATTTGACAAGATAAAGCCCAGTGTTAGTAAAAGACGGGATGTGGTGGTATCTGAAAACAAGATTTTATTCCAGTAGTCTGTCCAATCGTGAAAGATCAAATTTGTCTTGTTGTCTGATCTATGCATTACATGTTGTCAGTCTCAGACGTGTTGTCTGTCCCACACCACCGTTTTTTTTTTTTTAAAGATAACTTTCTTGGTGTCACGGTTAGGGTTTTCGAAGGCAAGGCATAAACGTGGAGAAGCAAGGCAGGAGTGCAGGAGTCTCCAAAAATATTTAATTCCCAAGAAAGTCAAACAAGGAACATGGATAAAGCAAACTAAACAAAGTTCCACAACAGATAACCAAAGTTACAAAGAAACACTTGAATAAGCCTGAAACAAAACATGACTGGTAACTAAGACGTGGCACAGACAGAGACAATGACACCTGACAATGAACCGACAAGAAATTAAAGAAAACAGGGAACTAAATACAAACAGATTGACGAGGCAACGAGGAACACGTGGACAAGACACCAGTGGCTGGAGGGAGCTGATTGGTTGACACAAGGTAGAGGGTTGATGAGAACAGGTAGACCAAATGACTAAATGAGCACACAAGACATGAAAAACATTGAACACAGGAAAACATGAAACAAAACCAAACACAACCCAAACCAAAACATAGACCATGACGGTCAGATATTTACAGTACTAAGTCAAAAGACACTCAACAAGGCTAAAAATAAACCAGCTTTTGGATTCAAATATACTGTACACGATGGCGAAGCGGAGTAAATGTCTTTTGGAGCCGAGCAATGGCGTCATTGATCGGATTGGCGAATCAGATCGGTGTAAAGTCTAATTGAAGCAGATTAATCAGATCTCAAACGTCAAAATTAAAATCACATTCACCCCTACTGGCAATTTAGAGTCTTCAATTAACCTACCATGCATGTTTTTGGGATGCGGGAGGAAACTGGAGAAAACCCACGCAGGCATGGGAAGAACATGCAAACTCCACACAGGTGAGAACAGATTTGAACCCAGGTCCCCAAAAGGCAAATGTGCTAACCAGTCGGCAACCGTGCTGCCATGTAAGAAGATGTAAGATGTAATTACGTCTTCTCTTGCATGCAATTTATATTACATATTTATATTTCCTATATACACAATTGCTGCTGAAATGATGCAGATTTCCTCATTGTGGGACTAATGAATGTTATCTTATATTACAAACATTTATTAATAATAATAATAACATACTTTTAACCTGCCCACGTACTAATTCATTTCCGGTTCAGACTCGGCGTCCTGTGTGGATGTGTATTATTTTATATTTTTATCGCTAAACATGTATTAATTGGCCTGTTATTCTGTTGGTCAAACTAGGTAACTGCGAAAACGCAGTTCTTGCCAGACCTGTGTGACAATTGTGTTGTTTCACAAAATCACTTATTTCGAAGTTTTGCGACTGCTTGTAACGATAACTTAGCAATTAGCATGGCTTTGACATCGTCTTTGCCTATCCACTCTTCGTCCTCCCTTTGTGACTTATTCGCTACCATGGAGGCGATGATCAGTGACTTACAATGCGTTGACACCGGATGCAAAGAGAGCTTTTGCCTCTGTGGTTTGGCAGCCGGGGGGCGAAATAAAATAGCAATAGCACATTTGGCAGCTCTGTATTCATATTTGCACATATTATATAAACGCAGCCCTATGGGGGGCACAAGCCAGTGCAAACTGTAGGCCGGTCCCAGGCCCGGATAAATGCAGAGGGTTGCGTCAGGAAGGGCATCCGGCTTAAAACTTTGCCAAACAAATATGAGCATTCATCCAAAGAATTCCATAACGGATCGGTCATGGCCCGGGTTAACAACGTCCGCCACCGGCGCCGTCAACCTGCAGGGCGCCGTTGGAAATTTCGCTACTGTGGGTCGAAGAAGAAGAAGAGGTGGAAAGCGGGTTCTTTGGCAGAAAAAAAAGGAAAAGGAAAGCACAGAGCCTAGAACTGAATGTGGGGACTTTGAATGTTGGGACTATGACAGGAAAATCTCGGGAGTTGCTTGACATGATGATTAGGAGAAAGGTTGATACATTGTGTGTCCAGGAGACCAGGTCGAAAGGCAGTAAGGCCAGAAGTTTAGGGGCAGGGTTTAAATTATTTTACCATGGTGTAGATGGGAAGAGAAATGTCGGGGATATTTTAAAGGAAGAGTTGGCTAAGAATGTCTTGGAGGTGAAAAGAGTATCAGATCTAGTGATGAGGCTGAAACTTGAAATTGAGGGTGTTATGTATAATGTGATTAGTGGCTATGCCCCACAGGTAGGATGCGACCTCGAGGTGAAAGAGAAATTCTGGAAGGAGCTAGACGAAGTAGTTCTGAGTATCCCAGACAGAGAGAGAGTCGTGATTGGCGCAGATTGTAATGGACATGTTGGTGAAGGAAATACGGGTGATGAAGAAGTGATGGGTAAGTACGCCATCCAGGAAAGGAACTTGGAGGGACAGATGGTGGTAGACTTTGCAAAAAGGATGCAAATGGCTATAGTGAACACTTTTTTCCAGAAGAGGCAGGAACATAGGGTGACCTACAAGAGCGGCGGTAGAAGCACGCAGGTGGATTACATCTTGTGCAGACGATGTAATCTGAAGGAGGTTACCGACTGTAAGGTTGTGGTAGGGGAGAGTGTGGCTAGACAGCATATGATGAGGGTGTGTAAGATTACTCTGGTGGTGTGGAGGAGGATTAGGAAGACAAAGGCAGAGCAGAGAACCATGTGGTGGAAGCTGAGACAGGACGAGTGTTGTGCAACTTTTCGGGAAGAGGTGAGACAGGGTCTCGGTAGATGGGAGGAGCTTCCAGAAGACTGGACCACTGCAGCCAAGGTGATCAGAGAGGCAGGCAGGAGAGTACTTGGTGTATCTTCTGGCAGGAAAAGAGAGAAGGAGACTTTGTGGTCGAACCTCACAGTACAGGAAATTATACTAGGAAAAAGGTTAGCTAAGAAGAAGTGTGACACAGAGGACTGAGGAGAGGCGAAAGGAATACATTGAGATGCGACACAGGGCAAAGGTATAGGTGGCAAAGGCCAAACAAGAGGCATATTATGACATGTATGGCAGGTTGGACACTAAAGAAGGAGAAAATGATCTATTCAGGCTGGCCAGACAGGGATAGAGATGGGAAGGATGTGCAGCAGGTTAGGGTAATTAAGGCTAGAGATGGAAATATGTTGACTGGTGCCAGCAGTGTGCTAGCTCGATGGAAAGAATACTTAGAGGCGTTGATGAATGAGGAAAATGAGAGAGAAGGGAGAGTAGAAGAGGCAAGTGTGGTCGACCAGGAAGTGGCAATGATTAGTAAGTGTTATGAACGGAACAGAGGATAGGACCCAAAAATGCAAGACTCCAAAACAAATGGACAGTTTCCAAAAAGAGAGGTTTAATAGACGGGCATAGGTCGGTACACGGGCAGGCAATCCAAGAAAGGCAACAGTGTCCAAGAACATGAGGCAAAGAGGCAAGGTTGATAATCGGAACAGGGTCAAAGTCTTACTGTGAGTCTGTGACAAGGAATGCTGGAACGTGATGACAAGGTACAACGAACTGGCGACGAGAGGGAATGAGACCCGAGGTTAAATACAATCGGTAATTAGGTATGAACGAGGCACAGGTGGTGAAGATGCTCACAGGAGCAGGTGTGTGAGAAACGAGGAAGAGGAAGACAAAACCTGGAACACACACAGACACACATATGACAGTACCCCCCCCTTAACGGCCGGCCCCAGACGGCCCTGGGGCCCCTGGATGCGCAACGTGGAAGTCCCGAATGATCAAATCATCCATGATAAACGCAGACGGTACCCATGAACGTTCCTCAGGCCCATAGCCCTCCCAGTCCACCAGATATTGAAACCTCCTCCCCCTCCGACGAGACGACAACAGCCGCTTCACAGCGAAGACAGGGCCCCCATCCACAAACCGGGGGGGAGGAGGGGGCCTGGAAGGCGCGACCAGAGGGGAATCCCGGGCTGGTTTGAGTAGGCTGACATGAAAAGCAGGGTGGACCCGCATCGACCTTGGGAGCCTCAGCTTCACGGTGACAGGGTTGATGATCTTTGTGATGGGGAAGGGCCCAACGAACCTGGGAGCGAGCTTCTTGGACTCCACCCGGAGTGGAATATGTTTGGTCGAGAGCCAAACTCGCTGACCCACTTTGTAGTTCGGGGCCGGTGTCCTCCGACGGTCAGCAGCGGCTTTGTAGGACCGTCCCTGGCGCAGCAGCATCTGTCGGGCTCGCTCCCAGGTCCTCCTGCAGCGTCTCACCAAGGTTAATGCCGCTGGAACTGTGGACTCAGGGGCTATGGCAGGAAACAGAGATGGTTGGTAACCATGCACAACGTGAAAAGGCGATAGACCAGTGGATGCAGAGGGGAGGGAATTGTGGGAGAATTCGACCCAAACCAATTTCTGAGACCAGGATCGCGGATCCTGTGAAGCGAGACATCGGAGCCCAGTCTCCAGGTCCTGGTTCAGCCTCTCGGTTTGGCCGTTGGTTTCAGGATGAAACCCAGATGACAGACTGACGGTAGCACCTATGAGATTGCAAAACTCCTTCCAAAATTGCGAAATGAATTGGGGACCCCTATCAGACACCACATTCTTGGGGAAACCATGGAACTTGAAAACCTGATTAATCATCAGCTCGGCAGTGTCTTTAGCTGAGGGGAGTTTTGGAAGTGCAATGAAGTGTGCCATCTTAGAGAACCTGTCAACAACTGTAAGAATGGTGGTATTGCCTTTAGAGGCCGGTAATCCTGTCACAAAGTCGACGGAAATGTCTGACCAAGGACGTTGTGGTATTGGCAGGGGTCGCAACTCCCCCGAAGGACGTTGATGAGAGGGCTTGTTGGCAGCACATACCTGGCAAGCATTGACATAATAGATAACATCCCTCCTAACATTAGGCCACCAAAAGCGCTGTTCGACCACTGATTGAGTCTTGGCAATGCCTGGGTGACATACAGTGCGGTTCGTGTGAGCCCAGTGGATGACTCTTCCCCTTAAGGTCGGAACCACATAAAGCCTGTTTTCAGGGCAATCGTCAGGGCTAGGAGTGTCTTTCAGAGCCCCTTTAACCGCCGTTTCAATGTCCCAAACAAAAGCGGAAATAAAACATGACTTGGGCAAAATAGTCTTTGGGTCTGACAAAGAATTCTCTTCGGAGAAAATGCGTGAACAAGCATCTGGCTTACCATTTTTAGAACCGGGTCGGTAGGATAGCGTGAAATTAAATCTAGTAAAGAACAGAGCCCATCTAGCCTGCCTCGCATTTAATCTTTTAGCAGTCTTAATGTACTCAAGGTTCTTGTGATCTGTCCATACTAAAAACGGAGTCTGTGCCCCCTCTAGCCAGTGCCTCCACTCCATCAAAGCCACCTTGACTGCCAGCAGTTCACGGTCACCAATGTCATAATTTTTCTCAGCTGGGGTCAGTTTTTTGGAGAGAAAAGCACAAGGATGTAATTTATCATCCTTGAGAGATTTCTGGGAGAGCACTGCTCCTATTCCGGCATCAGACGCATCGACTTCTACCACAAACTGCTGTTGGAGATCTGGCAAAGTAAGGATGGGAGCGGAGGTAAAGCTCGACTTAAGTTTTTGAAACGCTGCCTGACAAAGCGGGTTCCATGCAAAAGGTTTGTGTGGCGAGGTAAGATCATGCAAAGGAGAGGCTATAGAACTGAAATTCCTGATGAATTTTCTGTAGAAGTTTGCGAACCCTAAGAACCTTTGTACATCTTTGCGTGACGTGGGAGTAGGCCAATTAATTACTGCATCGACTTTGCAAGGGTCCATTTTGACTTCACCTTGAGCCAGGACAAAACCCAGAAAAGAAACTGACGCCTTGTGGAACTCACATTTCTCAGCCTTAACATATAGTTGATTCTGTAGTAACTGCTGCAAAACAGAGCGGACATGAATAACGTGAGTCTCCTCATCCGGGGAGAAAATCAAAATGTCATCCAAATAAACAAAAACATAAACATTCAGCATGTCACGCAGGACATCATTGACAAGGTTCTGGAAAACAGCTGGAGCGTTAGTAAGCCCAAAAGGCATTACCAAATATTCATAATGTCCTGTTGGTGTGTTAAATGCTGTTTTCCATTCATCCCCCTCCCTCATTCTGACTAGATGATATGCATTTCTTAAGTCCAGTTTGGTGAAAACCTTGGCTCCCTCCAGGAACTCAAAGGCGGTGGAGATGAGAGGAAGAGGGTACCTGTTTTTTACAGTGATCTCGTTGAGACCCCGGTAATCGATACAGGGCCACAGGGTCTTGTCTTTCTTGTCCACAAAGAAAAATCCTGCTCCCGCAGGGGATGAAGATGGGCGAATGATCCCGGCTGCCAGTGATTCCTCCACGTACTTCTTCATGGCCTTGTGTTCCGGCCCTGAAAGAGAGAACAACCTCCCTCGTGGGGGTGTGGTTCCAGGCAGCAAGTCAATAGCACAGTCATAAGGTCTGTGGGGTGGAAGGGATTTGGCCTTGGACTTGGAAAAAACGTCTTTAATATCCTGGTAACAGGTGGGCACTTGAGATAAATCAGGATCCCCAGATGGGGTCTGTGGATTGTCCTTAGAAACATGACCCTGAACATCACATGGCGGCTTGAAACAGTTCCGGGCGCAATTGCTGCCCCATGACATAACCTGCCCAGAGGACCAGTCAATGTGGGGGTTATGTAATCTCAACCATGGGTTCCCTAAGATAAGGTCATGATTCATGGCGTCAAAAACATGAAAACTAATGCGTTCCGAGTGAGAATCAGGAAATGTCAATGTGAGTGTTTGGGTGCGGTGAGTGATCTTGCCCATAAAACTGCCGTCTGCAGCATAGGTGTTGCGGTGGCGTTTTATTTCAAAGGTTCTAAGGTGCATACGTCTAACGAGGATGGAGTTGAGTAAGTTTGCGTCAGAACCAGAGTCAATTAATACAGGTGTATGAATTTCTTGATCAGGAGAGCATAGTGTCACTTTAGGAAGAACCCGTGTAGGGTCTTCCTTCATCAAATTCAGACTCACCTCTCCCGTGCCCTTGCTACCGGCACCGGCAACTTTGACGTGACAGTTGCTCACGGAATGACCCAACTGACCGCAGTAGAAGCACCGCCCTTTCCTCAGCCGGCGTTGACGTTCCTCAGGGGAGAGACGGAACCTGCCCAGTTGCATGGGTTCCTCCGTGGGGACGTTAGCCAGTGGGTTGAGAACGGAACCAGGGGATCTGCCTTGGTTTGGCAGGTCACCGAGGCTTGTCCTCAAAGTGCGCGGTGACGCAGCCTTCCGCTTGTGATCCAAATTTTTACGGCGAGAGCGATGAGAGTGTCCAAGTCGGTCGGCAGGTCTAGTGGGACTAAATGATCCTTGACGGCGGGGGATAGTCCTTGAAAAAAGGCATCGAGTAGCGCCCGATTATTCCAATGACTCTCAGCTGCTAGAATGTGAAACTCAATCGCGTAATCTGACACCCTGCGCATGCCTTGTTGTAAGGTGACAAGGGAGCGAGCTGCCTCACGATCAGGAGTGGAAAATTGAAAAATTTGCTCCATAGTCTTTACGAAAAAAGCCCATGAATTACACGCGGTGGAATTGCGGCTCCATTCAGCAGTAGCCCACGCCTCCGCACGACCAGTCAGGTGGGAAATGACGAAAGCGATCTTTGCCCGCTCGGTGGGGAAGGCAGCTGCCTGGAGCTCAAAGTGGAGTTCGCACTGCGTGATGAACGGCTTAATGTTCCCAGAATTTCCAGAGAACCTCTCCGGTCGAGAGAGCTGTGGGCAGACAGCAGCGGAGGTGGCAGGTGGCTGCATGTTGACTGTTTCACATGGAAATACCGTGGCGGTATTGGGTGTGGTGCCAACTGGTTCCTTTTCTTGGATAATTTTCATAAGAAGTTCAAACTGTGAGGCCACCTGTCTCATCATATTGTCCTGATGCCTTGACAGTCCCTCTAGATGAAGGTGGAGGGCAGCAAGCTGTTCATCCTGCGGCTCAGAAAATCGATGGATGGATGGATGTTTGCTATCATAATTACCCCCCCCCCCAAAAAAAAAATCACAAAAATCAACATCTCATAATGCATGGAACCATGGGTCAGAAATCATGATACGTAGCGGCCTTGGTGTATCGTTACAGCCCGAAAAGGTTTATATGTTGAGCTCAACCACTTGATTATCTGCACATGGGTTAAGAGGGGCGTGTATCTTTTTCTTTTCTATGAGATACGGTATATTTTCTGAATAGCCTTTTATTATATTAACATGACATGAGTAAAAATATATAGAACTCAAGGGGTAGGACTAGATACTTCTTCCTAATCCCTTTTGAAAATGTAATATGTAATAATGACTATCGATGTTCTTTTCTTTTAAAACATTTTCTTTTACTTAGCATTACAATGTCCTCTGTCACGTTTTTAACGTTAAATAAATAAAAAAAAAACAATAAATCACTCAAGTACTGTCACGATAATAACCCGTTAGGTGTTGAGTGGAAATGAAGTCCCCTTCATTTAATTTCATTTGTTAACGACAGTGAGAAGTCCCCCATAATTTAAATAAATCACAATATGGACAGAGCCCAGTTGTGCACTATATTATATAAAGTGCTTGGATTGCAAAGCATGCAAGCTTCTGTTGCTTTGAGATCAATAATAATAATTTTTAAAAAAATTGTCTCACTCCACCACAATGCTATTCTCAGAACAGGCCACACTGTACTCATTTGGTCCTTGGGGGCTACGAGTGGAATACAAAAACTTCGCCATAATGTCAGTACTCATCCGGAAATACTCAATTTTCCGACATGTTCGACGTCCTTGCACTGATGTCCACAGCCACACTCGATCATTCTCTTTCCTCTGCTACAAAGGGAAGCCCTTCTTTGATTAGCTGAAAAGTTTCAGTTTCATAAATGTCAGCCTTATGTGTGCACCGAGTTCCAAAATCTATAAATGTTGTTGTGTGATGAGCGCTCTGCTTGACTGATTGGGAGCATTTCCTGCCGACACGCTGCTTATATAGAGGAAAATCGGACGTGACTGAGTACAGCATGCGGACGTAAAAGGGAAAGGTTGAGCGTGAAGGAGGACGCTAAAGGCATGCCCCCAATAGGTATATAGTATGTGCATTGTGCAAAACAACATCAGTTTGTCTAAGGACCCCCAAAAATGGCACCTCCTAAGAGACACGCTTACAAAGCACAGTTTAAACTGCAAGCTGTCAGTTACGCGTTAATGATCAAAGAACAGCCGGGAGAAGGGTCTCTACAGTCACCATTTGACTGAGGCAATAACGCTTGCAGAAGAAATGAAAATCAATCAAAGAAAATCAATCAAACATTTTCAAGGAGATCCGTCTGGGTGCTTTCGTTTTATGAAACGGCGCCATCTATCCATCCGGGCAAGGACTATCGTGGCGCGGCAGATTACAAGGAAAAGATGGCCATCTTCCGCTCCTTCTGCAGTAAAAAGATTGCCGACAAACACATCCAGCCCAACCACATCGCCAACATGGATGAGGTGCCGCTTCCTTTCGCTCACTTTTGACATCCCGGTGAACCACACTGTTGAGAAGAAGGGGACCACCACGGTAGCGACACGCACAACGGAGCACGAGAAGTCGGCTTTTACTGTTTTACTTTTACTGTTTTACTTTTACTGTTGTGCTTGGTTGCCATAAACATAAACAAACAGACATAAACAAAAAAAATAACATGAGTAAATTGTTAAATACTTAAATAAAGTACAACCGAACTCAGTTTTGCTCCCGCTGCCTTTTTATTTTTATTTGTTATGGAGGATTTTAGAGGCGTTTGAAGTGCTCATGCCATGTTTTTGAGAAAATTCCACCAAGATGGCGGCCACTTGTCATGTCACTATTTCAAGCACCAACTTTTCATTTTCTCAATAATGAGAATTGTCAAGGACGATGTCGCAAACTGCAAAGAACTCGACAGTTGTAATTTTTACTCCCAGCATTTTTCAGTGTAAGTAATATCACTTTAGAGAAATAACTGCGCAAGCGGATCACATATTTCGTGTCCTGTGTTCTGACCATTTTTCTGATGTTTTTTTTCAGATTAGAGAGATAAATTGTCTTATCTTGCGGGGAAGACACAACTCTACTGCACTCTTTACATATGAATTCTTGTTTAATGTCACTTGCCCAGATTGGAAACATGTCCTGAAAACAAATGTTGATCCCTTTAGAGGCACTAGCTCCCTCACCATGTTGATCCTCATCTCCGGTCTTTGTATATTTTCTTCTCTCATCATGACTCACTCTCGTCACCCCATCGAGTGACTGAGGTTCCCGCAGCACGGTGCGCTCGGCGCCGCTCGCTTATTATTTAGGCAGCTTAATGGTGGTTGGGTGACTACTGTTTGAGAAAGTGCTTCATCAGCAGCAGAACCTGCATTTTAATTGAAAAAAATGCCGACAATCAGGTTAATTTCATTGTGGCAGCCAAAATTGTGATCATGATAAAAAGTCTATTAATTGTGCAGCACTAATTTAAATGGAACATGGTAGCAGGGACGACAGTGCAGGTTGCCGAATGTGAAGCAAAAAGTATGCTCTAGTCTGACAGTTTCGGTAGTAAAAAATATAAATTGCTGATATCTCTGTTTTCTTTTCTTTTTTAAATCTTCAACAGTCACCGTACTTCTTATTTGAATCTATTTAACTGTCTGGGCATTACTTAATATTTGTATAAATCTGTCTCATTAAGCAATTTTAGAAATTCAGTGTGAAATTGTGTTGTAGAAAAAGTGTTGTAGACAATTCCCTGTGTTTTGTCTGGTACTGGGGGAAGGTGGCGGGAAGTGTGTGTCGAGGGGTTACAATCGAGCTCAAAGGCCAGTGTGTTATAGGGTGTGAGTGTGACAAATAAAGGATGACAAATAAATGACTGTGAGAATGGTTGCTGTGGTCCACTTGCAAAATACAAAGAGGGTTGTAGTAATTGTTTTCACACCAGAGCACAACAACCTACTCTATAAACATGTAAAAGTCTCAAAACATGTAACGTCTCAAAGCTGAATCTACCATATTTTGCAAATAGGAGTCAGGGATGTTTATTTACACAACTACTGATGGGGATCTGTCAACAGTCTATAGCCCATTTTCCATTACACTAACTGGCACAGTCACGGTTGTACTCGCTTATAAATGCTTTTCCATTGTCAAAAATGTGACAATGTGATACTATGAGGTAGGGATGGAACGGCTTCTTTTTTTTCCCCCCTCATTTACTCACGAGGCGACAGTGTCATGTCACAGCACAGTTGCAAGTTAGCCAAGATGGCAGCATGGACACGTCATCTGCGTCATGTCCTTCCACCGATGCAGCAACCAATCATATTGCACGCAGCGTGTCACCGGAGCTCTTACGTTGCAGAGTTTATGATGGTACTCCCCCCACTTTCCCTCTCCAACGCAAGATGTCTGGTTCCTCGGCTTTGTCGCTCCATTGCGCGACATCCCGTTCTACTCATACCTGTCGTGACGATGGAGGCTGCGCAAGCAATGCATTTACCCAAGAAGTACCACGGAAGTAATATCACTATAATGTTCGTGACGGACTGAGGTGTTTTGTATAGCACAGAAACTTTGCTTCACCCCAGAATACGCGATGCTAGCATATAGTGTGCTAGCATTTAATAAGTGGGAGGCATAAACACGAACTGCTATAATTCCGACACCGTTTACCTGATTTAGATGTAAATAAACTCAAATTAAATCTGAAGTCTGCAGCAAGCATATCTTGTTGGTTTCATTTGAGAGCCAAAACGATGATTCATGTCCCAATATTTCTGGACCTGACTAGAAGCATATATCAATGCTGCTAGTAACATAAATATTAAATTTAAAGAGTGAATTTATGCAGAAGCCGAGGTCATTCACGTTTAATCAGTTGACCTTTGTTGAGCCAAGGCACCTATTTTACATTTGAAAAATCCTGCAGTTAACCACCAAACAAAAATATCAAAATGTCCTGAATACTGAAATCTTGTCTAGTTTAGTCAAAAATGTACTTTACTCAGTGTGAAAGCTGATATATTTGCAGGAAGCCAACTTATTCTGTTGTATGAATAGCAACAGGTGGATACACAGTTTTATTGTACCTTTTGCCATCCAGTGGAAGAGCGTTTTATTGTTCTCCCTAAATGCCGCTGGCATAGATAGACAAACAAATATATTTCTGATTCATAAAAATAATTAAAATAAAAATACAAAATCTACAAGACAATTTTCTCAAGAGTCAATTTATACCGAACCGAAAACTGTCACCACAAAACCGAGATACGAACAGAATTGTTGATTTTGTGAACCGTTCCACCCCTACTAAGTGGAGTGATTTGTGGTAGCTGGTCAGTTATTTTATCCAGTTGGGCTGTAAGTCGCTCGTTGGTTGAGTAATTCGTCATTGCCACATTCGCAAGATTTAAAAGTTTAACATTTAAGGATTCTTTGACGTTATGTACAGATGAAGCTGATCTCTGAAGCTGAGAGTTGTTCACATGGACACCCTGTTCCGTATATTGCACAGGGGAAGATGCAACCATTCCCCCCCCCCCTCCCCCAATAGCACATCTAAATACTACTAATATAGGCTATTACATGTATGATATCCTTCCATCCATTTTCTATACCGCTTATCTTCACTGTTCCTATACTAAATCACAATACATAAAAAAAAAGAAGTTCATCAAAAATGTATCATATATTTTTCTCCTTTTTAGTAAAAAATTCTATCTTGATATTTATGATGATATTTAAAGCACTAGTTATTTTGATGTGTGGGTTTGTTATTCGGTTAGCTCTGTTGCTACACTAACGTAGCATTGAAACATCAGAATCATCTTTATTTGCCAAGTATGTCCCAAAAAAAAAAACACACAAGGAATTCGTCTCCGGTAGTTGGAGCCACTCTAGTATGACAACAGACAGTCAATTGACAGAGAACACTTTTGTGACATAAAGACATTGACAAAAAGAAAAAAACAGTCACTGAGCAATAAAGGGTTGCTAGTTGTCTGGTAATGCCGGTACATATTTTATTTTTTTTTGACAATTGTGCAAAAGATGCAGAGTCCTCTAGCACTTAGAGCAGTTCGAATGACTAATATTGCAATATTTTTACAGCACAACAGCTTTTATTATTGTGTTAATTAGTCATGCCAGCCATGACTAATTGATAGCCACGCATTAATGTAAAAGTTTGGCTGTTTGATTGGTCATGCCTGGAGAGGGATGGAGGCTTGACGTTGTGTCATTTTTTTTTCCAACCACTTTTTGCCAAAACAAGTTGAAACGACTGCTACAGTTTTTATTGCATGATGGAAACAAAGAACTGCGATTGGCTGGTGACCAGTTCAGGGTGTACCCCGCCTCTCGCCCGAAGATAGCTGGGATAGGCTCCAGCACGCCCGCGACCCTCGTGAGGAGAAGCAGTACAGAAAATGGATGGATGGAAACAAAGAAGTATGTCATGCACGAAGCTCTCGTATTTAGCACACCACCACTGACCGCATAGTTGGTGTGTCGAGTGATTAACAATTATGGCGGAGAGAGTGAAACGGTCAAAAGTGTGGTTGCATTTTCAAAGGTTGATGGTGACAATGCACACTGCTACAAGTAGGGTTGGGCGATATGGCTGAAAATTGTACCACGATATAAGTCGATATCGATATATTTTATTACAATTTTTTTTTTACATGTTCAAATTTAGGACCTGGAGAAAAAAGGCTGAATTTAGATACTTTTTTAAAAAAAATTTCATATTTAACCTTTAAAAGGAGGTCAACAAAACTATTATCCCTGATTTATTTATTTAGTTGTTTATTTTTAAAATCCTTTTGGTATCGCGAGACCGGTACTGGACCAGGTCTATTGACATCAAATTGATTGTGTTTAATAATTTTTTTTTAAATCAGGTAAATTGATAGTTGAATATGGATATTTCAGAAGAGACTTTTGAAATGCAACACAAGATCAGCATAGACCATCTTTTGATGGAGGCCGGGGGTAGTGGTGTCACGATTATCAAAATTCTGACTTATATACGATACCTGCAAATAGTACCTCGATACTGGTACTGAAACGATACCATGGCAAAAATAAAAAATCTTGTATTAATTTTATTACAGTAATTCAAAACATTATGATGAACTTGAAAATTATATAGTAATGGAATGTAATAGTGTAATAGTAATGTCCAGTTCGGGTGTACCCCGCCTCTTGCCCAAAGATAGCTGGGATAGGCTCCAGTACAACCCTAGTGAGGATAAGCGGAAGGGAAGATGAATGAATGAATGAATTGATCATTTTGTTTAGGACGCCACAGTGACGCCTGGTTAGAATGGTTCTGCCTCACAGTTCTGAGGACCCGGGTTCAAATCCGGCCTCGCCTGTGTGGAGTTTGCATGTTCTCCCCGTGCCTCCGTGGGTTGTCTACAGGTACTCCGGTTTCCTCCACCATTCCAAAAACATGCATGGTAGGTTAATTGAAGACTCTAAATTTCCCGTAGGTGTGAATGTGAGTGCAAATGGATGTTTGTTTATATGTGCCCTGCGACTGACTGGCTGGCGACCAGTTCAAGGTGTACACTCTCGCCCGAAGGCAGCTGGGATAGGCTCCAGCACGCCCGTGACCCTAGTGAGCATAAGCGGTATGGAAAATTAATCAATTTTGTTTAAAGTGTAGGGAGTTCCCAAGGTCAGCAGCATTTCTTATAAAGCTAACAGCAAATGTAAATAAATAGTTCCCTAAAGTTTTATAAAGTAAATATAACCGAGTTAGAGTTGTCAGGTCCACCATTGGTGTGAGTCCCCATTACACCTGTTGATCACTGGCTCTTTGAGGTACAGATGTGGCTCATCCTGAAAGAGCTACTGGCCAGCATGTCACCAGTGTGAGCTGAATGTCTCATCAACACAGCTGCGGAAGGATTGTGTTCTCTCTATTGCCTATTGTGGGTGTTTCTGTCATTCTCGTGTGTTCATATGCAGCTGCAAACACTTCTTACTTTTATCACTGACTATTTCCCTATCAATATTATTAGCATCCATGTTTCAAGTGGTTAAACCTCTCCCCAGCACCACAAATAGGGTTGACATAGCAAATTAGCAGTTAGTTGGTTATTAGCCTGCGAGTTACCCTCTTCCCCCATTGTTTACTAGCGTGGGTTAGCTCAAGGCAAGGCACTGGCAGCTTTATTTATACAGTGCATTTAAAACACAAGGTAACTGAATGTGCTTTACATGATTGAAAGTACAACATTTACAAACACACGCAATTAACACAAACAGCCACGTCTGCAGGGGCTGCGAGCGAGCCAGTTACAAGTAGTTGTACATTCTAGAGGACTAAGATTTGAGAGTCTGCTGCCCTAACTTACCTTTGAAACATGTATTTGCTCCCTGGACTGTCTCCACTTGGTGAAACTTGCTCCTCTCTGTCCCGTGTGTGTGAGACTGAGCACATTGTGCACGTATTGCATGGCTTTTACGGTGTGCTGATTTGCTGTTATCCGTGCAGTGGCTGTGCAAGGGTAACCAATCTGCTGTGGGCGGGACAATGCTGGAGAGAGAAGTCACAGACAGATGGCACTTTTCCATTACAAGTTCCAGAAGGGCCTGGCCACTCTCTGGCCTTGCTTGGCCTGGCCTGGCCACCGTTGCTTTTCCTTTACAACAGGCACCAGTCAAAAGTGGGTGGGATTGGGGCGGGATCAAGAAGAAGGTGACATGCTCGTTTCTTGTCGACCCTTCCATTTCGCTGTATTTCGTCTTCTGCCAATATAGACAAAAATGCCCGCACCTCTTCATTCCACCATAGAACAAAGGCTGGTTTAAGTCTGCCGCACACTGCGTGACGTGGTTGAACCCAACTGAACTGGACCATCGTGTAGCGTTGCCGACGCACCCCTGCACATAAGCGATTGCACAAGTGGACGCCCGGCGAGCCTGTATTGGCGATTGATGCTGTGTATTCAGTATCTTGTACTTTATCACATTCCTTAAACCATAAATAGATATATTAATAGTTCAGGAAGAAGGAGGTTGCTAAAGAGAGAAGGTATTGGTGAGAATAAAAGCGAGAGTGTGGATATTTGAAAGGAGGCTCGCTGGCTCCATTCATTTGAACATACCCACCGTGTATGTACCTTCGCGTACATTCTGGTCACAAGCTTTGCTTTTTCATCCACAAGTACATTATACATTATGAATATAGTTAAGTATTGATGTAAAACTCAATATTTTATGTCATATACACTTTTGATATGGCTTGATGCGGAGCGGCAGCGCGGCTCGCTCACTTCACCTCTGAGGGAAAGCTTATCTGCGGCGACGTTAACACGGCGATTCAAATATTTCTTTAGATGCCATGATTGCTAAAGCGACAAGTCACCGCGCTTAAAGAAACGGCCAAACCAATCAGACGACAGTTACATCACGGCCCCCTTCGGCCTGTGTTTTAGAGCCAGGTTGGGGGTTCTGAAAAGTGGTGGCATTCTCATCGCTGAGCCTGGAAAAAGTGTAATGGAGAAGCGACCACACGCGGCGGAGCAACGCTGGTTGGGGGTAGAAACGTTACAATGGAAAAGGGGCGAGAGGCTCGCTGTGGTTGCATCAGAGCAAAAATATCCCAGTATTAAATTATCAGTCGTCCGATAAAAAAAAGGCAGATGCCGATATGCGCCAAAATGCCAAATATCGGCCTCGATAATGGGCCCGGCCAATAAACGGTCTATCACTACATACAGTCATGAAAAAATAAAAATAAAAAAATTACACCACCCTTGTTTCTTTAATTTCTTGTTCATTTTAATATCTGGTAACACTAAAGGCATTTTACGTGAAGAATAATTGTATTATTAAATATAATTTTTATTATTATCAAGAAAACCATGGAAAATGGCTAGAGCTATATATCATGTCTTACAACCCTAATTCCAATGAAGTTGGAATTCACAACTCCACATAGTTAGAAACTATACATAGTTAGTATTTAATGTTCAAGCTGATCAACTTTATTGTTTTTAGCTGGCTTCTCTGGGCCCGGGCTCATCTAAGATGGACTGATGCAAAGTGGAAAAGTGTTCTATGGTCCGACGAGTCCACATTTCAAATTGTTTTTGGAAATTGTGGACATCGTGCTCTCTGGGCCAAAGAGGAAAAGAACCATCCGGACTGTTATAGGCGCAAAGTTCAAAAGCCAGCATCTATGATGGCAACAACAATCAACACAATCAAGTTTATCAGTTTGAACATTAAATATCTTGTCTTTGTAGTGTATTCAATTAAATATAGGTTGAAAATTATTTGCAAATCATTGTATTCTGTTTTTATTTATGTTTAACACAATGTCCTAACTTCATTGGAATTGGGGTTGTAGATTAAACTCTTACAAATTGTCATCATTATATTTGTCCAAACATATTGACTGTACCTTTAGTTAGACCTGGCATTAAAAATTAACAAAAAAATGAAGAAACAAGGGGTCTAATATTTTTTCCAGGACTATATTAATTATGTATTTATATATACTTAACTCATACTTAATACTGTGTATTTCAACCTTTCAAACTTTTTATTCAAGCTTTTGGTTTGGAGTATTCTTGTATTTGACTGCATTTGATTTCTCCCATTGTAAACGATACATTGTCCCCCACCTCAGTTCAGTCGTGCTCTTTTTCATTACGCACGGAGCCACAACACTCAAAAAATGGACCTTCTTGCTCCACTTGGATAATAAGTGGTTTTCCTTTTGCATTCAGGTGGATATTTATTCTTCTCGAATTCCTCGATATCTGAATTGGTCTCCGACGAAGAGTGTAGCCTGTATCTGGGTCGGAGCGCTCCAAGGTGGGCTTCCGTGCGGCACGCACCCGTGCTAAGTTAGTTACAGTTACAGTAAAAGTGTTAAATTGATTCATTTGGTATTTGATAATGTGCAAGAAGGATCTGAAGGACTTTATAGCCTATATAATTTTCTCAAATTCTGACTTTATAATCAAAGACAAACATTAATATTATGAATCTTTGGTGGTAAATATTAGTAGGCTAACTGTAGCTGTCAGATAATTGAAACAGATTTCAAAAGAAGGACAAAGTGGTCTAAATTACATCAGCAGCTGGGAAAGCCCGCGAGCCTGACTCCTTATCGCCAGCAGTGTCTGTACGGTGGATTGAAGCATTTTACGAAGCAGGGAAAAAAACGAAACCATTAACACCGTTCACACACAGCAAAATGAGGGCGCTCACTTTAACTTTTATCAGGAAGGGCTTTTGACGCAGGTGATTTTGATTCGCCAGTGTGGCTCAACGTGGGCAATACTCGCTTCGCCACATCCTGTTTCAATTAGCCATTGGCGAGGTGACAAACAGGCAGTGCGAACTCTGCATTCATATTGCATTACACAAAACACATCAGAGAATTTGTATTTGAAGTCATGGCTAAATAATAATGAATTGTGAACAAAATGCCTTCCTGATCAACATTTGTCATACATGATGAAACTTGTCTGGAATGCTAAGCCAAAACTTCATGCCATTTGCAAAATATATTTTATTTTAACATTTGTGTATGAACTGAAGTTTTAACAACAACAACACAGTTACATAAAAATAATTATGTTAACTGTACATGAAAATCACATTTTAAATAACAAGTAGTATTATTAGGATTTCACTGTCGTGCATACAGCATAAAAATGTTTTTACATTTGAAAGAAATGCTAATTGTTTTTTTTTTTTTTTTTTTTTTTAGCCACTGGCCGCATGCTCTAAACAATTAGGTGTTGGCTCAAAGTTTGTAAAGAAAAGATGTAACTATTTCTATGGATATTTTGAAGGTATTTCAATTCAGCTAGTGTTGAGTACATGGCACAAGACTCGTTGGCCATTCATAATAATGAGACATCACTCCATCTTCTGAAAGGAGAGGGTGCAGATGGAGGATATTGACTAAAGCAGTGAGAAAGACAGCGACTTTCAACCACCATGTCTTATATAGTGAGATTGTGTAAAGAGAGCATTAAAACATCCACTCGTAAAAGTGCAACCACATGAAATTCTTACTCGAACAAAATGAAACAAGGGTCGCATATGCACACATACCTTGCCTGGTTGCAAATAATCTGCGGCATTTTTTTCAACCATCCTTAACGTTTGTTTCTTCGATTGTAAATTTTACTCAATCTAGAAGTGGTAGTATGTGGAGTTGTGAACAAGCATTTAATTCATTAAAATAACACAAAATAGGTTCAGATGGCTTGATTTCCATCAACTGAACATATGTGGATTCAGGTCTCTTGATAACAGGATCAACATTTAACTAGAGATTAATTAATGTTAAGTGAATTGAAAATACTTATTTGCCTCTACTTTTAAACCCATTGACAGGAAGACAAGGAAAATATATTTTTATGGAAAAAAAATAAAAATAACCACTGTATTGTCTTATTTCATATCATATTGGCTTGTGTGATTTTATCAACCTTTGAAACATGCATCATTGTGGTCAAAACTCTAGACACCAATTCACGCTTTCTTTTCCATCACTTACATTGGTTTACGTCAAGTTGCACACCTGAGTCATGCGAGACAGTATTGTGTGAAGGGGTCTGAGTGTAGAATTCAATGGGAATTAGTAGGCGGTTGCACGGACAACTCTCATGCTGGTATTAAATTTATGAGAATTTCTACACATAATTGTTTGATATAATTGATCTTTCTAATCCGTCTGTCATTGTGAGTGTGTTAGTATAGGGCAATGCTTTTTGAGGCTGCTTGGTTCAAGAGAAAGCTCGGCCTTGACTTTGCCCTGGCCGTCTATCTGCGGGGGTGTGCGCGTGCATGTGCTTGCATGTGCTTGCACATGCACAAGCTGCATACACACAGACACGCTCACCAGACAACAAACCTGCCTTTGTGCTCACTGGGTACTGGTTAAAACTGGCCACGTGCAGGAAAACAACCTGACATAAAGGAGCATGGTTTAAGAAGAGAATATGACTGCTTGAGCAAGACACTGATACGCCGAAATGCTCCCCAGGCGCTTCAGTTGCCCCCTGCTTCTGTGGTGGTGTGTTTCAGAGAAGTGTGAGGAAGAGTTGGAAGGAAAAAAATTTATATTTATGTAAATACATGGTTTATCATAGAGTGATTATTGTATCTTCACGGTGTAGGCTTTTTGTGTATTAATAGAGGGTAGGTTTTTTTTTTTTTCCGTAAGGTTTTGTCCGTGGCGAGAATGGCGCCGCCTGAGACGCCACCGTCTCTGAGGCACGGCGTGCGGATTGTGCCACAGCCTAGCTTCACGGTGGAGCAAGTGCTGCTGGCTGTTGGCGAACAGGTGGGATATATGCATATCTCACATGCATCCCGCATGAATAAAGCGGTGGTGTTTTTTAAGCAACAAAAATATGTAGCGGAACTTATAGAGAATGGATTAATTCTAAATGACGAGTTTATCCCAGTTTCCCCGCTGGCCGTACCGTCAACACGGATCACTGTTTCGGGCGTCCCTCCGTTTATTTCGAACGAGGCGCTGGAACGGGAGCTGAAGCGTTTTGGTAACTTTGCTAGCGGATTTCGTAATGTTGGGTTAGGATGCAAGAATGAAAAACAGAAGCATGTTCAGTCTTTTAGACGACAGGTTTTCATGTTTTTAGACTCTCAGACGCAGACGTTGGATGTTTCTTTCCGTGTTCGTCATGAGGAAGGAACGTATATGGTGTATGCAAGCTCGGGAAGCATCAAATGTTTTGAGTGTGGAGATGTTGGTCATAAACGGGTGGCGTGTCCGCATAACAATGCTACAGTGAGACCTGGTGCTGTTGATAGCCCCGAGGATCACGCCCAGGCAGGTCCGGTTGTGGACGGGGTCGTTGACATTGAGGAGCGGACGGCTGAGCCTGACTCCGTTGGAGTGGGCCCTATGAGTGTGAATGCTGTCTCGACGGAGGAGGTACCCCTTGCTGAAAGCCGTGGATCGGTGGCGGCGAAGGTAGAGGGACAACGTGCTATTATTGAGAATGATGAAAGTAAGAATGACATGCAAATTATAGAACATAATAGTATTGTTGATCGGATGAAAATGGCATAGGCTAGTGATGTGAGACAGCAGCTGAAGGCTGATATAGTAGACCAGGTTCAGCATGGTGATGGTAGCCAGGCTATGAGGCTGGAGACTGATGGTGACTCTGATGGTGCTTCAATTGCTGACAGTGTTTCCCAGAGTAAGGATTTATACCCTTTGAAAGAATTAGATGAGTTTTTGGAGGATACATTCGGTAAAACGGTTGATGTACAAGAATATTTTCCAGATGTTAGAAAGTTTGTGAAGACTGTGAGTACCCTACAGAAGGTGGTAGGAACAGACTTGCTTGATGACAAGAAGAGATATCGCCTGAGGAAGCATGTGACTGCTGCTAGGAACATTTTAAGTGGTAAAAGACAGAAGAAATTTTAAGTTGATTATTAAATTAGAAATGGAACTACAACACTGGGTGTTTTCTCTGCTGTTGTCTTTTGGCTGGTTGTTTTTCTCTCTCTTTTATTAATATGAATTCTTTATGGGTTGCATCCTTAAATATTAACGGGGGTAGAAATGCACAGAAGAGGGCGCTGGTGTTAGAAATCCTAAAACAAAAAAGAATAGATATCGCTATGTTGCAAGAAACACACAGTGATAATTTAAATGAAACGGACTGGGGGCTATTTTGGGGCGGTCAGTACGTTCTCAGTCATGGCTCTAATCTTAGTGCGGGGGTCGGTATATTATTTAGTCCCACTCTTAGTGTTAATGTTTTAGCGATCACAGAAATAGTTGCAGGGAAGATTGTAATGGTTAAAGCAGAAATCCAAAACATTATGTTTAAATTTGTGAATGTATATGCACCAAATTGTGGGCGGGCCCGTTTGAGTTTATTCAAAGTACTAAAGGAAAATTTGGACAACTGTGATAAAGTAGAATGTGTTTTAGTTGGGGGGGGACTGGAACTGTTGCGCCGATCCCGCTTTAGATAGAATAGAACAGGAGCCCCATACCCAGTCATCCTGTTTCTTGTCAAAGATGACTAAGGCGTTGGATTTAGATGATGTGTGGAGGACAAAGCATCCGACCGACAGACAATATACCCGAATGAAAGTTTTTGATGGCGTGGTTACTGCAGCCAGATTAGACAGATTTTTATATGTCTGTGGCTTTTAACACCAGGGCAATTAATTGTCAAATTTCCCCAGTTGGGTTTACAGATCATCATTTGGTATTATTGGAACTAATTTTGTCCCACATGGACAAGCCGAAATCATTCTGGCATTTTAATGTCAAATTCTTACATGATTTTGTTTTTTGTGAAAATTTTAAATTGTTTTGGAGTAATTGGAGAGCCAAGAAAGAGTTTTTTCCCTCCTTAATTCAGTGGTGGGAGGTAGGAAAAGGTCAAGTGTGTTTTGCCAACAGTACGCATCCTTCTCTAGTATTAATACTAGGAAGGCTATAGAGAAACTAGAAGAGGACATTGAGGTTTTGGAGAGTGTGGCTGGTGAAAATACCGAGCAGTTAAATAAAAAAAGACAGCAGTTGACTTGTTTTCTTCAAGAGAAGGCTAAAGGAGCTCTGGTCCGGTCACGTTTTACCACACTGAGGGACATCTATGCACCCACCTCCTTCTTTTTTAACCTGGCGAGATCTTTTGGACAGAGGAAACAAATGGTGTGCCTACAGCGGCCTGATGGGACGCTGACTTCAGATTCTGCAGAAATGAGAAGGCTAGCGGTGTCTTTCTACTCCAACCTGTTTGAGGCAGAAAGGTGCGATGGAAAGGCTACAGAGACACTACTTCAGGGTGTCCCTCAGCTGGGATCTGATGTACAAGATGTCCTTGGTTCTGACATTATTCTGAAGGAATTGACGACTGCGTTGACCCAGTTGACCTCTGGTAAGGCCCCAGGTTTGGATGGAATACCAGCAGATTTCTATAAAAACTTTTGAAATATAATTGGGATTGACTTGTTGGAGGTTTTCAAGGACACCTTTGAGAGAGGGACTCTTCCAGCTTCCTGTCGGTGTGCGGTGATTTATCGTCTGCCAAAAAAGGGGGATTTAACTTTGCTCAAGAATTGGAGACCTGTTGCCTTACTATGTATGGACTATAAAATTGTATCCAAAGTTTTGCCAAATAGACTAAAAGTTTATATGGACATTGTAATTTGTGAAGACCAGTCATACTGCATCCCTGGCAGATCTTTGTTGGACAATTTATTTTTAATGAGAGATATTTTTGATGTGTGCAAGGCATACGGTGTTGATGTAGGCATTATTTCTATTGATCAGGAAAAAGCATTTGATCGGGTGGATCTTTCTTTCTTATTTTCCACATTGTGCGCATTTGGAGTTGGGGAGCATTTTGTATCATCATCAATTAAGGTTGGGGGAGGACTGAGCAGACCAGTCGTGGTCGGGAGAGGGATTAGACAAGGCTGTCCTATTTCGGGACTATTGTATAGTTTTGCTATCGAGCCTCTCCTATTGAGACTTAGGAAAACCTTGAAAGGTCTATGTCTGCCAGAGATGACTTATAGCCTTCCCATAGTCGTGTCAGCCTATGCTGATGACATTACTGTAATGGTCCAGGGACATGGGGACATAGAGGCACTGAGAGAAAGTCTAACGCTGTATGAAAAGGCTTCCTCAGATAAGGTAAATTGGGAAAAGAGTGAGGCATGCTGGGTTGATAATCCAACACAGGCGACTGCGTATGGTGGCCTTATGGTGGCCCTGGTGGCCTTACATGGCGAAATAGTGGGTTGAGAATTCTGGGGATTTATTTGGGTGACGACAAGATGGTTGCTAAAAATTGGGAGGGAGTGCTGGGATAAGTGCAAGCTAAATTGTCTAGATGGACATGGTTGCTACCTCAGCTGTCCAACAGGGGAAGAACTCTGATTGTAAGCAATCTCGTCGCCTCTCTTTTGTGGCACAGACTTCAGGTGTTAGCACCCCCACCAGGACTGATTAAACAGGTACAGAAGATGCTGGTGGACTTTTTCTGGTCTGGTCATCACTGGATGAGAGCGTCAATCCTGTATCTCCCTGTGACGGAAGGGGGGCAGGGCCTTATAGACATTGCCTCCAGGATGGGTGGTTTTCGTTTACAGACGGCACAGACGCTGTTGTACAAAGACTCAATCTGCTGGTCAGCCGTCGCTCGTCTGCTGCTCCGGAAGGCCGGACGACTAGGTTATGACAAACATCTGTTTCTGCTGTCCTCTAGCTCCACCTTTTTACAGCTCTGTCCTTGATGCTTGGCAGACTTTGGACTTTACTCGAGCCTCTGCAGAGCCTGGATTGTGGTTGTTTGAAGAGCCACTATTCAATGACAGTTTTCTACCTTTGAGTGCCTTTTTGTCTGACACAATGAGAAGCGCTTTCAGGGAGGCAGGGATTGTGAAGATGGGACACCTAATGAGGACATCCCCAGAGACACTGGCTGAGAAGACTGGTGTCCACTCCAACCGTGTTCTACAGGGTCTGGTGAAGGAGGTGTGGCAGTCGCTGTCAGAAAAACACCAGGACTTTATACGGAACAGTGATTTAGCTCACCAGTGGAGTGAGGGGGCTGAGTACGTTTTTCCTCCTCTTGGCGTGATTCCTGCTGGTGGGGAATGGAGGGAGCAATGTGGAATCGTACTGTCCCTAAAAACTCCAAAACTTGGGAACTTCAGCTCTTGCAGTGGAAAGCGGCTGTATGAGAGCTGTGTAAAGGTGCTGAACAATGGATCGCTCACTGGAGTCAGAGAGTCGAGGTGGACAGAGGTGTTTGGTTCGGAATTTTCCCCAAAAGGAAGCTGGTGGGTCCTGTATAAACCTCCTGTTGAAAAACGGATGGGTGACATCCAATGGAGGATTATACATGGAATAATAGCTACGAACAGATACAGAGCTCACTTTGACCCTAGCACTGGGGAAGGTTGTCCATTTTGTTTACACCCAGAGACATTGGACCACTTAGTGCTTCTATGTCCCCGGTTGGCTGTTTTCTTTAAAATGTTAAAGGAGTGGGTAGAGGGGTTGGGAGAGGTTTTCTCTTTCCATCTTTTTATTTTTGGACCAACTTATTCCAGAAAAAGAAAGAAAACTGTGGTGTTAATGAATTTTATGTTTGCAAGTGCTAAATTGGCTATATGGAAAAGTAGGAAAAACAAGATTGTTGGAGCTAGTTGGACTGATCCGCTTTACTGTTTGAGAGGGTTGGTGGCAGCCCGTTTAAGGGTGGAGCACACCTTTTATACGGTTACCAATAATCTGGAGGATTTTGTGGATCGGTGGGCTATTGGGAATGTTTTGTGTTCAGTAGATGAATATGGATCACTGGTGTTGAATTTTTAATTTTAATTTTATTTATTTTGTGTAAATTTTCATTTGTTTTGTTTAAATTATGTTTCTGGTGATATCCTTTTCATGTTTTTAAAGTAAATACATATTGGGATCTTTTTTTTGTCAAAAGGTGTGCTAAATAAAGTTTCTTGAAAAAGTCAGAAAGTCTTCTTCTTCAAAGATAGGACTACATAAGTACTAGTTAACCAGTGTTAAGATAACCAGCATCCCACATTCTTTGACAATGAGTCATGTACATTGTATGGTTGATAATTGGAGGTCACTTTACATTGCCATCTGAAATCCAATGGGAGCTTGACTTTTGCCTTGTAAAAAAATAAATATAAAACACATTCATGTGTTGATGTGTCCCTTGAAAGGACAATGCCTAGTAATTGATGTCAGAAACCTGGAGTCGATCGGGTTCGCTGTTATTTCAGTTTGAGCATGTCCTCCATGCTCCTTGTCCGTTTTTTCATTCTGCATTTGTGTGTTTGACTGTTGGTCTCGTTCAATAAACGTCTGAAAGTGCAGACAACTTGCTCTCCCTTTAATTGTTTTCCTTTATCGGAGACTAGAAACTCAAAGATAATCAGTTTGCTTTCATGGAGAGCTACAGAAATCTGAAAAATATTTTCTTTGAGATTCGACCAATTTTACCTTAAACAATGCCTCTAAACGATTAATCGATTATCACAATAGTCGATTAATTTATAATTCATTAGTTGTCGATTAATCGATTAATTGTTCCAGCTAGTTAAGCACTTCATTTGAACACATCATACTTTCTTTTTATTTACTTGCTCTTATTTTGAAATTCACAGCCCTACTTTTATTTATCCATCCATCCATTTTCTGAGCCGCTTATCCTCACAAGGGTCACGGGAGTGCTGGAGCCCATCCCAGCTATCATCGGGCAGGAGGCAATTTCACATTCACACCTAGGGGCAATTTAGAGTCTTCAATTAACCTACCATGCATGTTTTTGGGATGTGGGAGGAAACTGAAGTGCCCGGAGAAAACCCACGCAGGCACGGGGAGAACATGCAATCTCCACACAGGCGGTGCCGGGTTATTGAACCCCGGTCCTCAGAACTGTGAGGCAGACGCTCTAACCAGTCGCCCACCGTACCGCCTACTTTTATATAGTAAATGAGAAAACACAGTTCTCATATGATTGATTACCCAGGCAGAATTTGTAAGATGTGTACAATTCTTTTAAGAAAACATGAAGGATCAGGCGAAAGACATTTAATTTTATTTTAATGGGATTCAAATTACACTGTCAAGCATTTTAGAAAAGCATTATCATTAAACAAAACATGACCATAAATAAATTAATGATGGTTGTTGTTCAGTCATCAGTCGTGTTTAAAAAAACAAAAGAATATTTCACAAATTCTGCCTGGGTATGTAAATTTATGAGCACAATTGTGACAACTGTCATATTGGAATGAAAGTGTAGTCTACACCTTTTTCATAACCTCAAGGTGGCATACTAGAATGAAAGTGTACAACTTTTTCATAACCTCTAGGGGGTGGTGGCATAGTGGAATGAAAGTGTACAGCTTTTTCATAACCTCTAGATGGCGGCATACATTTATAAAATGGGGGATTTGGGGGGTAGAAAATGCGCATTATACACGAGAAATTACAGTATATGACTGTTTCAAAGATAGGACTACATAAGGACTAGTTAACCGGTGTTAAGATAAGGCATTAAATACAAATTGTACTCTGCTTTAAATTATCAAAGCAATGGACACAACAAGTGTATTTCCAGAGTAACTCTAGAGGAATGGGCACTTTTGGAGCACCCGAAGTACAAGTGGGGGTTCAGTGCCTTGCTCAAAGGCACCCATGTTATCATGAATGTAAATTCATGCACTAGTTCACACGCCCACCCATTTGAATTCTTAGACACTCAGGTTTACTCGCCTCATCAGTTATCAAGCCAAGTATGTTTTTTTTTAAATATACTCTATATCTCAGTAGATATAAGATGCTGCAACATTTGCAGCAGGAGCATTTGAAATATTTGTCTTAGAAGTTAAATTATGATTAGTGGTGCTCTGATCGATCGGCCACCTATCATAATTGGAGGATTTCCGTGGAAAATGTGATCGGTGCTCGTCTATCAATGACTTTCATTGCCGATCACAAAAACCGATCACCCACGGCTTCTACTTTGCAGCCTGCAGAGAATGTTTGCAGTGTAACGCAAGGCTGGACAAGGAATCCAAATTTGAGCGTGCTTCAATTTTATTGACACCCAGTTGGAGTATAAATAATTAATATAATTAAGATATAGATATATAAATTAATATACAAATAATTACCCTCATTTTAGATTAGAATACAAGACACATCGTTTTAGAAATTGCCAGCTTATGCTAACAGTCAATGAAAACCCCTAGCTAATGTTAGCATTTATCTTCAAATATTAAATATTCACACACAAATAACAATACTCATTGGCGAATATTCTTCCTACGCTGTGGAAAAACTTTATTTTCTGGTTGTTCTTTTTAAATTATATTTGCAACTTAGTTTTCATAGTTAAATAACTACAAAGTTTCAAAATAAATGAATAATCATCTTTATTAATTGTGAGTTCAATGTCAATCAAATTAATCGGGATTCTTATTTTTTCCCATAATCACCCAGTCCGAGTGTAGCGTCCCCCTTCACACTGCGCAGACGCGCAGCACCTCCAAAGCAAACCCAAACATGTTGGCTCATATAGCCAATACCATACATTTTCCATGCCGCTAATCCTCGCAAGGCAGGGCACATATAAACAAACAACCATTCGCACTCACATTCACACCTATGGGCAATTTAGACTCTTTCGTTAAACTACCATGCATGTTTGTGGGATGTGGGAGGAAACCGGAGTACCCGGAGAAAACCCATGTAGCCATGGGGAGAACATGCAAACTCCACACAGGGGAGGCCAGATTTGAACCCAGGTCCTCAGAACTGTGAGGCGGATGTGCTAACCAGTTGTTCACCGTGCCGCCATAGCCAATACCACTCACCATAAATAAATAATTTTTTTTACAGCTGATCCTAATGAACAGTATTGGCAGCGATCGGCTGATCTCACTCGTCGATGATCGGTCTCACAATCAGCAGCATAAAACCTTGATCAGAGCACCCCTAATTATGACACTTAAGAAAGAATCATTCTGTTTGCTTTATATGATTTTTTTTCAGCCAGCTCCAAATCTCTGAAATCATTGACTCTACTACCAAAAAAGTTGAGGAACTCCCATTGGTGTTTACATTTACAACTCAAGTTACTGGTCCTAATGAAGTCAAATTGATTATTGTTACTTAATCCCACTCTGAAAATGTTATCATACATTCTTATTAGCTACAGAGTAAACTCCAGTTGTCTCAGATTTCCTGGTCTCGAATGGAAATGTCACTCAAGTGGATGACATACATATGTTGGATGATATATTCCTTTATAAATTGCTTGCTGTTTAAGAACATTAATTAAATTTCATTTGCCTTGGCCTGCAGACCTTGCTTGCTAATATTTCTCCCATTTGATCTACTATAATGCTTGGCATTTAAGCTAAATTATTGATCGCCTCTGGAACATTTTAATCATCATTCATTTTTATTTCAAAAGTCACAGGCTGCTGTGGTCATCAACTAGCATCAACAAAGGCAAGGAGTACAGCCTGCATGCTCTCTATCTTGGAGGATTTAACAGCTAACTCATTTATAGCCTGATTTGTGGACCTTGTTTTTGTGAATGAAAAACAAATGTTGGTGTTTTAACAAAGACATGTCTACTGAGTGTCTTATTCTTACCCTCGATGTACTGTATGACCATATGGTAAAGGCAGGATACAAATTATCTAAGGTTATTTATTAAATTTTTTAAATTTCATTACTTAATACATAATTTATAGTAATGTTTTGTTAACATGTTGTTTTTGGATTTAAATTTTATTTATTTTAAAATGCCAGGGGTATCATTTTCTTGAATTCCAGGAGGAAAAAAAATACCTTCCAGTTTACACATCTTGGCTTTCAAGTACATTCCTCCAGTGGTGCAAGTAAACCATAGGAACTTTTTCCACACACACCTCCCACCCTTTCTGGAAAACCTATTAGATGTTTCTTTTCCTTACAAAAGAAGGGGGTGCTCAGGGAAAGGAACCAATAATTGGGTGGGAGAGAAAAGCGAAAGCCAGCTTGCCTGTGTCCCACAGGTGATATCATTGGGTTGGACAATGCTGGGACCAAGGAAGGATGGCCAAATGTGACATCTGAAACCAGTAGACATACTGTACACAATCAGGGCAGCCTGGGGAAAATTGAGTGAATGAGTACAATTCCTTATGACAATGAAGTATTTTCCACCACATGATAAAATTCACTTTTGAATGACACTTGCAGACACAAAACATGGAACTGGCAATTGCAGTTGTTTTAAATAGCAGTGATCTCAATGATCTTAAGAAATCGAAACTTTGCAGTGTTTTTCATCAGGGAAAAATGGAATGCATTCAATGCACGCTATCATATGAACGCAATAATAATTTGTATGGGCTGTTGTGTAAAAATGTTGCAGTGACATTTCTTTATAGGTATTTAATCCGTTTTATACCTGGAGACTAATTCCTTGTGTGTTTTTGACATATTTGGCAAATAAAGATGATTCTGATATATCCCTCCATCCATTCTCAACACTGCTTACCCTGTTCAGGCTCACGGGGCGCTGGAGCTTATCCCAGTAGACTTCGGGCGAAAGGCGGACTACACCCGGAATTGGTCACAAGTCAGTCGCAGGCCACATATAGACACGGACAGCCATTCGCACTCACATTCACACCATCACTGAGTGGGAACTGAACCCACACTGCCCGCACCAAAGTCAGGCGAATGTGCCACTACACCATCATCTCTTTCTCTCTCTCTCTCGCTCTCTCTCTCTCACTCTCTCTCTCTCTCTCTCTCTCTCTCTCTCTCTCTCTCTCTCTCTCTCTCTCTCTCTCTCTCTCTCTCTCTCTCTCTCTAAACACACGCACACCCACCCACCCACACACACAGACACACACACACACACAGTGGAACCTTGATAAAACTGACCGTGATATAACAGATATAGAATAAAACAGACCGTCGAGACTGAACAATGTATCCAAAAATAGTTTCCGTTTGTCACGTAAAATGCTGTTGACGAAGTCTGTTAGTTCCAGAATTGGCTGCTGTTCTTTACTGGTGCTGTGGCGCAATGAATGGGACTGCCGTATTTCTGGGTCACAGATAAACAACATGACGAGATCCAAAAAAACGGTCGAAATTCACCAATCATTTCTCCTTCAACGAATCAAACAAGAAACCATCTAATTCTACACAAATTCGCTTTTCATCATTGCTAGTAACTTGACCGTTTGAGATCGAAGCTCGTAACATTTTGACATCATTCTCTTGAAAACACTTACCAGGTTCTACCGGCCCCTCCATATTCCCATCAAGCTCAAATGCTGGTCGTATGTAAGCCAAAAATGGTTCTGCGTGATCGATGTCGCAAAATAGTCAACAGTTTTTGTTATTTTGTCCAAGTCGCTCGTCGTTGAGTGGCTGCTTGCTCGTAACGTGTTTTGACTAACAAAGTTACGAGCACGATGCCTACTTCTAATAAGTGCCTCGAAGAAATCTCGCCGTGGAATGTCATTAACTTCTGTTGAGTGGTAGGCGCACCCTTTTAGCAAATATTGGCGAAGTGGTTGCATGATTTTGCCAATATTTTTCACACTGTGCCTATTTGCGTTGATGACCGCTAAAATGTCACACTTCGGCGCTGGTCAAAAACCACAAAAATGCTTTTCCATCCATCCATCCATCCATTTTCTGAGCCGCTTATCCTCACTAGGGTCGCGGGCGTGCTGGATCCTATCCCAGCTGTCATCGGGCAGGAGGCGGGGTACACCCTGAACTGGTTGCCAGCCAATCGCAGGGCACACACAAACAGACAACCATTCACACTCACAGTCACACCTACGGGCAATTTAGAGTCCAAAAATGCTTTTGACATGGTTTATTGCAAAATAATTGGAGGTGGAAAATTCTTGATACAATATTATTTTATATCTACACGTTGATACCTGATTACTGACGATACTGTTGTGTGTTAATATTTGATGCCTTTTAATGTATTTTACCGTTAATAATTACTCATAACATTTCACCACATCTGTGAAATGACCCATATGCCTTTCCCCTAAATTGATCAGATAATTTCCTTAAAATGACACTTTCTTTTTTCTTTTCTTCTTCTTCATTCACAATTTTTGTATGTTGTTTTGTTTAACTCCTCAACTAGGGCTTTCAAGAAATGCATTGGCAGCAGGCATCAGAACCCCTGTAACTGATATTTCCAAAGACTGGAGAAGTACAATGGCCATTTCAGCTCGATGACCCCCTTCCCTTCCTGTCCCCAACACAACCTCCGCTCAATGCAAGTATGGAGGTAGCATGAGACAGACGGAGGAGAGGCCAAAACGTGGTGGGGGTCAGGGGGCCCAGACGCTGAGCTGCCCTGAGCTGTCGAGACAGCCTGCCAGGCCCTTTGTCCAGCAGCACCCTCCTTTCTTTAGCCATCGTGCCTTGGACCCCCCCCCCCCCTTCATGTTTTATACATTCAGTTATCGCAAGGACATACAGTATGCTATTTCATTTTGGGGGTAATTGTATGTTCATATTTTTACTTAAAAGTAAATGCTATAACATCCATCACTTCAATAAACAAGCAGCAACTTCTGTCACTCTTTAGTGCGTATAGGTTCTGAGTTAGATCTGCTTGACATTTTAACAAGGTCCTCATCAAAACTTTGAGGGGTAGGTGTGCATGTGTGTGTGTGTGTGTGTGTGGAGAGAGAGAGAGCGTATTAAGCGTTGTTTGGGGACACCTAAACCTGTACACGTTTGTGTCGCTCGAAGTAAGTAAGCTTTCCTCACCATGTTTGTTTTGCCCCCATTGTTTGGGGACACCTAAACCTGTACACGCCCGTGTCTCTTGGAGTAAATAATCTTTACTCACCGCATTTGATTTGCCTACTCCATCTAAAGTCTGTCAGGTTCAATCTGCTCTGTCTGAGCTCTATGGCTTTGAGACGTCACACTGGGTTGCACACACAAGCATTCACTGACAAACTAACCTTCTCATATTTATTAGCTGAGATGATCTATGAATGCCCTAATAACATTAATTCCCTTTATATTATTTTTGCTCATCGACTGCGGCACGGTGGCCAACTGGTTAAAGCGTCAGCCTCACAGTTCTGAGGACCAGGGTTCAATCCCCGGCCCCGCCTGTGTGGAGTTTGCATGTTCTCCCCGCGGCTGCGTGGGTTTTCTCCGGGCACTCCGGTTTCCTCCCACCTCCCAAAAACATGCATTGGAGACTCTAAATTGCCCGTAGGCATGACTGTGAGTGTGAATGGTTGTTTGTTTCTATGTGCCCTGCGATTGGCTGGCAACCAGTTCAGGGTGTACCCCGCCTCCTGCCCGATGACAGCTGGGATAGGCTCCAGCACGCCCGCGACCCTAGTGAGGAGAAGCAGCTCAGAAAATGGATGGATGGATGCTCTGCGACTGTCATATATTTGTCTGTGAAGGTACAGATCACAATCTCAACTATTCACACAAAAGGCACATGCTGATTGAGATAAAATCAGTAAGTCAATTTCAGCTTCAGGTCACAAATCATTGTCTTGTTGTCTGAAAAAGAAAACACTGCATGCTTCCCTGTTAGCAAACTACACCCATCTCAAATCTCCCCTTCATAGCCAAGATTGTTACAAAAGTGGTTTTGAATCAACTCAGCAATTTATTTAACTTAAATGGACATTTTGACAAATTTCAGTCAGGTTTCCGACCTCATCACAGTACAGAACCAGCTCTTATTATTATTATTTACACTGAGTCTGGAAAGGTGTCTGTTTTTCGTCTTCTTGGATCTCAGTGCGGTGTTTGATACCGTAGATCAGAGCATACTGTTGAACAGGTTGGAAACCTGGGTTGGACTAAATTGAACGCTCCTACCTAGAGGAAAAGAGTTATTTTGTAACTTTTAGTTTTCAATCTCATCTAATTGCAATGATATCTGGGAGGTGTTGTGTCACTGTGTAAAAAAATCAATAACTGGATGAATTAAAACTTCCTTCACTTAACCCACAACAAAACCGAGCTAATTGTTTTTGGCAGTAAAGAGGATTGCTGTTAGGTTATACATGGAGTCCCTCTCTTTAGTAACCAAAGACCAAGTCCGAAACCTTGGTGTGCTGATAGATTCCGATCATATCAAATCAATCACTCCAACAGTGAGTTGCTGAAAGAACGTATCCAGACTGAAGGGTTGCATGTTCCAAGCAGACCAGGAGAAGCTCATGCATGCTTCTATCTCAAGTAGCAGGTTTTCCCACATATACATTTATTTGTGGCGGGCCATCACAAATACATTTTGACCGCCGCAAATAGATTTTGGCTTTTGCTGCATGGAAATCGTGGCGCGATGTGCTCCTTTTGTAACTGTTCTGACTGCAACTATTTTGTCATAACGGGAGACTTTAACCTCCATGTTGACAATAACATGGAAAAAATATCTAAAGAACTATCTGCTATACTGGACACATTTGACCTCTCGCAACATGTTAAGAGTCCAACCCACACTCAAGGTCACATCTTCAACCTGGTCATCTCTAAGGATGTTGAAATTCTATCAGTTGACATTAAGGATACGGCTATTTCTAACCATTTTTGTGTGTTCTTTGAATTACAGATTCTCCCAAAAGTTCAAACAACCTCTATGTCTATTAAGAAAAAGTACATAAATGAGAGTCCCGCCACTAAGTTTATGGAGACCATAACTGTGCCACAAACTGTGAATGCTGAGACAGTTGTTGAACGTTTGGATACTTTCACCTAGAAAATCTCAAATGTCATGAATGCTGTTGCTCCTATTAAAAATAAGACAATCTTGAGGTAACCAAGAACACCGTGGAGAAGCACAATGATGGTTAAATATCTTGAAATCAAAGTGTAGGAAAGCATAACGTCAGTGGAGAAAACCTAAACTCCAAATTGACTGTGACCTATGCAGACATCCATCCATCCATTTTCTGAACCGCTTCTCCTCACTAGGGTCGCGGGCGTGCTGGAGCCTATCCCAGCTATCATCGGGCAGGAGGCGGGGTACACCCTTAACTGGTTGCCAGCCAATCGCAGGGCACATACAAACAAACAACCATTCGCACTCACAGTCACACCTACGGGCAATTTAGAGTATCCAATTAATGCATGTTTTTGGGATGTGGGAGGAAACCGGAGTGCCCGGAGAAAACCCACCCATTGAACCCAGGTCCTCAGAACTGTGAGGCTGACGCTCTAACCAGTCGGGATGACTGGTTGCAATTGAAGGAAAGATGAATGCAGCCTAGTACAGGGATATCCTGGATGAAAACCTTTTCCAGAGTGCTCAGAACCTCAGACTGGGCCGAAGGTTCACCTTCAAAGAAGGCAATAACCCAAAGCACACAGCTAAAATACCGAAGGAGTGGCTTCAGAACAACTCCGTGACTGTTCTTGAATGGCGCAGCCAGAGCCCTGACTTAAACCCAATTGAGCATCTCTGGAAAGACCTGAAAATGGCTGCCCACCAACGTTAACCATCCAACCTGACACGATTGGAGGAATGGCAGACGATCCCCAAATCCAGGTGTGAAAAACTTGCTGCATCATTCCCAAAAAGTGTGCTTCTACTAAATACTGAGCAAAGGGTCTGAGTACTTATGGCTGTGATATTTCAGTTTTTATTTTTTAATAAATTTGCACAGATTTCAACAATTCTGTTTTTTTCCCTGTCAATATGGAGTGCTGTGTGTACATTAATGTAAAAAAATGAACTTAAATTATTGTAGCAAATGGCTGCAATATAAAAAAGAGTGAAAAATTTAAGGGGGTCTGAATACTTTTCGTAACCACTGTAGTTCTCTGCTCTGCCTTTGTCTTCTTAATCTTCCTCCCCATTAGCAGAGTGATTTTACATACCACCATCCTATGCTGTCTAGCCACACTCTCCCCTACCACAACCTTGCAGTCCGTAACCTCCTTCAGATGACATACTCTGCACAAGATGTAATCCACCTGCGTGCTTCTACCGCCGCTCTTGTAGGTCACCCTATGTTCCTGCTTCTTTTGGGAAAAAAGTGTTCACTTCAGCCATTTCCATCCTTTTGGCAAAGTCCACCACCATCTGTCCCTCCAAGTTTCTTTCCTGTATGCCGTACATACCCATCACTTCTTCGTCACCCCTAGTTCCTTCACCAACATGTCCATTACAATCTGCACCAATCACGACACTCTCTCTGTCAGGGATGCTCAGAACTACTTCCTCTAGCTGCATCCAGAATTTCTCTTTCACCTCTAGGTCATATACTACCTGTGGGGCATAGCCGCTAATCACATTATACATAACACCCTCAATTCAAGTTTCAGCCTCATCACTCGGTCTGATAGTCTTTTCACCTCCAAGACATTCTTAGCTAACTCTTCCTTTAAAATGACCCCCACTCCATTTCTCTTCCCATTGCACCATGATAAAATTATTTAAACCCTGCCACTAAACTTCGAGCCTTACTGTCGTTCCACCTGGTCTCCTGGACACATAATATATCAACCTTTCTCCTAATCATCATGTCAACCAACGCCCGAGATTTTCCTGTCATAGTCCCAACATTCAAAGTCCCCACATTAAATTCTAGGCTCTGTGCTTTCCTCTTCTATTTCTGCCGAAGAACCCGCTTTCTACCTCTTCTTCGTCTTCAACCCACAGTAGCTCAATTTCCACCACCGCCCTGCAGGTTAACGGTGCCAGGGTTTATAGTTGTTCACCAATCTGTACCCTTTTAAAGCAGTTCAAACCAAATAATTTGTCTCAGTTTTGTTAAGGTTGGAGGTGGCAGATTTACTATTGCTTTTGCAAAGACCCTTATGAGCTGTTTTAAGTACAATTTTCTAGCCTTAAATTGTCAGTGTTGCTTAATGAAGTATTGTAACTCTTATACAATACCTTTGGTGACCACGTCCTTCATGGTAATGAGGTAAAGGGGGCATTCACAAAGAAAATAAGTCAAACTAGGACAGCACAGCAGCCACTAATGCCACAGCACTTTGTGCATGTCTGTGTGAGCCCACGCAGAGTCCAGTCCCAGCAGACACCCACGCAGCAGCAGGGACATAAGACACATACCAAAGAGATGACATCATTTCACACATCTACACTCAACCAAGCAGGTCTTATTTTTCACGTCCAAAAAGACTAAGGGAACACCCTACAGCAGAACCTGAACAATATCTCTCCTTGAATGCCATTTTTGCAGTAGTTATACTTTCAGAGGTATTTTCATAACCACAAGTTGAATTTTTATTATTGCAAAGATGAATGGTCTTAAGTAAATGTTTTTCTTCCATTCACTTTTCCTCTTTGCTAATGTATTTTACATGTTTCCCTCATGTCAATAGGGTGTTTGGACAGTTTATCAAGAGAATCTTTAGCTGCTTTTGCGTCACTAAAACTTTCACAATCAATAACTTTTTTATGTCAAAAGGTTGTCTTATAGCTCCTAACATGCTTTTTTTCAGTGTATTACATCCATCCATCCATCCATTTTCAAGACCGCTTACCCTGGTTAGGGTCGCAGGGCGCTGGAGCCTATCCCAGCTGATTTCGGGCGAAAGGCAGACTACACCCTAAACTGGTCGCCAGTCAGTCGCAGGGAAAGTGTATTACACTCAGAACCTGGTTGATCCTCTTGCCTTTGTCACTATTTGATCTTTAGTTGCATAATGTAGCTCCAGGCCTAAATGGTATACTGCCACATACTTAATGTAACATTTACGATGTGGTAAGGTATTAGGACTATTGCCATGATGCCATCATACATAGACACACTGTAGTGGAAATGCAAGCCTCATACAGTTTTATCGATTATTTGTTTGGATAGGTCACATGCCTACATGTTAAGTGCATGTCAGTCCAACTCTTTCCTAAACATATTGTAAGAACATCCTACCACGTAGAACATGGGGCTTCTCTTTCACAGACTGTTTTTTTGTCAATGTCTTTATGTCTCCAAAGTGTTCTCTGTCAATTGACTCTCTGTTGTCGTACTAGAGCGGCTCCAACTTCCGGAGACAAATTCCTTGTGTGTTTTTGGACATACATGGCAAATAAAAATTATTCTGATTCTGACTAGCTACATTTATCACTGTATCGCTTTTTATTGTCCTACTGTGGTGTCTGGACAGGCACCAAGCATTTGATCTTAATTTCAGCACATAAGCTTGTAAAAGGAAATGGCAGGAAATCCTGTCACATGTGGTTTCATCATTGATGACAATTGATATCACACATATACTTTGGTGATGTGTTTTTTTTCACTTCCTTCACTACTTTCCATAACTTGAACAGTTCAAGTTATACAGTTAAGAACGTTATGCTGTATGTTCCCCATGCACACATACGTACATACAGTACTGTGTAAAGGTTTTATTACACCGCTAGGTTTGATCTTTGAATTACCTGTTTCAGATTTCCAGGAAACTGTCAAGGTGTAGTTTGTCAGACTAGCAAGAAGCCATTAAAGCGTTGTTGGATGTCTCTACATTATAGATATGTGTACTCATAGCTTTGGTGGCCTCAGACATTTACACTGTAATGCACATATTGAGCTTATATGCATCATCTTGAAGATGAGCCAACTCCCATCATGCCCATTCACTAATGGAAAGTGAATGAGATGGTCACTAAAAGCTTTTACTATCGAAATCTCTAAGCTTTGCTTAGTTAGTAGACAATGGTTGACCCAGATGACAATTTGCTGAGCTTTTAGCTGTTGAATATAATATTTATCGACATATGAAGCTTCTGACTTAATATTTGTATGACAGCGAATAAGCAACAGATAGATGTACTCATACATTTTTTTAATAAGATGATGTGTGGATCATTGTGGTCACAGATTAGCAGATCCAACCCCATTATGTCAGTCTCCGGCACAAAAGTACCACTCGTTGCAGCCTCGATCAGAGTACACGTGTTACACAACATAATAAAAGTCCTATTTCACACGTATTATTATTGTTGCTGAATCATTCAGCACTCTTATGAGGAAATGTTCTCTCTTCCCTCCCTTCTGCAGGTCTCTTGATGGCCGCTTGCAGGTATCTCACAGAAAAGGTCTGCCCCATGTCATCTACTGTCGTTTGTGGCGTTGGCCCGACCTGCAGTCCCACCATGAACTGCGGGCAGTGGAGTTGTGCGAATATGCATTTCACACAAAGAAGGATGAGGTGTGTGTCAACCCCTACCACTACCAGAGAGTAGAGACTCCAGGTAAGGTGTTCATCCCTATGTCGGACACTTTTATTTTGTGTTTCTTATTTCTCATGCGTCTGTGTGTATATATATTTATGTGTCCTTCATGCAGTCCTCCCTCCTGTGCTGGTGCCCAGACACACAGAGATTCCGAGTGAATTTCCACCTCTGGATGACTACAGCCATTCAATCCCTGAAAACACCAACTTCCCTGCTGGCATTGAGCCCCAGAGCAACTATATACCAGGTAGTGGCAACATACTAAAGTTTTGACCTCTCCTTCCATCTCCACCTACAAAAGCACATACTGTAACCCAATGGGAGTGTTTTATACTTTATTGTTAAGACTAATCATTCATCTCCCTGTGATAGTAGTAGTGATTCCTGCATTCAGGAAAAATAAATCTCCTTTGCGCATGGGACGGTTTCCCATTTGAAGCAAAACAAACAAAGATACTGTATGTAAAGAAAATCAAAAAGACAGCCTTCTTAAGGGGTTGTTAATCACAACCCAAATGTGCTGCTCGTTCTTGGCTGATGAGATATGACATTTCTCAGCACAAACACTAATCGCTCAAAAATATCCTCGGTCTTTATCTGCAAAAAATTCAAGGCAAGAAAATTATGCACTGTGCATAATGTCATGTTGTGTTAAATGTTCAAATGAGATTGCTCTCGTCTTCCCCTAAAACCATGACTTTCAGTAAGCATCCCTCATTTTAGAAAGCAAACAAATATTCTAGTCTGTGATGAAATACTCGTCACCATTGTATCTGGGAATTACTATAAGATGCTGTGATGATTAACCAGTTTTTATAGTCCTTACTTCCCTTCTGTATCTGCCATTTACCCCTGTAACAGTATTTTATTGCTGTATAAATATTTCAAGATGTAGATTCATTGTCTAAGTCAGTGTTTCCTAACCTTCATTGAGCTGAGGTAGATATTTTACATTCATAACCAAAAAAAATCACATCACACCACCAAACAAAAATGTCACAAAAAGTATATATACTGAACAAACAATAATCTTGTTTCAGTGTACTCACAAATGGACTTACCGTAATTTCTCGTGTATAATGCAATGCGCATTATACATGATACCCCCCCCCCCCACAAATAAATTGTCAAAAGTCAATAGTGCGCATTATATATAGGTATCGGGGCAAATGGAAAAAACCTTCACATTTTATAAATGTATGCCGCCATCTAGTGGTTATAAAAAAAGCTGTACACTTCCATTTCAAAATGCCACCGCCCCCTAGAGGTTATGAGAAAGGTGTACACTTTCATTCTAGTAGGCCACCGCCACCTAGTGGTTATAAAAGAGGTGTAGCCTACACTTTCATTCCAGTATGACAGGGGTACATATGAGTGCATATATTTATAGTTGTGCTTATAAGTTTACATACCCTGGCAGAATTTGTGAAATTTTAAATTTTTTAAATTTTAATATGACTGATGACTGAACAACAACCATCATTAATTTATTTATGGTTATGTTTTGTTTAATGATAATGCTTTTCTGAAATGCTTGACCATTTAATTTGAATCCCATTAAAATAAAATTAAATGTGTTTCGCCTGGTCCTTCATGTTTTCTTAAATTATTGTACCCATCTTACAAATTCTGCCTGCGTAAGCAAATATATGAGCACAACTGTATGTTTTCTAATTTACTAAATAAATGTAGGGATGTGAATTTCAAAATAAGAGTAAGTAAATTTAAAAAAGCATTACAAATAAAGTGCTTAACTTCAGAATAATTATTTGAAAAAATAAATAAATACAGCTCATACTTCATGTTTTGATCATATTGGTAGAAGCAAAATCATACATTGTAAAAATGCATTATACATAGGTAGAAGGGTCTTCCAGAATTTTGAGGTCAACTTTGGGGGTGCGTATTATACATGGGTGCGCATCGTACACGAGAAATTATGGTACTCAGTGGGAAATCTGAGTCTATTTAAAGCTATTATTCTGTTGTATGGACGGAAGCAGGTAAATACACGTTAATTGTGCCTTCTTTCATCTAGTGGAAGAGCATTCAATTCTTCTGTCTGTCACATTAAGTCGCTGGCATAGATACATGAACATGAGATTCGTTGTTTGCATGTTCAGAAACCCCACCGCCAGGCTATCTCAGTGAGGATGGCGAGACGAGTGATCACCAGATGACCCACAGCATGGACACAGGCTCACCAAACCTGTCGCCCAATCCTGTCTCCCCCACACACAATAACTTGGGTAAGGACTGTGTGTGTGTTTATTTTATGTTTGTTTTCTTTTCAGTCTGTCCGCCTTCACAGACAAATGTTGTGATAGAACGTCTCCCCAGTGGACAAGCTGTGTTTGAGTTGATTCCTTTTTGTAACAGGAAACCAGGTGATGAAAGAGGCTTTTGTTATCCTTGCACCCTGTGAGCTGTGAAACAGCCAAGATAACATTCAGGCCGCACAGACATCAGTGACAATATCCCATGTTTACCGTATCAGGATGGAAAACACTAGGGGTCTTGGCAGCAAACCTTTGGTGAAATGGCATCAGACCCAAAGCAGCTTGTTTCCATACATGAAAGCCGAGGACAAAATGTTGTCAATGACCAGAACCACAGGAATCTTTTTGAAAAGTGTCATGTAAATTGAACATTCCTGGGTCCAGTGTCCCACCGGTGAAACTTGAATTTGCAATATTTTTCTGGTAAAAGCTTCTGGGACACAGCAGATGATATTGAAATTGGGTGACGCAAGCTCAGTATAATATTTTCCACACTTACGTTTTGTCCCTTCATGTTCATGTGGTTCTCATTATTATTGTGCTTTGTTGTGGCTGCTCAGTCGCTGTCTGGAACTGATTTATTCTGCAACATTGTGACCTTAAGCCTATTCTACAGTGTACGATTTTGGGCGTCTCACACGAAAGCTTCACAGTCATGGAAACAATCGTGTCACATGTTGATTCAGACGAGACCCAAGAGCAGGCGGAGGCAGAGAGGTTGTGATGAAAAGTTTATTGAAAAGGGGGAATGGAGATGGTCCTTGAGATATGCTGGTGGGTTGTTGAGGCAGGGAACTCTGGCAAGAGTTTCCGGGATCTGGCAGGCTTTTATGCAGGTGAAGATGAGGGCTGATTGATGACAGGTGCGCGGTCGAGGTGGAGCTGATAAGAGAGAGAGAGAGGGCGAGGGGAATGCAACGCGCCACCCAAGCTCCAAAAACAGACTGCAAGGCACAGCTCATGACAGTAGCCCCATCTCAACGGACGCCCCCTGGCATCCTACCAGGTTTCCCCGGGTTAGCTGCATAAAAGTCTCTCTCCAATATAAGATTAAGGGAAATCCATGAGCGTTCCTCCGGACCATACCCCTCCCAGTCCACCAGAAACTGGTAACCGTTCGCCCTAGGCCTCACGTCGAGGATGCGCGAAACCGTGAAGGCCGGGCGGTTGTCGATAACGAGGGGTGGGGGCGGAGGGGGCATGGCCGGACGGCTAAGAGTGCAGGTGGAGACAGGCTTGAGTAGTGACACATGGAATGTAGGATTAATTTTTAGAGACTGCGCAAGTTTCAGTTGGACAAACGTGGGATTGATCATTTCTGTTATAGGGAAAGGACCAATGAAGTGCGGAGTGAGTTTGCGGCATTCCGTCTGGAGTGGAAGGTCATGGGAAGGAAGCCAAACGGACTGACCCACCTTGTACTCAGGCGTAGGAGAGTGATGAAGGTCCGCGAGCCGTTTGTCTATCTCTGCGGACCGGGTCAAGGCCGCCTGGACGTCTTTCCACATGGCCTGGACCCTTTTGAGGTGATCCTTGACCGCGGGAACCGCCACCGCCTGCTCCTGTTCCCTAAATAAAGGAGGTTGGAAACTGTAGCAAGCCATGAACGGGGACATATAAGTAGCGGAGCTGGTGAGGGAGTTGTGGGCGTATTCAATCCACGAGAGGAATGAGCTCCAGGAGGAGGGGTTGCATGCGGCAACACAGCGGAGGGCCGATTCCAGGGACTGAAATCCGAGACAGGGCGTCAGGTTTGCTGTTGCGGGATCCAGGACGGAAGGAGAGACTGAAATTAAATCTGCTCAAGAAGAGGGCCCAGCAGAACGGAGGTAAGTCCATATAATAAACGGCAATTCAGTCCACTCCAGCCAGTGCCTCCACTCTTCCAACGCCCATATGATGGCCAACAGCTCTCGGTTGTCAACATCATAGTTGCGTTCGGCGGGAGATAGACAACGCGAAAAGAAAGCACAGGGATGAAGTTTTTGGGAAGAAGGATCCCGCTGAGAGAGAACGGCTCCTGCCCCAGTGTCCGAGGCGTCAACCTCCACCACGAACTGGAGGCAGGGGTCGGGGTGTCGGAGGATGGGAGTAGTGGTTAAAAGGGTTTTGAGTTGGTCGAAGGATTGGGATGCTGCCGGGGTCCATTGAAATGGAGAGTTGTTGGATGTGAGGCTAATGAGAGGGATTGCGAATTTACTGTAATTGCGGATGAAGCGACAGTAGAAGTTGGCGAATCCAAGGAAACGTCGTTCCTTGCGGTTGGTGGGAGTGGGCCAGTTAACAACTGCTTGGATCTTGGCAGGGTTGTGTTGTGTTGTCCTTTGGAGATGATGTAGACTAGGAAGTGTACGGAAGAGAGGTGGAATTCGCATTTCTCAGGTTTGACATACAGACGGTTTTCAAGGCGGCGCTGGAGGACTTGGCGTACATGACTGCGATGTTCTTCAGGGGAGCGGGAGAAAATTAGAATGCCGTCCAAGTAAACGAAAACAAACCGGTTCAACATATCGCAGAGGACGTCTTTGATGAAGGATTGGAAGACAGCAGGGGCGTGGCGTTGGTTAATCCGAACGGCATGACCTGGTATTTGAAGTGTCCGAGAGGCTTTTCGTAGGTCCAATTTGGTGAATACAAGGGAAGAGAGTGGTGTCTTTCTTCTCAACAAAAAAGAAACCGGCCCTACTAGAGACATGGAAGGACGAATGTGTCCGGAAGCCAGAGAGTCATGGATATCATCCTCCATTGCCTTTTTCTCAGGTCGGGAAAGGTTGACGAGAGGGCTGGAGGGAAGTGTGGCCCCTGGCAGCAGAGTAATTGCGCAGTCATATGGGGAGGGGGGGTTAGAGAAATGGCCAGGTCTTTACTGAAAACAGGGGAGAGATCATGATATTCTTCGGGCACTCAGAAGTTGACAGGTGGTTGAGGTTTGCTGGAGGGTGGCATGGCGGAAAGCAGACAGTGTGAATGGCAGTGAGGACTCCACCCGGACTTTAACCCCTCTGTCACATGCTCTTTCCCGTAACCAGTTGTCAAGGCGGATGGATAATGAGATGAGATGTTCGAGCGAGGAAGGCTCGTCCCGGGCATGGAGCTCATCCTGCAGCCCCTCGGGAAAATCCCCCTAAGGGTGGCGTCATCCCACCCATTCACCTGCAAGGATTCTAAATTCTACAGAATATGCAGCAACTGAACTAGCGCCCTGAGTGAGTGTAAGGAGGCGGCGGGTGGCTTCTCTGACCTGAACGGGGTGATCAAAAATGTTCCTTAATTCGGCGGAAAAATAATGAAATAATGCGAGTACCGGGGAAGAGTTGTGCCAAAGAGCGGTATCCCATTTAGCTGCTTTACCGCAGAGAAGATTGGTGACAAAAGCAGTTTTGGATTGTTCGGTGGGATAGCTTAGTGGTTGTAGATTGAAGACCAGAGATGATAAATTGGCCACATGCACCTAAGTCCGCAGAGTAGGGCAGACAAATCTACTCACAGGGCTCTATTTTCATAGACGGCGCAGCTGCGCTTTAGCATAAAAACTAGCACATCTTGATTTTTGTGCACGCATAAGACTGCACATGTTTGCCAATTTGGCAGAACCGCCAGTGCCAAGTTGGGTGTGTCGGCGCAGCAAGGATGTGCAAGCATTTTATTTGTTGAACGATAAGTCGATATCGTAACTATGGTGACAGGCCTAAATGCCAACTGTGTATGTAAACTGACTGGCTCACCTCAGCTCTGTTTGTTAGACCGACATCCCAACTTGGCCCCTTTTCCCAGCCATGGTCTTGGCCACTTTCCTCTTCCTCCTTTTCTTTATTTTGTTTTCAATGCGCATAAACAGAACTAGGCCTGCACGGTGGAGAGTTGTTCCAAGGCTGCCATTTGGGGTTCGAATCTGGGCTCCGGCCAACCTGCGTGGCACTGGCATGTTCTCCCCTGTGCTTGTGTGTGTTTTCTCCGAGATAATCCGGCTTCCTCCCACTTTCTAAAAACATGCTTTTCGGACAATTGAAGGCTGTAAATTGTCCAAAGGTTTGAATGTGAAATGTTGTTTGTCTTTAAGTGCCCTGCGATTCACAACGACCAGTCCAGAGAGTAACTTGCATCTTTCCCAAAGTCAGCAGGGTTAGGCTCCAGGTTGCCCACAACCCTCATGAAAACAAGCGCTATAGAACAGTGGTCCCCAACCACCGGGATGCAGAACGGTATTGGGTCGTAGGCCATTTGCAATCTGGCCGCCCAGATAGTCAGGGGGAAAATGACTCTATCTGCTGTTCGTGCCTTGGCATCATAGGGGCACTGTGGTGCGATGCATGCATGGAGCTACATGTTTTCAGTAAAAAAAAAAAAGAATAGAAGAACGTCGTGATCAGAATCAGAATCAGAATCAGAATCAGAATCAGTTGATCGGTAGCGCCTACCTGAGGGAAGGAGCTGGAAGAGCTGGTGACCGGGGTGCAGACGGTCCGAGAGGATTTTGCACGCCCTTGTCTTAGTTCTGGCAGCGTGCAAGTCCTCAATGGTGGGTAGGGGGTTACCGACAATCCTTTCAGCAGTTTTGATTGTCCGTTGCAGTCGGAGTTTGTCCTTTTTTGTAGCAGCACCAAACCAGACTGTGATGGAAGAACACAGGACCGATTCGATGACCGCTGTGTAGAACTGTCTCAGCAGCTCCGGTGGCAGGCCGTGCTTTCTCAGAAGCCGCAGGAAGTACATCCTCTGCTGGGCCTTTTTGAGGACGGAGTTGATGTTGTTCGCCCACTTCAGGTCCTGAGAGATTGTAATTCCCAGGAACTTGAAGGTCTCGACGGTTGACACAAGGCAGCTGGACAACGTGAGGGGCAGCTGTGGCGAAGGATGCCTCCTGAAGTCCACGATCATCTCTACCGTCTTGAGCGTGTTCAGCTCCAGGTTGTGTCGCCCGCACCACAGCTCCAGCCGCTCCGCTTCCTGTCGATATGCAGACTCGTCACCGTCCTTGATGAGGCCGATGACAGTGGTGTCATCTGCAAACTTCAGGAGCTTGACAGTCGGGTTCGCTGAGGTGCAGTCGTTCGTGTAGAGAGAGAAGAGCAGCGGAGAGAGGACACAACCTTGGGGCGCCCCAGTGCTGATGCTGCGTGTGGATGAGGTTGCCTCCCCCAGCCTGACCTGCTGTGTCCTGCCCGTCAGAAAGCTGTAAATCCACTGGCAGATGGCAGGTGAGACGCTGAGCTGGAGAAGCTTGGTTGAAAGGAGTTCAGGGATGATGGTGTTGAACGCTGAGCTGAAGTCCACGAACAGGATCCTCGCGTAGGTCCCTGCACTGTCGAGGTGTTCTAGGATGAAGTGCAGTCCCATGTTGACTGCATCATCCGCAGACCTGTTCGCTTGGTAGGCAAACTGCAGGGGGTCCAGCAGGGGACCTGTGACACTCTTGAGGTGGTCCAGCACGAGACGTTCAAAGGACTTCATGACCACAGATGTCAAAGCGACAGGCCTGTAGTCATTCAGACTAGAGATTGCAGGTTTCTTGGGGACTGGAATGATGGTGGAGCGTTTGAAGCAGGATGGAACTTCGCACATTTCCAAAGATCTGTTAAAGATCTGAGTGAAGACTGGAGCGAGCTGGTCCGCGCAGACTTTGAGGCAGGATGGGGACACATTGTCCGGTCCTGTTGCTTTGTTAATCTTCTGTTGTTTGAAGATGCGTCTCACATCCTGTTCATGGATGGTTAACGCAGAAGTCAGAGGTGTGGTTGTGGTCGCGGGTGCGGCCGGGTGGGTGTGTGGAGTGAAACTGTCCTTTTCAAATCTGCAATAGAAGGTATTAAAGTCGTTGGCTAGTGTGCTATTGTTCTCAGCTTGGGGGGATCGTCGCTTGTAATTAGTCAGCGATTGGAATGCACGCCAGACTGATTTCGAGTCGTTCGCGCTAAACTGTTTTTCCAACTTTGCTGCATAGATCCTCTTTGCAATGTTAATTTCTTTAGTAAGCTGGTTTCTAGCTCGATTATACAGGGCCCTGTCCCCGCTCTGATATGCATCTTCCTTAGCTTGGCGAAGCTGCTTAAGTTTAGCAGTGAACCACGGCTTGTTGTTGTTGAATGTCCGAAATGATTTTGTTGGTACACAAACCTCTTCACAGAAACTGATATAGGATGTGACAGTGTCCGTATATTCATCCAGGCTGCCAGCTGAATTTTCAAAGACACTCCAGTCTGTGCAGTCTAAACAGCTTTGAAGTTCCATCTTTGCTTCATTGGTCCACTTTTTGACTGTTTTCACTGTAGGCTTCGCACATCTAAGTTCTTGCTTGTACGTCGGTATTAAGTGAATTAAGCAGTGATCAGACGAGCCCAGGGCTGCACGAGGTATAGCACGGTATGCGTTTTTTACCGTAGTGTAGCAGTGGTCCAAAGTATTATTTTCCCTGGTAGGACAGTCGATGTGCTGCTTGTATTTAGGGAGTTCGTGGTTGAGTTTAGTCCCCGAGAATAATGAGGGGTGAGTCAGGGTGTTTTTTTTCAATTTCGTTGACTTGTTCGGCGAGCGTTAGCAATGCGGCGCTCGTGTTAGCTTGCGGTGTGATATAGACTCCAGCCAGTATAAACGATGCAAACTCACGTGGCGCGTAAAATGGTTTACAGTTCAGAAACAGCGACTCCAAATGCGGGCTGCAGTGTGTGCTGAGCACCGTGACGTCCGTACACCATTTTTCGTTTATATGGAGGCATATCCCGCCGCCCTTCGTTTTTCCCGATGATTCCATGTCGCGGTCCGCTCGATGAATGTTGAAGCCGGGAAGCGTGACGGCGCCATCGGGTACGGCGTCGCAAAGCCAGGTCTCCGTGAAGCACATGGCCGCGGAACGTCCGAAGTCTTTACTGGTCTTTAACAGAAGATGAAGCTCGTCCATTTTGTTGGGTAGGGAGCGTACATTCGCGAGGTGGATCGACGGGAACGCCAATCTGTGTCCTCTCTTGCGGAGTTTCACCTGAATTCCGGCTCGTTTTCCTCTGTGGCGCCGCTTCCGCATCCATGCGCCGAAAACCGCGGACGCCGCTCCGGTGAGTAACTCGGGGAAAAAACTGAGCGGATTTTCGAAAGTTGGTGACAGAAAGTCCGGAGTAGCCTCCTTGATGGTTAGCAGGTCTCCCCTTGTGTAAGTGAGTCGTGTAAGGTCTCCAAAGACGAACGAAAAACACAAAAACAAAGACAATACTAGAGAGCGCGTTACCGAGGCGGCCACACTGGTAGGCGCCATCTTGATAAAACATTAATTTGACTTGTTTTTCACAGATTAGAAAAAATATATGCCTGTGAGTATTGTTATATTAGACGTCTGTATGTGTTACTATGGAGTTTGTATATTCGTTATTTGAAGGTAATTCCCACCTGTGATTTAATGCTAATTCTAGCTACCCTGTTAATGGGGGTTTCCATTGACTGTTGGCATTAAGATGGAAATTTCTAAAATGATCATGTGTGTTTTGTACTTAACTATACAGTGTGTGTAATTATTTTTGTTGCATGTTTAGTTTAACAGTAAACTACTCCTGGGGTGTCATAAAACAGTTGAAAGCATGCTCGGGGAAGGCAGAGACTGTTTGTGTGTGAGTGACACGTAGCTACACACAAACACACACAGTCTGCGTGTCACTTTCAATCACTTTATATTATACCGGTACTAAAAATACCCCGAAAAGTTACATTGTTTAGTATAAAACTAAGCTGTTACTGTTCCGTTTGTCAAGATCTTTGTACCTTTGGGTTATTTCCTCACATTTAAAATGTCGGAAAATGAATCAACCCTATCTTTTTGACCTGATCTCAATCAGGTGATTTTCAGCTGATCGACCCAGGTTTATGATTACGTGATTGGATCAGGCCATCGCTAATTTTTAGACTTCATCTTCGACTTCTGCATAGGGCGTCGTTGCGCGAATCCAACAAAACTGCTTGTGTCATTTGTTTACAATTCACCAATCAGATGGGACAAGGCAGTCACATGACCACATACAAAGCCTTCACAGGCCAATAAAAGTGACTCATTTTGGGAGGAAAAAAAACAGCTGCGCGAGTGTTTACAAATTCTGTAAAACAACAGCTTTATGATGCAGTGTATGTAGTCTTGTGTCTGCCCAAACGGGGATATTGCACCCTACTTCTAACTCGAGAGAATACTTTGCGTTAAGTTGCAGACGTTAGTATTGTTGTTTTGGCAGTGCCTATGGCAACATTAGCCCTATTTTATGGTTATGCAGCACTGTAAAACATGCTTCTTGGGGACACGTGCCATGCTTTAATTTCTCTCTCACGCTGTCTCTCTGTCTCTCGCTCACTCTCTCTCCCTCTCTCTCTCCCTCTCTCTCTCTCTCTCTCAGCCTCTCTGTCTCTCTCACACGCGTGCAATCACATACACACAATCAAAAAGTCTGTTCAGCAAACAGCTTTCATTCAGTCATTTAAGTGAATAAAACAAAATGTTTCTATCGGGCCCAATGCATGTGTTGTTGGTTTTTGGGCACTTAAAAACTGAAATGGTGGCAGGTGTCTGTGGGCTCCTGTATATTATTAATTTTTGAGTACTTTCTTACTCTTTCACAAGTAAATATTTAGAGGGCTACTTTTTACTTGAGCTATATTTTTCTAAAGTAACAGTAGTCTTGTGTGCAATATTTGAGTACTCTACCCACCTCAGTATCATCATCGCATGTGGTTTGACCGACCTCAATAAACGACTGAAATTTGAAACATTCTAAAAATTTGACAGACTGAAAAATGTATTTGCTGCCCTTTAGGATTTTTATTTGAGTACCCCTGATCTAAAGTCTCCCTCCATCAGATCTCCAGCCTGTGACATATTGCGAGCCAGCCTTCTGGTGCTCCATTTCTTACTACGAGCTGAACCAACGGGTAGGAGAGACCTTCCACGCTTCGCAGCCCTCGCTGACAGTAGACGGTTTTACAGACCCTTCCAACTCCGAGCGTTTCTGCCTCGGCCTCTTGTCCAACGTCAACCGCAACGCTGCAGTGGAGCTAACACGCAGACACATTGGTAGGCATCCCCGCTGGATTACACTGCTTTTGCCACAAACATGTTAACAGGCCTTTCACATTTGACAGTCTCTCACTACATTGGCTGCTCATATCTGCTTGGTGCTATTTGCCTGAGGACTTAGCTGCTCTTTGCTTCCTTCAAGGTCGTGGAGTGCGACTCTATTATATTGGAGGAGAAGTGTTTGCCGAGTGTCTCAGTGACAGCGCCATCTTTGTGCAGAGCCCCAACTGTAACCAACGCTACGGCTGGCACCCCGCCACTGTCTGCAAGATTCCGCCAGGTGACACCATGACTTTCAATGGAGAGGGGCATTAGACCTTTTTAAAAAATAATGAAAGAAGAAATAAGAGGGGATAGCGGTAGCATAGTAGTTAGTAGGGTTGGGAACGATAAACCGAAGCTACCGGATATCCGTTCGTAAAGGCGAAAGCTATGACTGTATTGGACTATCGATACATAACCCGCCAGGGACCGGTTGTAGGGCTCCGGACCGGATATCACGAGCCTAGGAATCGGTTGCCTGAGGCTTTATGGTGTTCATGTAAAAGAAGCGTGAGGTCTCACGCTGAGCTCTGCAGGTAATGATATGCTCACAACCAAACACAGCAGTGCTGAATACTTGCAACACTACTAGTTTAACTACATTTCTCCCTAGCGTCACTATTTCAACATCAAATAGCTTAGGTTCTTTATAATTAGCATATGTGCAAATGTTAACTATCACATTTTTTCTGCACCGAATCGAATCGAGAATCGTATGCTCCCATACTGAATCGAATCGTATCCGAATTGTTCAGCACATAAAGATACCGTTTTTTTAATCGAATTGCTACCTCTGTATCTAGATATGTATCGAATTGGCCTCGTACCAGAGATTACCAACCCTAGTAGTTAGCAAGTCCTGTGTTTGAATCTGAGCTCAGGCCCAAGGTGTGAATGTGAATGGTCGTTTGTTAAAACATCCCTTGTGATTGACTGGCGATCAGTCCAGGATGTACCGCCTCTCCCCCAAACGTCAGGTGTGATAGGCTCCAGCTCACTAGTAACTTGAACGAGGCCAGATAGATGGAAAATGGATGGATGGAAAAACGGGGAGTAGGGGCTAAGTGAGGTAGAATGTGTAATTTGTGGAAAGCCACTTTAAATGGTTGCTGGTTTAATGAAAGTCTAAACTGTATGTAAGGATACTAGACATAGTTAATCCCAAATATCGTTATCCCCTTCCTTTTTAGTTCTTGAATTGTTACTTACTGTGTAACTTTTAAAACAGTTGTAATGATCCATAGTTGCCATTGCATGATGAACACTTGTGGGTTTACCTCGATAAACCCCCGAAAAAAATAGCTCCAAGCGATACCTTCATGATAAAATAGCATGCGCAAGTATTTTTTTCTGTTTTAAAAATACAATGAAAAACACATGCATTGATGTTCTATTGGTGGAATATTGACTCATAACATGATTGGCTTTTACAAAACAAAGAGGTAGCTGGAATTATATGATGCCTGAGGAGTTTAATTATTCTAATGTTGTCTCTCCTCCCGCTCTTCTGTCAGGCTGCAATCTGAAGATTTTTAACAACCAGGAGTTTGCTGCACTGCTGGCCCAGTCCGTCAACCAGGGTTTTGAGGCTGTGTACCAACTCACCAGGATGTGCACCATTCGCATGAGCTTTGTTAAGGGCTGGGGGGCTGAGTACAGGTAAATTGCAGCTCATTTGGTGCATATGACTGGATTTATATATGTATACATTTATACACAATTATTGGATGTCCTCAGATCCCCATCAGGCCACTGCCAAATTTGTATAAAAATCGCTTAAGTATCAGATATGTGCCAGATTCAGTGAAACCTCGATAAAACATACCGCGATATAACGACATCGGATAAAACGGACCCGTCGGGAGTGAGCAATGTGTCCAAAAATAGTTTCCATTTGTCATGTAAAATGCCGTTGACAAACTGTTACTTCCAAAATTGGCCGCTGTTCTTTTCTGGCGCTGTGGAACAATGCAGGCAGAGAATGGGATTGACATATTTCCAGGTCACAGATTCACACATAAAAAATCAATCCAATTAAATTCAAGACGTGCCTCCCTTGCCTACGTGGTGGCCATGTTAAATATTGGGCATTGACATGGCGGCCATGTTGAATGTGGGGCATTGACGTGGCGGCCATGTGATGATAAAAACAAGCATGGTAGTTTAATTGAAGGGTCTAAATTGCACGTAGGTGTGAATGTGAGTGCGAATGGTTGTTTGTTTGTATGTGCCCTGCGATTGGCTGGCGACCAATTCAGGGTGTGCCCTACGTCTCGCCTGAAGCTAGCTGGGATAGGCTCCAGCACGGCCGCGACCCTAGTCATAGTTTAGTTTTGTCATCGCGGCTGTTGTTGTCATACTAGAGTGGCTCCAACTACCGGAGACAAATTGCTCATGTGTCTTGTAACATACTTGGCCCATAAATCTGATTCTGATTCCGAAGAGCCAACGAAACTGTAAAGTTTAATGTGATTTTTCTTTTTTTAATTATTATTATTAGATTTTAATATGGATTTTTACATAGTGGACTATGGTGTTGACAAAAAAAGTCCACAAAAAACATCCCTGTATAATAATTAGGAAGTAGGTAATGAGTGAATGATTTCGAACCATGTTTGTGCCAGTTCCTCAGAGTTCAGTTGAGGTGAGTTTGTAGCAGTGTATATGTATGATTGATATGATAATTTATTTTTGTTTGCACTGTGCTTTCACTGTTGATGTTTGTGGTGTCATTTATGTGCAAATTTCACTTGAAATGTTCATGTAAATAAAAAGAGACAAAAATCAGATACAGGCACTAAATGGGAATTGGGCACTTGGACCTGCAGCGTAAATCCAGCCTAATTGGTGTTTAGCACTTGACAAATGCCACAACAAGCCTTGTTGTGCACGGATCGGGCCGTTCACAGGCAGACGAACGAACCCCATCCCAGAAGCCATCTTCCCGAGCTCGCAGGCGTCTGCTGGCTTTCCTGAACAGAGGCCAGCCTCAGCTGGCACGGCAGTTTATTTTTAAACAAACACACATGGACTGTGTCAAAAAGAGATGTCAGACTTTCCCTCCTGTGCTCCCTCCCACCTTTCCGCACAGTCTGACTCACTGATAGTAAGAATGATTAACGCCCACGGGGGACATGCCATTGTGCTGGGAGTGGCGGCGTTCCAGCCCCGTCTGCGCCGAATGCCGCCATGTGGAGACACTTAAAAAAAGGATTCAGATTACCGGGCCGGCCAAGACCTCCCACTTCGCCACCTCAACCCACACCTCACTATCACTTTCTTCAGATGAATGATTTAAATCTTCTGGTCTCACTACTCTCTAAATTCATTGAGAAAAAAGATCACGATGAGCACATTTACGAGTTGTTAATATATTGTTTTGTTATTCTTCTCTGCCAGAGTAGTAAAAGTTTGCTGAAGTTCATTCATCCAAATGCCGCTGGATGTGTTTGCAGGCGACAGACGGTGACCAGCACCCCCTGCTGGATCGAGCTGCACCTGAACGGCCCCCTGCAGTGGCTGGACAAGGTTCTCACACAAATGGGCTCCCCCAGCATCCGCTGCTCCAGCGTCTCTTAGGGAACCTCTGCTCCCGTGTATGTCAGTGACTGAAAACAACAACCAGTACGCAAAGATGATCCTTCAGTGACCCTGCTCTTCTTCCCCACCCGATGTCAGTAGCACTTTTTCTATCCAGTACAGTACATGTTGTTTGTTTTGTGTGGCGAAAGGGGAGAAGTGCATTAAAGCAGGACCATGTTAGTATGATCTCTGCTTGTTGATTGTTCTTGTCAAATCCTCACTAAGTGAATGGCTTAATGAGGGCGCTTTTCACTTAAGAGATTCATATATTTGTTTTTGAATTGTTTTTATGGTGTACATACAGTATGTCACATTGCATTGTTGGAGAAAGAGTTAGTGTCTTTAAGATCTTTTTTAACCTCCTGTTAATTTAGCTATCTGATGATATGAAAGTAATCCCAATACTGTACCTTTTTTTTCTCCCCCAATTCAAAACAGTTCCTATGTCTGACATGCTTTTGTTAAAATACCCCAAGGTTTAAGAGATTGAATTATAATACACCGTACACACTTTCTCACTGATATTGGAACGTTTTCTGGGGCCGTCCGTCTCATGTAAGTGAGCAAATGTATACTCCACTCTATATACTGCTGGGCCAATGGCGAGCCCTGCTTTCATGATTAGCATGACAAGCAGGGGTGCAGCCTGAGCGGAGCAGACCCAATGTGGATAAAAAAGTGAGTGCCAGTAAACGCAATATAAGCATTTTTGACTCGTGAAGACAACACTGAGACGCATGGACACCTAGGCAGTCCATCATTGCATGCAGCACTTTTCCTTATGGATCAGTGCAAAAACTAGGCCAACTCCAATTTCCAAGATGGCCGTGTCCATTGAACCAAACTTTACCTCCTGCAAGAACATCCCAGAAGATGAGGCTTAGAAGTTGATCGTATTGTAGCTCAGTAAGTAAATGTTATTTATCATCTTATATGAAATCTAGATAGATCTAATGGATGTTTGGAATAATCTAAAATTTGAAGAAAACCCAAGGTTCTAGCTGTAAGAAATAATCATTGCCATGTAAATGCCCCTGATTTTATTGTGGGCATAAAACTTCAAATCAGTCTCGGCAATGGCGAAAATGGGGTTCGCCCACTCTAGTTCTCAGTGACTCAGTTGGCAATGGAAAATCAAAACATGAAAATGTGACTGCTTTTTCTTTTCACAAAATATGAAAATGTGACATGATTTTTGTAAAATTTCGTCTTAGGCAAAATTGAAATACTATACCCCCTTCTCCTAAATTGCCACTGCATTGACAACATGGTCCGATTCTGCATGATCGTGTTTCAGACAATCACTTGAAAGTGGTTCTGGATGTCAGTGGTCATGTAATGGGCGGAGAAACTTGGTCTTTTCCGTGACAGGGGTGACGTGCAGAGCATCTGACTCACAGCCACATTATTTTCTTTGTTTTTTTTTCTTTTTAAAGCTGTGTAACAAAAGAATTATGCGGTTGTTTAACTTCACACTTGAAAAATGGCAAGCACTCCATCGATGCAAGTATTTTGTATACTGTGCAACGAATTGAAAAAGTCAATTAGACATACTCGACGTATGTCCCCTTTGAACGTCCCTGTTAACGCAACCTTTGTTACTCTCACTCCAAGCTCAGGTGGAGAAATTCCTTTTTGTCATTGTTCTTATAGTTCATGAGTGTCTTGTCTCGCATTGCTGACATGTAGTAGGCATCCACGATGAGGATATCCAAGACATCTCACGTGCTCAATGTTTGTATTTGCATGTAAATGAACCTGAGGAGACAGTGCAGTTGTTTTCCTGCTCTATATTCACATTTAAACACTCAGGACTGTAAAAGGAAAAAGAAATGCCTAATTGTACACAGAAACCGGGAGAAACATCTATTTTAACTTCTATTGTTTCTAGGACAGAAACATTTTCTCCATGCAGCTTTTGATAAATGGAAATACTTCAATGGAAGCATGTAAATAATAGTAGATCCGCAAAATCTTTATTTTTACTCTAGTGTATATTATTTGTTAGCATTCACCTTTATAATGTTGATGATTTTTGTCAAATTGTGATGAAAGACAGATGAAAGAATATTCAGTCTTAGCTTTGGTTCTGGCAGGGGGTACATCTAGTTCCAAAATAAAGGCTCCCGTTCCTGAACATGGACAATATATATTATTACGTTATGCTTGTTTTCATAAATTCAGCTTTGACGTTAAGGCCTGCCCAGTGGTGCTAATATTTAACATTATTGGGACGTAAAGCAAGTGTGTTGACACTCACAGACGGGTGAGGACTTTTAATCCCTTTAAATGTTCCATTTGTTTCAGAAAAGTAGCATCTACCAATCTGAGACCGCGACTCCTTTTTATGGTGTCACTCAACACCACAGTACAAGTCCTTAAGGGCTCTTATTTCACCCCATAGTCTGGGAAGTGTTCCCGTATACACTCTTTAGTAACTGTGTTTGTGCTCTTCCAAATTGCTCACATTATCAGTTCATCTGTAGTAGTTGTGATCTCACTTCACTTTTGGATGTCATACAATTATGTCCTTTATTTTCTCCTGTCTATAAATGATTTTGATGCTTTGTTTGTTTGGTCTATTGAATAAAATATATCGATATCTATCAACCTCACTCTCCCCGTCTCTCTCTCTCTCTCTCTCTCTCTCTCTCTCTCTCTCTCTCTCTCTCTCTCTCTCTATATATATATATATATATATATACACACACACACACACAAACACACTGGGTACGGAAAGTATTCAGACCCCCTTAAATGTTTTGCTCTTTGTTATATTCCAGCCATTTGCTGAAATCATTTGAGTTCATTTTTTTCCCTCATTAATGTACACACAACACCCCATATTGACAGAAAAAAAACAGAATTGTTGACATTTTTGTAGCTTTATCAAAAAAGTAAAACTGAAATATCACACAGCCACAAGTATTCAGTATTCCTTTGCTGTGACACTCATATTTAACTCGGGTGCTGTCTATTTCTTCCGATCATCCTTGAGATGGTTCTACACCTTCATTGGAGTCCAGCTGTGTTGTTGGGAAAAAGTTCTAGAACCATCACTGCAGCCTTCCACCAGCCTCTCCTCATTGCAAGACACATGAAACCGTCAATATAGTAGAAAAACACAATATAACAGCATGCAACTGTGCCTCATACATTATCAGGGGCAGTTCAGATCCAATATTTGTCGAAGAACATAACTTAAACATAACATTTCAATTAAATACATCACACTAACTCTTATTTCACCCCATAGTCTGGGAAGTGTTCCCGTATACACTCTTTAGTAACTGTGTTTGTGCTCTTCCAAATTGCTCACGTTATCAGTTCATCTGTAGTAGTTGTGATTTCACTTCACACTAACCTGAGATGCTGATTATTCAATGTATTATTATTAATGTGTGCACATTGCTACAGGTGTGTTTTGTGTGTCAAATGTGGCTTGCACTGACCAACCAACAAGAGGACAGACTAAAGCTGATGTCATCAAAAGCCAGCTCTGAAGCCCTGTGAGGTTGAATTTAAAATCCGATCCCTATGCAGCCTCTCACAGGTCATTCTCGTTACTACAACTGATATTGCGTGGCGTAAACCAGCACACTTACTGATTTTGTGGCTTCCCGCATATTTTAAAATGTGTGTAGCCACTTAGTTACAGGGCATCAATTATACTGACCCTATAGATGTTCTTTGTTTGGAGACCTTTCAGGTTTTTGTGGTCTGTCTGCTTGACTATATAGTCCTGGGATTTCCTTGACCCTGGAGGCTGATTTGGCAGCGTCCTCAGAACAGAAGCAATAATTACAGGCCCTGAGCAGGCAGAGTCTTGTTTCTTTCGTTGCTGCTGTGTTACAGACTAATGAAAAGCGTACTTAACCATTCCTCCTGTCACGGACACACCACAGGGGGTTGACATATGAATGCAGACTTTGTTCTGATGCCCTTGAGATAAAAGGGGCTCCACCCCTTTCCAAACCACTTCAACGTGGGCACAAATACGTGGACTGCTTAAGAAAAAACTTGCAGAGCTCCCTTAGCGTTCCAGAAAAGATGAATTCTATAGAACTTCAGGGGTGACAAGCAAAATATTAAGATACAGTGCATTTCAGATAATTCACTTGTTTTAATCTGAAAGAGAGAAACTTAAATCTAAATGACAAGTGAGGTCCATTCTGTCTTTTGGAGTGGACATGCACAATTGTGTGAATGCTTTTCTCAGCCCAAACATTTAATTACTTCTAAAATATTGGGCCAATCCTGCATGATCTTGTACATAAAATCAATCGATTTGATTTGACCAATTTATATAATTTCTGTTGTATTGCAATTCGCGTGTTAATGTGTTTTATTTTGTAAATTGACCGGATCTTCTCCGCCGCACCAGCTGCGCGTCTCATTTGACACGTCGAGACTCGAACGCTTCTGTTTCCGGTCCGAGCGGGCTGGCTAACGGCGGGAGAGTTCAAAGAACGAAATCATTTCATAAACTAATTCCGTTCATTACGTTTACTGAAAAGATTTGTTCTTTTGAACGAAACACCACTTTATAATGTGTCCTACTTAAAATAACGGGTTTATCGCAGCAGTTAACTCTCACGCACCTTGTTTGTTTCAGGATCAATTTGAAGGTTATTTTACTGGTTTTGAAGTGTCTTAATGGTCTTGGGGCGGCACGGTGGGGCGACTGGTGAGCACATCTGCCTCACAGTTCTGAGGACCCAGGTTTAAGTCCGGCCTCGCCTGTGTGGCGTTTGTACAGTATGTTCTCCCTGTGCGGGTTTTCTCCGGGTACTCCGGTTTCCTCCCACATCCCAAAAAGATGCATGGTAGGTTAATTGACAACTCCAAATCGCCCATAGGTGTGCATGTGAGTGTGAATGATTGTTTGTCTAACTAGCAACCAGTTCAGGGTCTGCCACGCCTCTTGCCCAGTTAAACTGGGATAGGCGCCAGCATGCCTGTGATCCTAGAAGCTGTACATAAAATGGATGGATGGCTGGTCTTGGGCCTTCTTGTAGAGTTGCTTTTACCCTACGAACCGTCACGGGTGGCGACGTCCTCCCACTCCGGCCTTTTCGTTATTCGCAAAGTAAGGACTAAGAAGAACTATGTAAAGCACTATGAGTTGCATTTCCTTGCATGAAACGTGTTTTTTTTGTTGTTTTTTTTTTCATAAAATTTGATTTGATGAGAATATAGGTCTTCTGTTGTTGTATTGGATCTCAGTAGAGTCTGCAGTCTAAAAATAAATTGCCAAATAGCAGACAATGTTCTCCCTCCTGCAAGGATGAGCAACAGAGAACATTTAGAATAATAGAATGCTTAGAAATACTTGTGTGCGTGGTCATATTTGTGTATGTATTGCACCCCTTGAAAAGGGAAAACATCACAAAATAGAGCCAAACATCGAGTTAAGTATAAAGGCCTGTAGTCCCCACTGCGTGACTTGAAAACCTTACTTTTCGCAACCCTTGTGAAGTTTGTCCCAACTAAAACTACACGAGAGGCGTTTTAAGCGCGACTCTGACATCTGCTGGCTGTAAAAAAAAATCCGCGTGTACCGCTCACCTATAGTATTAAAATTATTTATTTGGATTTTTGTATGAGACAATTGCCGTGGGATTGACTGGTGATTTATCCAGATTATATACCCCCCTCACCCAAAATATGTTATTTATTTACTCATGTATTTATTTATCTATCCTTGCAGTCCTTACAGAATGAGCAACTATGAGGAATTTGTATTACATTTATTCCAAAAGATTTATTACGCTGTCACGTCTCCATTTGGACATGTAGAAGCTTGTCACTACAGCATGCAATTCAATTTTCTTGAATTTCTTGAAATTCAAGTCACAGTCACACACATATTAAATATGCATACACACTGAAGAAATATGGAATGAAATAGAGCTCACTTCCCCATCATTTATCACTACAACGTTGAAGAATGACCACGGGCCTTGTTGGTTGCCTGTGTGTGTCCATGTGATTACAGCTACCGGACTTAAAGAGCTTTGTGCATCATGTTTCGTGTCGTCTGTTGAATCAATAAAAATAAAGTGGGCACAAAGATGAACACCAGCAGCACGGAGTCAATGTGAAGGTCACTTGTAATGACAGTGACAACCACTGTATTATCTCATTGTGTCATCTCTTTCTTTTTCATGTCCTCTGCTTACTTCTCCAGCATCCACTGATTGTCATAAGGACATACATCAGCATTTGTCGTCGTTATACAAGTGAAGCCTTCATACAATGTGCTCATTTGAATCCTCAACCCTGACAGTTATTGAAATACAGTTTTACTTTTGAGTTGTTGTTGTTGTTGTTGTTTTGAGTCACTGACGGTGGCTCACTCGCTCACTTGAAACCCATCAGTGATGCTGTAAATGGAAGTGTGATTGGGTGTCTGTCTCTACAATGTAAGTGGCCACAAATTTACTGGTGACCACTCCAGGGTGTAGTCTGCCCTTCATCCAATTTCAGCTGGGATGGGCCCCAGCAACCGACCACCCTGAACAGGATAAGCAGTATAGGAAATAGATTGACAATAAATGAAGCATAAGTGTTCTCAGGGCATTGAATTGATCACAACTGCACGGTTCTGGTTGTCTTAGAAGACGATTTGCCACTTATCCGAGCAGGCGTCATCGGTTCTTGCAACAAGCAGAGGTGGGTAGCAACGCGTTACATTTACGCCGTTACATTTACTCAAGTAACATTTTCGATAAACTGTACTCGTCAGAGTATGTTAAATGCACCATACGTTTTACTTTTACTTGAGTTTTTATGTGAAGAACGATCAATACATTTACTCCGTTACAATGACCGACCATTCACTACTTTTACATTCTTGCGTGTGCACGTGCGTCTTTTTTTAGACTCCATCTTCGACTTCCGTGTGTTTGTTGAATCAAAAATATTCACAGGCACCATAAATGTTGGGAAAAAAGACATCAAAAGTAAAAGAAAAAATGTTTCTTTTTATTTTTACAATAATTAAAAATCTAAATTCCGTGACCTTATTGAGGCCAAGAACTATAAAAAAATACATTGATGGATGGAAAACAAAATACAATAGGCCTGTACAAACAACCAGGAGCATGTAACTAGCCTCGTTAGCTTAGCTTTCTAAGCTTGCTAGTGCCACAGATTGTAACTAGGCCTTACATTACTGTCATAGCATAACATCACCCTTTTACAAAACAGCAAATCTGTCACGAATTGGATGGAGACTGGAACCAAGAGCAGGTTGGCGGGTTGTTGAGGCAGAGAATACGTGGCAGGCAGTGACGAGGACAGGCGGCTGGCTTGACGGCGAGGTGGCAGAGATCCAAGTGGTAACGAGGGCTGATTGGTGACAGGTTTGCGGCCGAGGAAGGTGCTGGAAAGAGAGAGGGGAGGGGAGAGAGCGAGCGAGAGGGCACAAATCGCCACCCAGGCTCTAACCATAGTACAGCTCATGACAATATAATTATTTTACAGATAATGCTAGTGCATCGCTAACCATGGAGCAAACAAAAGTGTTCAAATTTGAGGAATTCAACAGACTATGTACCTGATCGCATCGCTTTATTCAGGACTTGCACTTGGTTATCTGCGTATACGGTTTTGGAAAAGGAATTTAAAATCCAAAAGACATTTCCTTTCAACTTTTTGTCAAAGGTGTGTCGCATTGTTTACTCATAATTACCTTTCAAAAAATCAAACCCAAATCATCAAATCGTTGATTTCAGCAGGCACAGCCTGGTCTCTTTCACACTGATTGGCCTGTCTGCATTTTGGGGTGTGGCTTAACTAAAGGTGTGTTGGAGGTTCCACTGAATACTTCTTGATTTCCCTTCTCTAATTCAGATGTTATATCGTGTATCTTCTTTATTCTCGGATCAAATAATAATATGTTCATCATTTTATGTATTTCATGTGTCATCGTAGCAGTATGGTGAAAGAGTGGTCAAGAGGTACAGGGTTTAGTTTGCATGTGATGGGACACAAAATCAATCTGTATGCTGATGATATTCTTCTTTATCTACAGGGGCCGAAGTCCTCTCTCCAGGCAGTCTTCAATCTCATTAAAACATTTTCACAAATATCAGATTACTCTATTCACTGGACAAAGTCAACAATAGTCCCAATAACAGCAAACTCGTGGAATCCTGCAGATCAAATCCCAGATTACCCCAGTCCTATAAGAAACATTAAGTATTTAGGTATTAATATTTCGCCAAAACTCACAGAGCTAACCAACCTAAATTACACACTACTTCTGGAAAAAATCTCAGCTGACTTCATACGCTTGCCTAATAACTTGCCTATATCGTTAATAGCCACAATAAAACTGAAAACCTTACCTCAACTAAATTATTTATTCTCAATGATTCCATTTAAACCCACATTTAGATGGTTCCGAACATTATATTCTGCCGTAATAAATGTTTATTCAAAAAAAAAAAAAAGAAGAAAAATAGAATTAGTTTATCCACTCTTCAAAACAGTAAACAGGAGGGAGGCCTAAGTGCTCCCAACTTTAAACATTATTATTTAGCTAACCAATTACAATACCTCATCAAATGGTTGCACCACATTGAGGAGCCTCATTTTTGGCTAGAATTGGAACAGATAGACTGCAACAACATCAAACTCCCAAGAAAACCAATAATCCCATCCACCTTAATGGCTTGGTGGAAAGGTTTAGAAGATACAGGATCTCCATTAGCTCCCAGTATGCTCTCCCCAATCTGGCAAAATCCAGATATCGAAATCAACAACATATCCCTTTATTTTAGCACATTTGAATTGACCACCTACAGCAACTATTTAATGATAATATTTTTAGGACACGTGATGAACTGTTCCAAGAATTCCACCTCCCGCACTCGGGCGCGGGTAGTGGGTGCTGGCTTGAATGTGGGGGAATTCCCGGGGTCAATGCTGCGGGGGCTGGGTGGGGCGGCCCCACGTCCTGCCGGACGGGCCTGACGTGCAGGAGCCATGCGATCACTCACGCTGCACACTCTTACACCACTCACTGTAAATAGTTTTTCTTTTCTTTTTTCCCCACTAGTCACATCTGGGCACATACACATATTCAGGGTTTCTTGAGGGCAAGTGTAGGGTCGGGGGGTGCAGGTGTCGGACTGAGTTTCAGTACGTCAGTGCTGTTTCCCGGTCCAGGCGCCCTGCACCTCCACCCTGCCTGCCCCTCAGGATTTTAATGCATTACACACACTCATCCCCATGTGTCTTTTAATGCACCACATACACCCATTTCTGGGGGGCAGTGGGTCTTGGGTGTGTGTGTGTGTGTGGGGGGGGGGGTTTGGCTGTTAGGCAGTATTGCCTGGCAGCCCTGACCCCCTCGGCTCACTGGCATCTCCACATTTTAATGCACCACTAGCCTCTCCAGATTATATTGCACCACACCAGTCCGGTGGGCACTGACACACGGGGTCGGGCCAATGACTGCCAGTCGGGGACCTGGCAGTCATAGTAACAGGGGGGAGGTGGGTTTTCACTAGCCTCACGGCGGTGCTCCTGAGACCGGTGCTCCCGGTCTGGATGGCTGCTTGGCGTTGGGGCTCCCCTCTCATGCCCCGTGACTGCTGCTCCTGGGGGTGGGGGTGGGGCGCGTGGAGCGGTGGGTTTGGCTGGGGGGGGTGGCATTGGGTCCCTGCGGCCTCTTCCGAGTGGCCGGTTGTCGTGGCACCTCAGTGGGGCCGGTGGACCGCCCTGGGTCCCTCAGTATGGGACGTGTCCCGTTAGCCGGGCTCCTGGGCCTCGATTGATTGGGTGGGGTCCTCACCCTCCGCGGTGCAGGCACAGCAATTACAGGACACTTCTGTGTCCTGTAATTCTTCTGTTTTGCATGCAAAACAGTGTCAATTCACTTGCATGTGTCCGCAGGCACACACCCCTGGGACTTTTTCGCTGGGTGTGGGGCCACTCACTCATTGCGACAAATAACTCATGACTATGCGAATTGCTTGGGTATCCCCTCACTCACACTGGCCCGATAAGACGTTTATAATTTACGTAGCTACTCCCACCACACTTTGTGGCAGTTGTACAGTCAGGTTCACGGCCTCTGTCCTGCATGCTTCCCGTCCTGCCCTTGTCCTGTCCTATCTCGTGCTGTCCTTCCCTCACAGGGAAGGACAGCACCCATACAACACTCATATCTAATGTGTCATTGTTCTAGATATATTAAAAAAAAAAAACTCCACTGTGACAACAAAAAAACTGTTCCGGCATAAAAGGGATACAGATCCTCCTTTCTGCTTGACCTAACTGCCATACAAGACCCCCCCCCCCCCAGAGAAAATAAAAGTTTGCATGTTCCTCCTCTGATTGGGTGGGTTTTCTCTGGGTATTCCCATACTTCCTCTCACATTGTAAAAACATTCATTAGACTGACACAAAGTCAGCTGGGATAGACTCCAGCTCTCCTGCGACCATAATGACAACAAGAGCAATAGAATATGGATGGATGTTTCATCACACTGTATAAAATGGCACTGCCACTGATGCATGTGGCCTTCTCCAATCTAACTTGGCAAACAACAATGCAGATTCAAGAAAGAAATCAGCATTGAATTGTGATGAGAAGCACGCACAGAATGTGCAATCATGAGAGCAAGACAATGAGTGCGAAAGCAGAAGAATGAATGTGGTAGCGAAGGAAACATACTTACTGACATCCATGGGCTGTCAGCACTCTGATTAATGGTGGTCGGAATTCGCGCTTGGTGGAAAGGTGTTATATTGAGGTGTAGAGAGAGCCACGTGCTGAACCAGAACTAATAGCATTCAACTTGAACAAGCTGTCTAGCCTGCTGCCGTCACAACACCAGGGTGGAAGAAAAGAGCAAATAAAGTTGAGAACAACAACAACAACAACAAAAAAAGCACACAGAGAAAAGCTTTAAACTTGGAAAACATTGGCCAGAATGCACAGATGTCTGTCTACTCTGTTTCTTCAATACACCAAACTTAGCATTGTTATACCAGTATGGTATATTGAGCACTGGACCATAACCAACATGCCTATGACGAAAGCATGACTATAACCCAAAGACTATTGCATACAGCATCATGAAGTGATTCGATGTAAACTCTTTCAACAAAGTAAAATCAAGTCTGACAATTATTTTCTCATACTGTTGTGGGTGAGCACTAAAAGTGAGAAGTGCAAAGTAAATGCATAATCACCTCAGGTGCAAATTCACAATACTATACATTATTTCTCATGTTGACAGCCAGAGCGGTCATCAAATGAACGCACATAACACATTTAGTAACCCATGTTTCCCTGCTAAACTCCGCTAAACACAAACAGAAATGTCTGTTTTTATGGACGCTATGTCGTATTAGCCAACAACATCATTCTGTCATCTTTGCTTTTGCTGAGGGCGACAGCGAGTCCAACAGCTGGGACATAATGAAGCTTTCAGGCACTTGTTCTCCCCTCGTGTAAATGCCAGCCTCTGCCGGCTTCCACCACATGTTCCATCATTTCACTCCAAAGCCCCTGCTGCCAGAGGAAAAAAAAAAAAGAGGATGGCTGCCAGCAAACGTGGTATCTGCTCGCGCCACACTGGAGTCATGCCTCTTGGGGGGATAGTTGGGTTAATTGCTTGTTTCGTATTTACTGGCAGGGTTCCGTTATCTCCTCTTTCATAGGGAAAATCAGGTTTGCTCAAACCTTTGAACTGGTTTGGATGGTAAGAATATGCTTGGAAAAAAAGGTAATGAAATATTCCCAGACCACAAAGGAATGGATAACTCATGTTTTAATCTCGGGATGCATAAAATCATTAGTCTTAATAGATGAACAAATTATTCCCAGAGAATCAGTTGGAAGAATGAAAGGGTTTCAGGAAAATGAAGTTTTGATTACTGAGAGAGGCTTGCACTCCAAAAGCCTCTTGTACACAGATATCCTGCAAAATAGATACAGTATCTGTGTAGCAATTGGAAGTGCCACAGGGACTCCCAACCACTTGATAACCCCATTCCTCCACACTGACCTGCTGTGGGACGGCCACAAGGAGAATGCCTGGTGTTCGTCAAGTGGACCTTAACCTAATTAGCAGCTTCCCATCAAATCGTCATTCCTGGCTTCAAAAGACTCCTTCCCCGACCAAAAGGTTGAGGGACCCTCCCTCCAAGAAGACTATTTGGTTAATATTCAAACATGCACGTAAGGCACCACCCACTGGCGTTGAGAGGAACTGCAAGCTCGAACCCATGGACTCGCCTTTGATGTTTGTTAACTGAAGATAAAATGTCTGTTTTGATAGCTTCCGAATTCTGTAGAAACATTCCAAATGTATGCTTTGGTGTCTGTGTCACTATTGTCTCAGTTTTACAGGTCCTCTGCAAGATTTTGTGAACTGTGCCTCGTGATTTGAAATCAAACGGTACGAAATGTTTGTATTGAACAATAAGCAACCGATCTGCCACGACCAGAGTTTAAAAACAATGACTCTAGGCGTGAGAGTACAAAGTTGAGAGTGTTTTAGATTAATATGATTTGTAAACCCATTGTATGGTTCAAAAGTCAAGACTAGAGTGGTCTCCCTCCAGTTTCTTCGTCCTCCTTGGAGACGCCCTCTGGATATTTAAACTCTGGCTCTCTTTTTCTTGCACTCTTGGCTCTCTCTCTTCTTGGTCTTCAGCTTCTTGGTTCCTGCTGGGGAGGTGGCCTTCGGCCAACCCCCTCCGCTTCTTTTGTTTCCATTGTCCTCGGACGCCTCCGGTCCCACCACGTGTGTGAACGCCCGCCGCAACCAAGCCGGCGGCGTTTTCGATCGAAGAAGCCAGCCGTGCGACTTCGATCGCTTTTCCTAGCCACGATCAGTCGGCGGAGCCTCAGCGAGCAACTACCGGCATCCGTACCGGTCCTGCACGCATCTGAGAGCCAGTTCAACCAGTAGCAAAGTTACAAGCGCATCCCGACGCGACAACAACTTTCCTTTTCAATTTCTTTTGGTTTTTATTTTTGTGCGTCTTTTTTTCCTTCTTCCAAACCTGCTTTGTTTCCGCCTGAGGTCCGGAGGAAGACCACTCCCCAAAGACCAGTTGATCTGCATTCGTGAGTTGACACAGCAATCCTTACTATGATGTACAACATTGGTGCCTAATAATTTCGGGGGAAATTATTAGCTTCACATGAAATCCCAACTTTGCTTTCTCTCGCTCTGACTCAACGCAGTAAACGCTCACGTTTCCAAATTGAGCCCAACACAACATGTTCTATTCCCCTTTTCGTATGCCGATTTTCCTTCTTTTTACCATTACTATATTTATTTGCTTTCTTTAGTTTGACCCCTTTTGTGTGTTTCCCTCTAGATCCCTTGTAGATGTCATTAAATATACTATAAAATTCCACTTGTGGTTGTATTTTGTGTGTGTTCTGAGTTTAAGTAAACCTCTGTCATCGAGAACGGTGGATCTGTATGCCTTTTGTGCCGGAACAGTTTTGCTGTGCAGTAGGGGAGTTTGAAATACTCCCTCTGCTTATTTTTAATGTTCTAATTAGTCTGATGTTTATTGAAAATGCTGCCGGACAGAAAAGGGCTTTAGGGGACAGACAGCGGGACAGAACAGACAAGGGGAATAGGGGTGCGAACCGCAGCAAAACAATAGACAGTCTAGATATTTGACCACAAGTAATATTACAACAGTCAAATTGTGCTCTTATGTGTGGATTGGTGGTCTTTCAAACCATCTGTCTTCCCTGTCCAGAATATACACATTTTTGTAAGCATTTCTGAGGTTCTGCGTTTGAATCTTGGTTATTCATCCGGCGTTTGAAATTTCTCCGAAGCCTTGTGTGGGGTTTCTCTAGGTACTCCAGCTTCTTATGTACATTCTAAAAACATGAATGTTGGTTTAACTGTAGACTTTAAATCAGGGGTGTCAAACCTATTTTAGTTCAGGGGCCATATTTACCCCAATGTGATCTCAAGTGGGCCAGACCAGTATATGCATGGCTCACTATGTTAAAATAATGACTCTGCTAAATTTTTCTCATTGTTTTGCTGCAGGCGGCACGGTGGACGACTGGTTAGAGCGTCATGTTCTCCCCGTGCCTGCGTGGGTTTTCATGCATGGTAGGTTAATGGATGACTCTAAATTGCTTGTAGATGTGAATGTGAGTGCGAATGGTTATTTGTTTGTATGTGCCCTGCGATTGGCTGTCAACCAGTTCAGGGTGTACCCCGCCTCCTGCCCGATGATAGCTGGGATAGGCTCCAGCACGCCCGCGACCCTAGTGAGGAGAAGCGGCTCAGAAAATGGATGGATGGATATTTTGGTGCATCCATCCATCCATTTTCAACACCGCTTATCCTGGTTACGGTCGCGGGATGCTGGAGCCTATCCCAGCTGACTTTGGGCGAAAGGCAGACTACACCCTGAACTGGTCGCCAGTCAGTCGCAGGGCACATATAGCCACGGACGACCATTTGCACTCACATTCACACCGTCACTGAGTGGGAACTGAATCCACGCTGCCCGCACCAAAGTCAGGCGAGTGTACCGCTACATCATCAGTGACTTATTTTGGTGCAAATAATTTCAAATAAATTTTGAAAACATTCACATTTTTTGATTAATAACAACAATAATAACTAATCATGTCGCAAATCATATGAGCAATTTGAAATTTCTGGACCAAAATTAGTATAATTTACACAATATTATGAATCAGTTTTTCATTTGCACGGGCCAATTCCAGATCACAGGGAATCTATATATACAGTCGGTAGGGAAAGTATTCAGCCCCCCTTTAATTTTTCACTCTTACAATACAATTGTCTAAATTTTTGCAGAATTATTAAAAAACAAAAGCTGAAATATCACACAGCCATAAGTATGCTTCCGTCGGGCCACTCTGCCACAAAGCCCCGACTGGTGGAGGGCTGCAGTGATGGTTGACTTTCTAGAACTTTCTCCCGTCTCCCGACTGCATCTCCGGAGCTCAGCCACAGTGATCTTTGGGTTCTTCTTTACCTCTTCTCCCCCGATTGCTCAGTTTGTCCCGATGCCCAGCTCTAGTAAGGGTTCTGGTCGTCCCAAACGTTTTCCATTTAAGGATTATGGAGGCCACTGTGCTCTTAGGAACCTTAAGTGCAGCAAAAACATTTTTGTAACCTTGGCCAGATCTGTACCTTGGCACAATTCTGTCGCTGAGCTCTTCAGGTCTTATATAGACAGGTGTGTGGCTTTCCTAATCAAGACCAATCAGTATAATCAAACACAGCTGGACTCCAATGAAAGTGTGGAACCATCACAAAGATGATCAGAAGAAATGGACAGCACCCGAGTTAAATATGAATGTCACAGCAAAGGGTCTGAATACTTGTGGCTGTGTGATAGTTTAGTTTTTCTTTTTTAATAAATCTGCAAAAATTTCAACAATTCCGTTTTTTTCCCCTGTCAATATGAAGTGCTGTTGTGTACATTAATGAGGGGGGAAAAAGAAAAATGATTTTAGCAAATGGCTGCAAGATAAAAAAAGAGTGAAAATTTTAAGGGGGTCTGAATACTTTCCGTACCCACTGTAAATGTGTCTTTAAAAAAAAAAAAAAAAATATATATATATATATATATATATATATATATATATATATATATATATTGCGTCTGCCTCACAGTTCTGAGGACTCTGGTTCAAATCCGGCCTCGCCTGTGTGAAGTTTGCATGTTCTCGTCGTGCCTGCGTGGGTTTTCTCCAGGTGCTCCGATTTCCTCCAACATGCATGGTAGGTTAATTGAAGACTAAATTGCCCGTAGGTGTGAATGGTTGTTTGTTTATATTTTTCCCTGTGATCGGCTGGCGACCAGTTCAGTGTGTACCCCGCCTCTCGCCCCAAGTCACCTGGGATAGGCTCCAGCTCACCTGTGAAAACACAACAGTAGAAAATGGCATTATTGAATTCAAAAAAAATCCAGATGCTTAAATACATGTTTGTTCAATGCCTTCTGCTTTTCTGATGTCTATTTTAAAATAACTGTCAGGCTAATTGGAATCATTTACTGCCCATTTTCAAATGCTCATCGTACTCAGGGTCACGGGTGAGCTGGAGCCTATCCTGGGTGACTTTGGGTGAGAGGCAGGGCACACCCGGGACTGGTCACCTGTCAGTCACAGGGCACATATAGACAAACAACAATTCAAGCTCACATTCACATCTATGGGAAATTTCAAATTTTTAGTTAACCTAACACGCATGTTTGTTTCCATGTGTGGGAGAAAGATGTAAACGTCACACAGAAAGGTCAGAGTTGACATTCGAACTTCTGACTGCGTCGGCGTACAACCTGCAATTATGGATCCTAATTTCAAATCTTTTTTGTTGTCGTAGGTATTTTTGAACAATTGAATACATGGAAATGAACGTGAAATACAAACCTTTGAAAAATAAATGGCCTCTGTATTTTGTTTCTAATTCAAGTTAAAACAATTTTTTGGGGGGAAAAAAAAAGCACCAAAGAGTTGCCTTTGGGAAATGATAAACTTGTTTGTTGGAGAAATAGTTGATCACTTAATTAGGATTCACTGTGTGTTGCCGCTCATTAATTAAATTGTTGCATTTATGCTTCATTCGTACCCCATTTAGATGTGGAACATTGTCAAAAATGGCTTTATTTTTAAGTAAATGAAAACATCTCTGAAGCCCACCTCATCGCTGATCCATGCACACTTAGATGTTAAACATCTGGAAATTGGTTTCTACGGCAACATTGCTTTGCCATCATCCTCCCATCATTAGCTTTCTCTCCTGCCCCAGGGTTCATAATGTCGTTGTCTTACGTCGAAGCGCACTATAGTCATGTTACATGATGTCTCTCTACTACTTTATTGAAGCAGCCTGCCATGCAGCGTGGCTGTCCTATTCCATGGACACCACAGGGAAAATAGGCCTAATAGAGCACAGCCTTGATGACAGGCGTTTTTTTTTACATTTCTTGTGTCAAACATCATTGAATTTGGGGATTAAACAAATAAAAAGCCTCGCCGCAGCAAGCAAGAGAAGCTCTGTAGCAGTGCCATGCGTCTAGAATGGGCTGTTTGGGAGCTGGTATAAAGCCAGTTTGCCCGCATGAGCTTTAGTATTTTTTTTATTTTATTTTTTTTTTTTTTACTGTCTGTTTTAGGTACAGACTCTGTTCGTTGTATTTCCTGCTCACATTTATCTCTACAGAATTTAAAACATGCACCATCGCAGCACTAGTTTTAATCGAATGTGCAGTCAAAATGATTAGCCGCAACGTCTTAAATAATGTAGTTGTAATTACAAACAGATGGGAGGCTTTATTTGCACTTAAGGCGGCTATGTGCATGGGAAATGCAGTGTGAAGAAGAATAATTAAGAAGTTCGAGTCTTGTTTTTTCTAAGTTGCCGTTAAATAATTAACACAGTGATATAAATTTGTTTAAAATTAACTATACAGCTATATTAATAATTTGCTTGCAGCCTTTAGGCCTTCAGGGTGGCAAGAAATAGTTCATTATTGAGAGTTGAGTTGGAGGGGTTTTGGGGGGGGAAACAGTGTGTAACTACTATGGTGTATCATGCCTCGGTGCTTTGTTACCTAAGGGCTCATTGGGGGGACGGTAAATTGAGGAACAGCCGTTACACCCTGCACCCCCAACTGCAGCGTTTGAGGGGGGGGTTACGAGCTCCTACTTTAAATGAAGGAGGGGCCAAGCGATGCTCTTACGCAATCAGCCTTCAAAGTCAACACGACAAGTGTAACATTCTTCCACTGTAGGGGCTTCCTTCCAGTCGACTCCAAATGCTGGTGCCTGACCCCATACTCGTGTTGCGCTAATTTTTATTCCCCCCCAAAATGTTCCCGTTCAATACCCTTGTCGACAAGTTCTCTGCTGCAGCGCCATTATTGTACAGCAGAGGTCGCTACACGCTGGACTTGCACCAAAGCCGGTTTAAATCTTAGCTCAACCATATGACTGTGCGATACTGACATATTTCAATTTATTTGAATCTCCTTTATAATATTATTCTGAGCCATGTAGTTAAATCTATATTTTTTTTAACTGACAAATAAATAAGAGTCACACTGGGTGGGGTTAGAAATTAAATGAACTGATTTTACTTTTCCCATACACACAGTGCTGTTTTGTTCGTAAAATACAACAGCAATGTTAACTTACAATATTTGTGTTTAACAAGCTAAAACTGCTTGAATGCACTCTCAAATACATGAAAACGCTGTATAATGTAACATTAGATCAGCCCAATGTTGTTTAATCACTTATGAAATAAATAAAAAATAAAAACAACATAAAAATATGGGAAAAAAGAAATGAAAAGAAGCAGTGACCTACAGTGTATATAAAAAGTCCACAAACCCCTGTTCAAATTCCTGGTTCCAAAAAAAAAAAAAAGAAGAAAAGAAAAAAAAAGACACCTAGATAAATCATGTCAAAACTTTTTTTCCCACCGTTAATGTGACCTATAACCTGTACAACTCAATTGGGGGAAAAAATATTTTCGAGAAGGGATGTAAAAACTAACAATTTAGATAACGTGGGTGCACAAGTGTACCCGCCCTCTTGTAACTGGGGAACTGGCTGTGTTCAGAATTCACAAATCGCACGAAAAACTCATGTTCAAGGGGGGTCAGTACATCCCTACCATCATTTAAAATACCTCAAAATAAACCCTCAATTCAGTTCTGATGTTCTAGCAAGCATTTCCTGACATTTATGTCGTAACATCTTACAACGGAAGCCATAGTCCGCTGTGAGTTTCCACAGCATCACAGTTCAAAGTTATCAGTCAGAGAAGGGTAGATAAGAATTTCCAAGGCATTAAAAATACCATGGATGACAGTCATACAGTATATGGCACAACAGTAACATTACCAAGAATTGGATGTTCCTCCAAAACTGATGTAAAGACGATTCAGGGACAATATGTAACATCATCTTCATCATGTTATTTTATGTTAATTTAGAAAAAAAACAAACAAAACAAAACAAAAACAAAAAAACACACTCTTGAAATCCCCAAACACATGTGGGACGACAATGTGTTACGGTGCGATGAAACCGAAGTTGAACTTTGGAAGTGACACCAGATGGGCCGGAGCAACATTGTGCACTTTGTCATTTGTCATGCAACATCATGAAAACAGCACACAGCAATGTAGGTGGATTTACCTACCACAGCAGCACACGGTTGCTGTCGAGCTGCTCATTCGGTAAGGATGCACCAACAATCCAAGCTAAACATGCTTTGATCATCATTCCATCTGAAACTGCACTTAGCTCCTAACAACAATAGGAGTGTGCGTTTAGCACCGAATTGTGTCATTACAATAAATTACTTTAAAAGCCATATCCTTGTGAAATTGGAACCCGATATTTCTGCTCTTGCAATTATAGCCTCCTTCAGGAGGGGACGTATTTATGCACAGCAGTTAGCGATGCATTGATTTAATATGTTTCTAATCAGGACATACAGCTAGAGGGCCCAAAATGTTAATTTTACATGCTGCTTACAAAGTAGCCTTTGATTTTCTGTCAGCACAGTAATTACAGCGTTTTGCCACTAGATAGAGAGAGCGCTTTGTCTCCTCTAATTATGAGATTTGCTGCAGTGCCAACATGTTGTGGTCACCTTTATACTTAATATTATTTGCATTTTTATTTTTGCCCTAGTAGCTATTGCCTTTGCTTTCCATTCACAGCGACATTGTTAACACCGTGCGCGTGAGTGTGTTTCTTCGTGTTTGTTTGGAGCGCAGTAGCCTTGTGGCTGCAATTGTCGGTGTATGAGTGTTGTTAATTACTGGAGTAAATGGTTGAATTGCAGCCATGCCCCGCTGTGATTGTGGAGTGGAGGGTAGAGGCAGAAAGAGGCAGAGGGCTGGAGAATTGTTTTTACCATCTGGGGATGGAGGGATAGAGAAGGGGAAGCAAAAAAGGAAAACGGGGAGACGGTGGCACACACAGGGGCTCACAATAGGTGGCCACAGCCTTAGGGGGCGTGGGCCCATATGGATGGCAACGCTTTGCCTTGCGCTTTATTGCACACCTTGCTGTTTTAATCATTGGCAAGCCTGTTCACAGAGCCGAGAGCAGCGGTGGTTGTTGGTCTGACTTCCACTTTCCCTGCTCCGCCACACTTCTTATCAAAGCACTGCGAGCCACACTACGCACTCTCGCAGCGCTTAGGAAGAAGCGCTTGTGCCTTGACAACATTTGCATATGTATGAGCTAAATGGTCTTGGACGTGATATCATTTTGGCCTCTAATTGCCTCTGTGTAATTACGCAGCAAAGCATTGTGTTTTCGTTCACAATTTGGAGTGTTCAAGGGAAATGAATTTGATTAACCAACAAATTATACGATGCGAACCCTCAGCAATGTTCCTTTTATTGCTCAGAAACTGTCTATATACTCAAAGGTCACAACATCGACCATGAGATCCAACACTAGAGCTGGTTCCAAAAAAATTCGGCTTGTACAAAGATAGTCGTGCTTGACTTTGATTGCCAGTCTTACAGCGGTACAAATTGAACAGTGTGTTTATTATTGTAGTTGCAGTTTGCACGGATGTACATTTGGACTCATTACACTGAAAGGTAATGTATTTTGGTTACACAATTCAGCTAAATGAGCGGGGGGAAATATTATATAGTGGATATCTCGTAGTATTTCTTAGTATGCTATTTGTTTTAAAAGCCGCATTTTTCTTACTGCATCACGTGCACGGACATTTTTGGAGGCGGGTGCTCGAGCTAAAAAATGTAAAAATAAACAAATTATTCGTACAATCGAGAAAGAAACTGTATTATGTAGATTATGCATTCTTTATTTATTTCTGTTAACACAATCAACACGGTCAATAATACAACTATTAACAAAGGAGGTGAAGGGAAACTACAGTGGATATAAAAAGTCTACACACCCCTGTTCAAATGGCACATTTTTGTGATACCAAAAAAGAGATCTCCTTTAAAAAAATGTTTCCACTATTAGTTAACCTATACCCTGTACAACTCAATTGAAAACATGGTTGCACAAGTGCACACACCCTCTTATAAATGCGGATGTGGCTGTGTTCAGAATTAAGCAATCACATTCACAAATGTTCAATGAGAGTGAGCACAAAAGTGACACCATTTAAAGTGACTCTGATTAACCCCGGATCAATCTCAGCTGTTCTAGTAGGCTCTTCATTGTATTTTTGTCATCACATCTTACAACACAAGCCATGGTCTGCAGAGAGCTTTTGCAGCATCAGAGGGGTCTCATTGTTCAAAGGTATTAGTCAGAAGAAGGGTACAAAACATTTCAAAACGTCAATATCATATATCATATCATATGTACAATTCTCCCAAGGACTCGAATAAATGCCCATCAGATATCAAAACACTTTGGGTGGAATTGATCACAGGGTATTTTCTTTTGTTGTCGTTGTTTTTTTTTTTTTTTTTTTTTTTTTTTTTTTTTTTGTGGCTATTGATGAATGAAGAAAAAAATGGGCTGCAGCAAAAAGGGCACTTTTTTCATCCAGGGCAAAGGGGCAGGTGCTTCAGCACCACTAGGGGTCTATGTGTGCACGTGCCTGCATCTAGCACTATACATTTTGAGGTTTCTGATGAGTGTATAGTATATTTTCAATTGTTGGTCAGCACCTCACAGTAAAATGAGATTTTATTCTTAGTTTTTTTTCTATTCCTATTTATTTTTGGACAAATACAGTTCTTTTTAATATCCATCTATATATATATATATATATATATATATATATATATATACCGTCTGGAGTATCCCAGCTCACAGAACAGAAGGCGTATTGGCGCATTGGTCCACAGTCCACAATGTTGAGTTGATCCATAAAATGTGAACCGCACTGCACAACCAATCATACAAAAGACACAAATGCAGTTTGCAGAGCAATTAGACAAAAGTATCTCCAACCAAACTGAGGCAAGGCTGTTGTGTGTGCACACTTCGGCCTTTGCCATCACCGCAAATGGGCAACTGTGATCACTTTCTTTGTGATTAAGTTTAGCAGAGTGCTGCTGATGGCCAAATTGTTCAGCCACTCCCCATTACTGTCTTGGGAGGGTACCTCAGAATGCTTAACACAGCAATTAACAACTTCATTAAGTGCCGCAGCCATTGTGGCACTTCTGGAGCCATGGAACAAGGACCATATTGATGGCAGGGAATTGCCAGTTGGCCCTCAATTGATTGCTCAATTGATTGGCTCGGATAGGCATTCGTCAATGACCCAGGGAGAGACGGGCGTGTTGTGTTTCATGTCTCAGAGGAAGAAGTCGTCGTGCGGCTGCCATGTGACACAGTGATAATGACCTGCCAAACTGGTTGCGCGGGCGCTCCGAAACCCCCTGGGTGTGACACAAGCACACGCCTGGTATCAATCATTCAGTCTCACCTTGTGCTGACACACACACACACACACTAACACAAACACAAAATGCTTCATGTCTTGTAACATCTGGAGTCTGTGTTCATTCTAAGAACACCTGAAAGGTAAACAACGCACCAAAGATCACTGATACAGAGATGTGACCTAACAATATGAACGTAATCAGTTCAACGTATGAACACAGTCAAGTGAGAAAAGGTTTGAAACGTTAACAGATGAAATCAGGGGACACACGTATTTGCTATGTAGATCACAGATAAAATTGTAGCGTTCACACACACACACACACACACACACACGCACACACACACACACAGTGCTCTCAGGAGAGCAGTTAAGGATGTAGGGCAGGCCTGGATATACTGAAGGAAGGGAGTGAAGTGGTGGCACGACGTCAAACAAACTGTCATCTCTTATTGTGTCAGTGAAGTAATTCCCTTTTAAAGGCTTGACCCTCGACCCCGCAGGAGCTCAGACAATTGCACAGCGCGTCGAGAAAACCACGAGGTAATAACAAATGACTCGACTGAAGTGGGGGCAGCATATGCCACAATCTTTTGGAACCAATGACGCCACATTTACAAGGTGGAGGTTGTCTCTAAATAAAACATAAACCTTGAAAAATATCGGTCATGCAACTACAAATTAGCTGATACTTGATATGCATCGCGAAATGTTCTTTTAAGATGAGCTTTATCATTATTTCTTCATTTTGTAGTTCTGTATGTCACCACTAAGAGGTAGTATCACATGGACTTGATGAAATACTGTTCTTTGGTCAAGGCCAGGTCAAATGAAAACGTTGTAGATCCACATCAACCAAAATTCAGCGTGTTGGGTGTGTTTGTCACAGTGTTTGACAGTTGCTGTTTTGTGCGGGACGGCTGTGGTTCCGAGGTGGTCAACTTTTGACCTGTAATTACATTGCGGCAACTTTACTCTCATGCCTCAGCAGAGCAGGTTGGTCTCATACACTTCAATTACCTCACCTCAGTACCTCTGCGGCTCTCACATTCCTAACAAAATAATAACGGCAGTCCGGGGGAATGCACTAATTCGGATTTTTATCCTATGTGTACTAACCGTGAAACACGGAACAATTTCAATGTCTTCTTCGTGTATTTTTCTTTTACAATTATTCAACAGATTTTTCATGTCCAACACACACTTTTTCAAAAGGGTCTGCATCCATTTGCATTCAAACATAAGATCCAGAAGACCGATAGCTCTGTCCTAGCAAATTTGAAGGTTGGGTCCAGGTCGAAACGCTTGCCCTTGTGTGGTTTTGTCGCATTGTGTAACGGAGCCTCAGCTGCACGATGGTAGATTTTAATGAAAAAGCGGGGGCTGCTACGTCCAGGTATAGCCCTGGAGGTTGTATTTGCCATGCTTTGTTACAGCCCACAATGAGCCAGACACTCACGCACACACACACACACACACACACACACACACGCGCACACACACGTAGGCAAATATTGCAGTTATTATTTCTCAAACACTCACGGATCATGATTGTGTACTGTATATTCCAATATTACATACAGCACGCTTCGGCCACAATCTTAAGAGTTTGGCGCAAAGGTTATAGTTGTTCAGGTGTATCTAAAAATGACATTTACGTTATGTCCACTTTACTTCCATCATGCAGCTTTTGACCAAAACAAATAACAAAAAATAAAAATAAAAATGGAACTTTTGGAGTAAAAATAACAATACAATTATCTGGTAAAAAGGGTGTGATATTGAATATTGCATTGACAAATGACATACAGTATAAACACCGTACATTCATACATTAAACACATAGACTCACACGACATTATTATAGGCATTACAGCAATAGTAATTATGAGGCACACAATACATGACAGTATCAATCCACAGTGCATTATTATCTTTGGAAAGGTACAATTTTTCATACGATTCTCACGTTGATCTCATTTGATTGTTATTTCTTATTTGATGAATTATAATTTAAGTTAAACAATGAGTCTTCTGAACCAGAACGTGCAATTTGCTGCCTGATAACATGTTGTTGTGACCCAGCTGTCGAAGCTGGAATCATTTCAGCTGACAGGAAAGATCAGCATAACTAAACAGAAACACTAACAAGCAAAAGCTTTAATACTGAATAGAAATGTTAAAAATCGGAAATGACATTTTAATTGAAAAATATCAAATATTATTGATTCTGACCATGCAGCATTTTCCGACGAAGCCATTATAACAACTTGAATAACTTATTAACTATATGTCAGATCATACCTGTTATCAAAAAGCTATTAGTCATGTTCAGGTTAATTACATATTTTACCACAAAATAAAACAATTCATCGTGAATAATTGATTACGTTGGCTTATGTTGGCAAGCATTTCAACATGCTAATAGAAAACAGATGGAGGAAGGTTTATAATCATGTGTGTGTGTATATATATATATATATATATATATATATATATATACTAATATATAATATATTGTGACTAAAGTGTTACCACGAATGCACCAACCTTTCAGATATTTCGTCATTTCATAATATAAATGAAACGTTATTCACAAGCAGAGTGTAAAAGGCACTACCACTCCTTAAGCACTAAAGGTCAAAAGCATCACTTACTGCTGGAGAAGGACACGCAAACCTCCACCACCGTATGTCCTCTTCCTTATTCCCTATCAATTATTGACGTCTAGTTGTCCGCTGTGAAGGCAGCCAGACTTTCCGTTGATGTGTTCAATGAATATTTCAGCTAACAAACAGGCCACCTGACACCGTGCACTGAAAAAGAAGCTGCAGCCATAATGTGCATTTACTGCGCACTCACTGTAAACTCACACTGTTGGAGCTCAATTATCCATAAACTCAAGCAACAATTTTTTTGTCATGACTTTCACTTTTAAATGTTACCGTTTTTTTTATTTACACAACTAGCAGCGGAAAGAATGTAATGGTTATTAATTACTTAAGTCATTTGTAACCAATTTTTATTGTTAATGTAATCGTTATATATTTTACGGAGCCCCCCTGGTGCCAAGGTATGAGAAAAATACAATTCATTGATAATCTGTTCCCTCAGTTTCGTAATCCGTTCCCTCAGTTTAGCAAATGTCTGGGGCTCCGTATATCTACGTATATCTGTCAAGTGAAGTAAATTCTATTTGTATGTTATATTCTTACTCGTGTGAATTCTGTGTATAAATTGTCATGTCGTGATATATCCTACATCCCATTTTTTCAACTGAAAGGCAATATTGCTGTCGTTCGAGGGGGTTGATCATTATATAGCAGTACTAGCAGGACTGGCTACAATTAGCCTGCGTGTTTCCTAAACACAGTACTAAATTGAGGGTACGGATTACTAAACTGAGGGTACAGTTTAGCAAATAATCCAATGCAAAAATTTAAAAAAGGAGGTAAGGATAAAGATATGATTTTAGGGGTTCTTTCCTGTGCTCTACAATGTATTTCTATACTGAATGTTACTCCACTAAATTTCAGGAATGGGATGGGTTTTTGCGGAAAAATATGAATCCAAGACTGAATCACAACATGATCCATTTCATTGATTCAACCGATTTGTTCCAGTCATTGTATCATGTGGAAAAACAACACTTTCAGCATTCACTAAAGTCACTTTAGTGGAAAAAAAATAGAGCCAGTGGAGCTGCGGTGTTGTTATTTATGTTAGACACATTTGGAAAGCAGCCTCTACGGAGAGGACACAGCCCATAAATCTTGCTATGGCCCCTATGAGCAGGTCAGGAAGGCACCAATATTTCCTCTTTATTAGAAACAACAGAGAGAACACGCAGCCATAAAGGGGGCTGAAGAGGTGAATCTCAAACACGAGTAAGAGCATTCTGCTCCCAGCTGAAAGGTACTCACACAATCCATTCCTACATCTTGCACCTTTATTGGGGCTTTTCCGCCTTCCACTGATACGCTCCCACCTCCACTGTTTTTGACCTGAAAAAATCTTTGTTTTTGTTGTTTTGTGAAAATGTATGATGCCATTTTTCCTTCATCATATTCCATTGACTAATTTGTTCCTTATTTCTCGTTTGGGTGAATGTGTTTTGTGACTTTGATTACACTAAGTGCATTGGAGAAGGACCTGAAAATGGTTTGGGATGGTGCCTTCAAATCATTAAAGCCACCCCTGTTCATCACGTGTCAACTTTGAGGTGAACTTTACAGGAAGGTGTAACAAATGATGGCAGCCGATGTGGCGATTCATGACTGACGGTGTGCCATAACCCTCTGCATACCCTGACCTCAATTTGGAGTGTTCGTGTTGAAGGCCCATCTGAGGGAGATGGTATCGATCTGAGTTGCTGCTCAAACAACGTCAATAAACAACAGGCTTCAGGCTTCAGGCTTCAAGGCTGAGGAGACTCGTCTCCATTTTAGCAGGAGGGTTCACATCTGGACCACAGAGTTTGGACAAGAGAGTTAGTTTTGTTGAACTCACTGCAGCTCCTTTCCTCACTATTGCTGCTCTTGCGGTAAGTAACCGCAAGCACGGATGTACTTGTCGAATGAATAATTAATATTTTAGTTGAGGGACACAGCCGATTGATGTAGCTGTCAATAACTGGAATCAGCAATCAGCGCTTAAAAGCAGAAAATGAGTAATGTTTCAAGATCTCCTAGATCAGCATTACAGTGAAAGAAGACACAAGACTCCACTGACTTTGGCTCTTCAATCGATGAACAAAACAATCCAACAAATGCATGTGACTAATGAAATAATCATCATCACCTCAACAAGGTAAGGAAGTGCATCCCATGACAAGCAAGCATTACACACAATACGTCTTGTTTCCGACATTGAATCCTAGTCAAATAAAGTGTCTCTCATATATTTAGACTCAAACTGGGCTCTGTTTGTGCTAAGCAGGTTGTCAATATGAAGAAAAGATGAAACAGGCAAGAGAGGAGGTCTGATAAAATGACTTTTAATTACCAGACAGTGAATGCTGCCCTGCCTCTTCCACTTTCTGCTCTGAGCGAAGTTAGGAGTTTGATTTCTGATAATGCAGATTGCTGACTGGGCTTCATCCCGCTTGCCGTGAAAAGCAGAAGGACCAAGTGTCAAGCCCTGGGATAGCGTGTTTAACAAATGGGCCAAATAGATCCTCGGCTGTTCATCAGGGGCCACTGCTTGTGGAGGCACTAATCAGCGGACTTGATAGCCTGCCTTGTCTTATTCATGCCACATTTAGACTTGCAAGGATTGTAGCATCAGATGGAGATCAATAGACCTTTACCCCGAAAGTTGGCACTGGCCAATGACGTCATTTTAGTTCATAGTGGGTCATTGCAATATGACAGTATATATTGCATCTCATACAATTAAGGATAGCAAAATGTTTCTTGCGCAACAAATTAAATATGAACACTTTAGAAGCACTGTAGATGATATACTTTTAATCTTACATCCATCCATCCATTTTCTACAACCACTTATCCTATTCTGGGTGGTGGGGAGCTGGACCATATCCCAGCTGATTTAGGGTGAAAGCCAGACCACACCATGGACTGGTTGCCACAGTCAGTCAAAGGACGCGTAGTCATCCCTCAAGAGACATATTTGTATTGATAACATGGTACACCCATAGTCCAGATATACTGCACGTGCACTAATGGAGACGTGCCAAGTCAGAGTGATGGGGCTGCACAAACGGTGATGCGCCCTCAGCGGGGTTGGAAGCCTTGCTCAAGGGCGCCTTGGCAGTGCTCATAAAGCAAACTGGCACCTTTCCAGCAACCGATTCTGACAGCCATGATTGGGTCATGTTGTTTTTTCTTTGTCGACAGCAGGTGTTGAACCTGACACCTTCTGGTTCACAAAACCAAGTCCAAACAAGCTCAGGTAACGCCACCCTAATGTTTGCTAGTTAAACAACTGTTTCTCAAACTGGAGTCCCTGGACTCCCAGTGAAGTGAGTCATAACTTTGTGGTCCTCAAAGTAATTTTCAATAAAACATTATGGTGTGTCATTTAAAAAGGTGCATAGCTATAAGTTGAGAGAAGCGTGCCAATAAAACGAACTTAGGAAACCTTAGCTTTGGCCAATTAAAAGCTTGGCTATGTTTGTGATGGAAATCAGATAAAACGGATCATCGAGACTGAACAATGTGTCCAAACATAGTTTCCATTTGTCACTTAAAATACCATTGACAAAGTTTGTTAGTTCCAGAAGTAGCTGCTGTTGTCTACTGGCACTGTGGCGGTAGAGAATGCAGGTAGAGAATGGGACTGACATATTTCCGGGTCACAGATATACAATATGACTACATCCAATTCCAAAAGATGTGCCTCCCATACATAAGTGGTGGCCATGATGAATGTTGTGCATTGACGTGGCGGCCATGTAATGATGGTTATATCTATCGTCTATTGTGCATAGAGCACTGCCAGAGAGAGAGCGAGCGGCATGGCTGCGGTGTTAACACAAATCCTTGGAGTCTGGAACATGCTATTTTTGGTACAGTAACCGTTTTTTTTGTCAAGCCGTTTACCTTTGGCAACATATTTGGAACTAGGAAGCACACTAATTATTTGCGGCTCATGAAAGTGACTCGCCGATGATGAGTACTGTACGTCGACAATGATACCATGACCAAGCACACCGCCGTGGTAAGTTTGGATAAAATGTGAAACTTTCAAACATTTTCAAGCTTTTTCTTTTTAAATATTTATTTACAATAACTTTCTACTGTACTGGGTGTTTTAGGCCAAAATAAATCTACAGAGCAATAATTTAATACTGTATAGTAGTGGCCAAGAAAGAAAAGTGCTTCAATGAAAGGGTCAACCAACTATATCGGATCCTTTCACACACTGCTGGAAGTGCATTTCCGGGTTTGGAGCGAGTGAACCAGCTGGGCAGTCGCCACCAAGCTTTGCAAATACAGTATATAAAAGAATACATGTGTTGTGGTTTCGAACAATTATATTTTTTATAGCCTTCTGATTTCAAAACTGGTTATTCATCAATGTGTTGTGTATACTGCATGTAATTAGAATATATGTGGTAACCTTTCATTCGTATGAGTTCACAGTCGTAGCAGCCCTCCGAGGGAAGTCCTAACTACGATGTGGCCCGTGACAAAAATGAGTTTGACACCCCTGCTTTAAGGGGTCCCTGCACCCAAAAAGTTTGAGAACCCCTTAAATTTTAGAGCCATGAAAACACGTGTGTTGATCAAAATATTTTATCCATCCATTTTCTACAACAGGCAGCACGGTGGATGACTGGTTAGAGCGTCAGCCTCACAGTTCTGAGGTGTGGGGTTCAATCCCCGTCCCCGCCTGTGTGGAGTTTGCATGTTCTCCCCCTGCCTGCGTGGGTTTTCTCCGGGCACTCCGGTTTCCTCCCACATCCCAAAAACATGCATTAATTGGAGACTCTAAATTGCCCGTAGGCGTGACTGTGAGTGCGAATGGTTGTTTGTTTGTATGTGCCCTGCGATTGGCTGGCAACCAGTTCAGGGTGTACCCCGCCTCCTGCCCGATGACAGCTGGGATAGGCTCAGAAAATGGATGGATTTTCTACAACAATTGGCCTCATTAAGATCACGGGTGAGCTGGAGCCTATCCAAGCTGACTTTGGGACAGAGACAGGGTACACCCTGGACTAGTCGCCAGCAGCAGGACACATAGAAACAAACAATCATTCACAGTTATGGAGAGTCTTATATGAACCTAACGTCGTCACCGAATGGTCACGTGGTGTCTCGGTTGGCAGAAAGCCGATGGAAGTCAATAGCCGAACACGAGTTATCGGGTTATTATTCATGCTTATTTCCATGAATTAATAAATGGTAGCGTCGTGTTGCGTTATGGGCTATACATACAGATTGTCAACGAAGGATTCTTAACGCTTTGACGGCATCCAAAAGGCACATGAAACTCATTGAAAGTTTATGTGCAGCCTCGTTACGTGACACAAATGGAACCATACTGACCGACCAGCACTTTATATAGTAATGGTAGGACACGTAACGTTATAATCACTTGTGTTGCAATATAATAATGCAATATTAGATATCATATTGTTCATATTTAATGATATTCGGCAAAATCAAACAAAATATAACTCACATTAGCTAATAACTTGCATATCACTCTTAAATACTTGATGCCTCCGTTACTTTGGTGATACAGTATTTCACCTCTTAAGTAGGCCTACTATTGTATACAAATTACAAATGGATATGAGTCTTATGATATGCAAATACACGACAGGTATGGCGATGTTTCGCCGTCTGAACATTTTCCAATCAACCATTGAATGATTCAACACTTACTTCTATGAATCAAGACTTTCATGAAATCTTTTGTGCAGGAAAACTAAAAAGTTGTCGATCAAAAACAAGCTTCGTATTTAAGGCAAATTCCGGTTGCCGCTGTTGTACAGAAGCTTTGTTGCATAGCTTTGCTTGGCTTCAGCTAGCACAGACTTGCATACTGCGTTAAAAAGCCACAAAAACAAGGTTTCTTAGCCAATATTATATGAAAGTAAAGGGGACTACTACCAACCAATGTTAATGCGCATCCGCCAGAATTACATCTCACTGACGTTTCACAAACGCTCCCATAATAAGTTACTATTTTTACTTATTTTAACACAAAGGGCTTTGATTTAATCCTTCATTCATCATAATACAAAACTCAAGTTGTTGAGGAAATAATTTTGGGAAACATTTTTATTTTAATTACAATAATATATAAAAATGTGATGATGAGTCAGCTAAGCTCATCCATGCTTTTATCTCAAGTAGACTTGACTATTGTAATGGTCTTCTGACTGGAGTCCCCCAAAAGAGCATTAACCCTTTTAGAACCATAATAATAGATATATTTATTAGTTTCACAGCTTTCAGGGGTAGTTTGAATGATTAAAATGGCACAAAAGTAGTGAGGAGTTACGGTAATTTGAAATACACGTGCCGCGGTGTCACAGGTAATGCCCGTCGTTTTAAAAAAAAAGGTTAAACAGCTGCAGCGCATTCAGAATGCTGCAGCTCGGGTTCTGACCAGAACAAAGAGGTCAGAGCAGATTACTCCAATTCTAAAGTCTCTACACTGGCTCCCAGTCAACTTGACAATAGATTTTAAAGTTCTGCTACTAGCCTATGAATCACTCAATGGTTTAGGTCCTGAATACATGAAATAAATGCTAATGGGATTCAAACTCGGTAGGGCTCTGACATCCACAAACTCAGGTCAAATAGTGGAGTGCAGAGCCCAAAGCAAACATGGTGTAGCAGCATTTAGCTATTATGCAGCACACAAAGAGAATAAGTTGCCAACAGAAGTGATGTCAGCCCCAAGTGAGAATGTTTTTAAGTCCAGTTTAAAAACGTTTCTTTTTTTGTCATGCTTTTTAGAGCATTCCCACTGTTAAATGAAAATTATTGCACTGTACGTTGTTTTGATTGTACTTTTATTTTTGTCTTTGTTTTAAATGTTTATAAGATGTTTTTTTCTTTGTTTTTAAATGCTTTTCATCATGTAATGCACATTGAGTTACCTTGTGTATGAAATGCGCTATATAAATACATTTGCTTTGCTTTGCTTAGTTAAGAACTAGATTTGTAGCCCAATGTAACTCGGACCGTTTCATTAACCTGCTTCAGATGAGCACAATCAAACTTTTGATTCGGGTGCAAGTCTTTTATTTTGAAACTAACTGAGCGGATGTCACCTCTCTGCTGCTGCTAGGACACTTATGGTTTCCTTTCATATACATCCATGGCTATATACCCGTAATATAACGCGCTAAAACTTTACCAGTAAAGTTTTTGGGGTTCGCTTGGCCTGTTAAAAATGATAACGTGATTTTGACTATCACACAGTAACTGTTAACGTCCTTTAAGTGTGCGCTTGACTTAATACAAGTATGTCGACTGAACAGGATGCTAGCATGTGTTAGCATATCACAACAGGAAATTAGCTCGTTAGCTTCGACAGGTGTTATGAAGCTCATTTCTCGTCTTCCTACTAATGCTCTACTTTAATAGCATCTTCATAATGGACTCCGCGGGAATTGTGATCCGAATAAAAACTCCGTTAGGGGATATGGATTCTTCCGTCGACTGTCCATTACTGCTAAACTTCAGTGACTTGCTGGTAAGTCATGCTACAGACGAGCTGCTCCCCATCAATGTCAATTATTTAATTTGTTTCATTAAGGGTTAATCGTATCGTCTATTATAGGTCGCTATCAGGGATGTTATGCCTGAAGCCACCGTCACTGCATTTGAATGTAAGTATCTGAAACTCTACTAAAGTTTATGAGTAAACTATTATCCATTTTCAGAGCACAGACCTTTTTGCCATGTAGCCCCTCAATACAAACTCCATTTTTATTATTCTGGGATCACTTTGCTTTATGTGGCTAATACTGTATTATAATTTACCTCATGAGATCTTTATAACATCCGTTTAGTTTATTGTATGTGATGCTGATATCTTTTTGTATTTCTTTATTTTAAAATGTTTTTTAACCTACCTGTATGTCTGTCATTTAGATGAAGATGAGGTTGGTGACAGAATCACTGTGAGAAGTGACGAAGAGCTCAAAGCCATGTTGTCATATGTAAGTACAGGAATTAATGAATTTTTTTTCTTTTCTTATTGTGGCATAGAATAATGAGCTGTATTTTATTTTGTATTTATGCAAAAACCTGAGGATGCCAACTAAAGTGTGTATCCCATCTGTATATGTACTGAAATAGAACATATTTAGTCTTGTTGCTCTTGGTCTAACATCTGGTAATTTGCTAGAAAAAGCTGGGAAAGTTTATCACCTGCTTATTAGCTGCTGTTTGACATTGTACACTGAATACTTGGTGATGTATTTTGTCCACAAAAAATTGTGCCACTTCTAATAGGGAGTGTGGATGTTGGGCATTGATACTTGCTTCATTGTGTCAATTTTATCTAAGGCTGGGTGATAAATTTGATCAATTGCTGTATATTGCTCAGGCACATTTTTGTGGGAATGAAAAAGAAAAAGTAGCTTATCTAGTTCAAAATGCGTAAAATGTTCTTCTTGTCTTCTCGCCCTGGTTCAAAATTTGGACCAGTAAACAGTTAAATGACATTTTGTTCTTCCCACCTGTATTGTTGCAGCCAAACACTGCTCCGTTAATCAACATTATTTATTTGACGTTATATTACTTGTTTTTTTTGGAGTAATGCACCAAAATGAAAGTTCTTGACCGAAGCTGAAAATTAGGAACTCAAGGCCGAACACCGAAAGACAGAACGCCAAAACAAATTACTACGCCAATTATTAGTAAAATTGCATTTATGGCTGTGACTGCAGAGCTGCCAACCTATGGAAATTCACTTCGAGAACAAGGTTTCTGAATTTCCATCTATCCATCCATCCATTTTCTGAGCTGCTTATCCTCACAAGGGTCGTGGGAGTGCTGGAGCCTATCCCAGCTATCATCGGGCAGGAGGTGGGTACACCCTGAACTGGTTACCAGCCAATCGCAGGGCACATATAAACAAACAACCAGTCGCACTCGCATTCACACCTACGGGCAATTTAGAGCCTTCAATTAACCTACCATGCATGTTTTTGCGATGTGGGAGGAAACCGGAGTGCCCGGAGAAAACCCACGCAGGCACGGGGCGAACATGCAAACTCCACACAGGCGGGGCCGGGGATTGAACCCCGGTCCTCAGAACTGTGAGGCAGACGCTCTAACCAGTCGTCCAACGTGCCGTTGTTTCTGAATCTCCATATTTTTAAAATTATGTCAAGAACATTACCGTGGGAGAGTTATTGCGGTATATTATGTACCGCAATTTATCGTGTATAATGCGCACCCATGTATAATACGCACCCCCAAAGTTGACCTCAAAATTCTGGAAAACCGTTCTCCCTATGTATAATGCATTTTTACAATGCAAGATTTTGCTTCTACCCATATGATCAAAACATGAAGTATGATCTGTATTTTGTGGGTTTTTTTTTCAAAGAATTATTCTGAAGTTAAGCACTTTAGTTGAACACATAATACTTTTTTTTTTTTTTTAACTTGCTCTTATTTTGAAATTCACAGCCCTATTTTTATTTAGTAAATTAGAAAACACACAGTTGTGCTCATATGTTTGATTACCCAGGCAGAATTTGTAAGATGGGTACAATTGTTAAACGAAATCATGAAGGACCAGGCGAAACGCATTTAATTTTATTTTAATGGGATTAAAATTAAACGGTCAAGCATTTCAGAAAAGCATTATAATTAAACAAAACCTAACCATAAATAAATAAAAATGCGTGAGTAAACAGGCTGGTCTGGCCTGTAGGGAAATCGAAACTCCCCGTCCAACTCAGCCAGTCGGGTTGGGAATTGAGAACCGATTGGAACCAGCACTAACGTTCCTTTTCTCCCGGAATTGTTCAAATTAAAAAAATGTGGCTCCCAGTTTCGATGCCTGCCCCGAATAAGAAGTGGTGAAAACCAATGAAGAAGCGGCGAAAACCAACAAAGAAGAACATGCACAAAAACGTGCTTGTGCCCAACGGTGGCGGCGAACAAAAGTGTGTCTTAACTTTGTTCAAATTAATCACCAGTCACCTGAGTGCAACACTTGGAATAAGATTAAATTGTGCAAAGGAGGCTTTCACGATGTGTCGCGTCTGACGCGCACCGACCCTCAGCCTACACCGCGCGGACCCCCAGTGAAGTCAACTCTGTCAATTGGGTGAGTGAGACAATAAAATACGTCTATGCCAACATTGAGACAGCTAACAAGATAAACGGTTGGTTGCACTTTTGCACTGATGACTTTTAGCGTTTATTTTAGTTTTCAAACCAACGTAAGAGCTGATGACAGAAAAAAAATAAAAGCTTAACATTGAGCTAAAACGTCACCGTAGCAACTTTACATCACAATGAATCGGGACAAAATCCACATAATCGTTGTCTCACAGTATCACAAACACTAAACTTGTGCCTCATCGGTGGGTAAGGAAATAAATCAACGTTTTATAGCATTTTGTTTCATACATTTAGAAAAATAAAAATAAAAAAATCACCGGTGCCGTGTGAAGTTACTCTTCGTGCCAAAATGCTAAATTCCGGTGTGTACCCTTCAAAATAACAAGCATGCTGTAAGCTTTAAACAGGAAGTCAAGTTAAAACTTGCACATATAAACCATTTGACGTGATAAAACAGTCCCAAATAACGATTTCAACAATGCTATATTTAACTTGTAATAGAAACATTAATTCATGAATATTAAGTCAATTGGGTAAGTTCCACACACATTGCATTATAGTTCATAAGTTTGATAGTGATTCTGGTTATAAAGAACCCTGAGTCAAATGTTCATTTTAGCCTATGCTGCGGGCTGCTAAGAAAATGGATGTTCAAAATTTGTGCACCCTTTATTTAAACCATGCAAACCTTTTTGAACCAGCCCCCTAAAAGAATCGGAATCGAGAATCATTTGGAACTGGAATCGAAATTAGGAACCGGAATCGCTCAAATTTAAACAATGCCCAACCCTATCAGCCAGTGTCACACCAAGCACGCCGCGTTGTGGCGGCCACTCTTCCTCCCCTCCTCAGGACAGGTGATGAAGGCGCCGCTCGGCTCCGTGAGTTCCCAACGTTAGTTATGTGGCGGTGTCTCCAAAGCGACATGTAACAATGCTATTAACTAGCTGGTATGTCGGTGCCCTCAAAAAAGGGCAACTGTGTGTTTATTCACTTGAAGAAGTAACACCACCCAAGTGATGATGTGGAAAACATAAAAATGCTCACTGCTGACAGCACAAGTAGCATTCGCGGTTAAGCGCTGCTAGCGGTGACGCCACCAGACCAAAGCAACTAATCAATGAATCCCGTCATCTTTATTCAGGTGCACATTTGAAAGTAGCGATAATGTTAACAGCATCATAATGGAGAATGATAATGTTTACAATCCAAGTTGTTTTCATTATCACAGATGGGGCAGTTTGTTTATTTTACATGATTAAAAGCATTTTTTTTAAAAAAAAAAGCTTATAAACATTTAAAACAAAGAAAAAAACTAAAAGTACAATTAAAACAGCGGACAGTGCAAGAAATACCATTTAAAAGTGGAAATGTTATATAAAGCATGAGGAATAAATTTTTTTTTTTTAAACCTGGACTTAAAAACATTCATACTTGGGGCTGGCGTCATTTCTGTTGGGAACTTATTCCATTCGTGTGCAGCATAATCACTAAATGCTGCTTCACCATGTTTGCGTTGGACTCTGTGCTCCACTATTTGACCTGAGTCTGTCGATCTCAGAGCCCTACTGGGTTTATATTCCATTTAGTGATTTATAGACCAGTAGCAGAACTTTAAAATTTATTCTAAAGCTGACTGGAAGCCAGTGGAAAGGCTTTAGAATTGGAGTAATATGCTCTGACCTCTTTGTTCTGGTCAGAACGTGAGCTGCAGGATTCTGAATGAGCTGCAGTTGTTTAATGCTCTTTTTGGGGAGTCCAGTCAGAAGACCATTACAATAGTCAAGTCTACTTGAGATAGAAGCATTGATGAGCTTCTCCTGGTATGCTTGACACATGCAAGCCTTCACTCTAGATATGCTCTTCAGATGGTCGAAGGCAATTTTAGTAATTGATTTGATATGACTGTTGAAAGTCAGGTCAGAATCTATCAAAACACCAAGGTGTCAGACCTGGTCTTCGGTTTTTAAAGAGAGTGACTCCAGGTATTTACTAACAGCAATCCTCTTTTATTTATTGACAAAAACAATTATCTCATTTGTGGTTTAATTGAAGAACATTTTGGCTCATCCAGTTATTTATCTGTTTTAGACAGTGACACAACACCTCAATTGAACTGTATTCATCTGGAGACACTGCTAGATATAACTGTGCGTCATCTGCATAGCTATGATAGGCAAAATTAAAGCTCTGAAGAATTTGACCCAAGGGTAGCATATACAGGCAGAACTGGAGGGGTCCAAGAACTGACCCTTGAGGGACTCCATAGGTCATTGCCATTCGATGAGATTGAACACTTCCAATGGTTACAAAATAACTAATTTCCTCCAGGTAGGACCTGAACCATTTAAGGACTGTTCCATTTAGTCCTACCCACGTTTCCAACCTGTTTAGCAGTATATTATGATCTACTGTATCAAAAGCCACACTGAGATCCAACAAGACCAGAATTTACACCTTTCCCGAGTCAGTATTCAACCTTATATCATTTAGCACTTTGATAAGAGCAGATTCTGTACTGTGATGAGTTCGGAAACCTGATTGAAATTTGTCAAAAAGTCCATTTCAGTTCAAGAAATTGCTGAGTTGATTAAAAATAACTTTCTCAACAATCTTGGCTATGAAAGGGAGATTTGAGATGGGAGATTTGAGCTTGCTAACATGGAAGCGCATTTATCTGCTGTTAGGAGTTCTTCTTATCAGAATCATCATTATTTGCCAAGTATGTCCAAAACACACAAGGAATTTGTCTCCGGTAGTTGGAGCCGCTCTAGTACAACAGACAGTCAATTTACAGAACACTTTGGAGACATAAAGACATTGACAAAAAACAATTGTTCAAAAAGATGCAGAGTCCTCTAGCACTTAGAGCAGTTCGAATGACTAATATTGCAATACTCCAGTGCAATGACCATTGTGCAAAGGGCGCTGAGACTTCAAGGAGTGTATGCGGTTTAAAGTGGCGAGTAGTGCGATCATCTGGGACAATGTAGGTTGTGCAAATCTTACAGATACTCCTCAATTAGTGTGCAAATGGAGCAGATGCTACTCTGGCATTAGTGGCCAGTATATGCAAATACTGCAGCATGGCGAGACAACCACTGTGAGTGCACAAGTAATACATAATTGGCCCCACAGAAATGTGACAACGAACTCAAGTCAAAAAATTGCCATCTTATTGTAATGGAATGATAGGTTAGGTGTTTAAGAAGTTGATCGCAAGAGGGAAGAAGCTGTTGGAATGTCTACTAGTTCTAGTTTGCATTGATCGGTAGCGCCTACCTGAGGGAAGGAGCTGGAAGAGCTGGTGACCGGGGTGCGGAGGGTCCGAGAGGATTTTGCACGCCCTTGTCTTAGTTCTGGCAGCGTGCAAGTCCTCAATGGTGGGTAGGGGGGTACCGACAATCCTTTCAGCAGTTTTGATTGTCCGTTGCAGTCGGAGTTTGTCCTTTTTTGTAGCAGCACCAAACCAGACTGTGATGGAAGAACACAGGACTGATTCAATGACCGCTGTGAAGAACTGTCTCAGCAGCTCCGGTGGCAGGCCGTGCTTTCTCAGAAGCCGCAGGAAGTACATCCTCTGCTGGGCCTTTTTGAGGACGGAGTTGATGTTGGTCGCCCACTTCAGGTCCTGAGAGATTGTAATTCCCAGGAACTTGAAGGTCTCGACGGTTGACACAAGGCAGCTGGACAACGTGAGGGGCAGCTGTGGCGAAGGATGCCTCCTGAAGTCCACGATCATCTCTACAGTCTTGAGCGTATTCAGCGCCAGGTTGTGTCGGCCGCACCACAGCTCCAGCCGCTCCGCTTCCTGTCGATATGACCTGAGTCTGTCGATCTCAGAGCCCTACCGTCTGTCGATCTCAGAGCCCTCACCGTCCTTGATGAGGCCTATGACAGTGGTGTCATCTGCAAACTTCAGGAGTTTGACAGTCTGGTTCGTTGAGGTGCAGTCGTTCGTGTAGAGAGAGAAGAGCAGCGGAGAGAGGACACAACCTTGGGGCGCCCCAGTGCTGATGCTGCGTGTGAATGAGGTGGCCTCCCTCAGCCTGACCTGCTGTGTCCTGCCCGTCAGAAAGCTGTAAATCCACTGGCAGATGGCAGGTGAGACACTGATCTGGAGAAGCTTGGTTGAAAGGAGTTCAGGGATGATGGTGTTGAACGCTGAGCTGAAGTCCACGAACAGGATCCTCGCGTAGGTCCCTGCACTGTCGAGGTGTTCTAGGATGAAGTGCAGTCCCATGTTGACTGCATCATACACAGACCTGTTCGCTTGGTACGCAAACTGCAGGGGGTCCAGCAGGGGACCTGTGACACTCTTGAGGTGGTCCAGCACGAGACGTTCAAAGAACTTCATGACCACAGATGTCAAAGCGACAGGCCTGTAGTCATTCAGACCAGAGATTGCAGGTTTCTTGGGGACTGGAATGATGGTGGAGCGTTTGAAACAGGATGGAACTTCGCACATTTCCAAAGATCTGTTGAAGATCTGAGTGAAGACTGGAGCGAGCTGGTCCGCGCAGACTTTGAGGCAGGATGGGGACACATGGTCCGGGCCTGCCGCTTTGTTAATCTTCTGTTGTTTGAAGATGCGTCTCACATCCTGTTCATGGATGGTTAACGCAGAAGTCAGAGGTGTGGTTGTGGTCGCGGGTGCGGCCGGGTGGGTGTGTGGTGTGAAACTGTCCTTTTCAAATCTGCAGTAGAAGGTATTCAAGTCATTGGCTAGTGTGCTATTGTTCTCAGCTTGGGGGGATTGTCGCTTGTAATCAGTCAGCGATTGGAATGCATGCCAGACTGATTTAGACCCGTTTACGCTAAACTGTTTTTCCAACTTTGCTGCATAGATCCTCTTTGCAATGTTAATTTCTTTAGTAAACTGGTTTCTAGCTCGATTATACAGGGCCCTGTCCCCGCTCTGATATGCGTCCTCCTTAGCTTAAGTTTAGCAGTGAACTACGGCTTGTTGTTGTTGAATGTGCGAAATGATTTTGTTGGTACACAAACCTCTTCACAGAAACTGATATAGGATGTGACAGTGTCCGTATATTCATCCAGGCTGCCAGCTGAATTGTCAAAGACACTCCAGTCTGTGCAGTCTAAACAGCTTTGAAGTTCCATCTTGGCTTCATTGGTCCACTTTTTTGACTGTTTTCACTGTAGGCTTCGCACATTTAAGTTATTGCCTGTACGTCGGTATTAAGTGAATTAAGCAGTGATCAGACGAGCCCAGGGCTGCACGAGGTATAGCACGGTATGCGTTTTTTACCGTAGTGTAGCAGTGGTCTAAAGTATTATTTTCCCTGGTAGGACAGTCAATGTGCTGCTTGTATTTAGGGAGTTCGTGGTTGAGTTTAGCTTTGTTAAAGTCCCCGAGAATAATGAGGGGTTAGTCCGGGTGTTTTTTTTTCAATTTCGTTGACTTGTTCGGCGAGCGTTAGCAATGGCCTTTGTTTTCCCCAATGATTCCATGTCGCGGTGCGCTCGATGAATGTTGAAGCCGGGAAGCATCACGGCGCCATCGGGTACGGCGTCGCAAAGCCAGGTCTGCGTGAAGCACATGGCCGCGGAACGTCCGAAGTCTTTACTGGTCTTCAACAGAAGATGAAGCGCATCCATTTTGTTGGTTAGGGAGCGTACATTCGCGAGGTGGATCGACGGGAACGCCAATCTGTGTCCTCTCTTGCGGAGTTTCACCTGAATGCCGGCTCGTTTCCCTCTGTGGTGCCGCTTCAGTCTCCATGCGCCGAAAACCGTGGACGCCGCTCCGGTGAGTAACTCGGGGAAAAAAACTGAGCGGATCTTCGAAAGTTGGTGACAGAAAGTCCGGAGAAGCCTCCTTGATGGTTAGCAGGTCTCCCCTTGTGTATGTGAGTCGTGTAAGGTCTCCAAAGACGGACGAAAAACACAAAAACAAAGACAATACTAGAGAGCGCGTTACCGAGGCGACCACACTGGTAGGCGCCATCTTATATTATAGAGTCTTCAATTAACCTACCAGTCTTCAATTAACCTACCATGAATGTTTTTGGAATGTAGGAGGGAACCGGAGTGGTTGGATAAAACCCACGCAGGAACGGGTAGAACATGCAAATTCCACACGCGCGGCCAGATTTGAACCCGGGTTCTCAGAACTGTGAGGCAGACGTGCTAATCAGTAACCCACCTTGACCTTCTCAATTCAGTACGATCTAATCCAACAACACATAGGCGCACACACACGCACACACACACGTACACACATACACAAGTACACAATATTTAGTGTTCATGACACAGACAGTAAGTGTAATGATGTGTGATGTTTCTTTTTGAAAAGAAGACACACTGACAGATAAATGGATGTCAATTTTTGATTATTTATTATTCAGTACTTAAAGATTTGCTTCATTAAGAAGCAGGTCCCTTCAGGCTGCAGAACTCCTTCAAATCTATGTTCATCTGTAGATGTCTTTTACCCCCCATCAGCTCAGAATGCTGCGGACCCCACAGGCACGATTTCTGGTTTTCTGTTGCATGTCTTTGCTGCAATGTCTTCATGTCCTTTTTTCACCATCCTGGGCTATAGTTGCAGGTTGGAAAAAAAATCAACAACAAATAAAATCATTATAATTATGTCCAAATTTGATTTCAGCACTTAAGAACATGGAACAATCCTGAATAAGGTTATATAGGTTACTTAAGATTGTCTGGCATTTGAGGTGCTTGGTCAGGAAGGGGCAAAATCGGCACAAAAACATATTGATGTTATGCTAATGGTCAACATGAATATACTTGTTGGTTTATTGATGATTTTTGCAGTAGTATTTTGGGTGATAGTCGCCCTATGATTGTGGCAGAAATGTGAGCCACATTTTAACGTGCCTAAATGCTACAATTCATTTATCGGCGGAGGGCTTTGCCCACTGGGACTTTGTTCTGACCCTGGCTACTAGGTTTTTCTGGTTTCAAAATTTGGAAGGTATGGTAATTGCGCACAAATACAATCAATTCTGGTGCGTGTTTAACGTTTTCAGTGCGCATGCGCACCACTTATGTGGACCTGGATATAACAGTATATCGTTTTTCTTGTTTTTTTTTTTTTAGTTTATGGACTGTGGACATCCATTAATCAGTATCAAAAGACAGATAGCCAAAAACTATTTTCCATTTGGAGTCTTATCTATTTTTAGATATACCTCGTCGGTACTGAGGGAATCCTGTAGTTTCTTTTGCTCTGCTAAGTAATACGCTTGCGCTGATCGGGATTTCTTTTTTTTTAATTCACTTAATTTACGGCTCAGTATTAAAGAGCCAACATAGCATCCCTCTATCTACATTATTAGGCTACTTGTAAACAGTATCCATCCAAACAACTAGACCTGTTTTATTCTCTGTTATCTACATCTCTTAACTACGTACAGCACTTCTCAGAGGTGTGGACTCGATTCACATGACTTGGACTAGAGACGGACACGAGTCCTAAATTTGATGACTTTTGACTTGACAATATGTTAAAAGACTTGCAACTCGACTTGAACAGTAGCAATTCGTGACTTAACTTGGATTTTAACTCATTGACTTGAAAAAGACTTGCTACTTTCACCTACAGTAGCACTGAAAAAACAACACTTCGTATCTTGGCTGGGTCACCAGTGGCAAACAGATCCTAGGTGAGGCACCAGACAAGCATGGCTCCAAAGACCCCTATGATGTTTGAAAACACAGGAAAATATTTTCCCTTCCCCGGAGGCGGGTCAAATGGGCTCGAAGGCCAGTGCCTGGTGGCCGGGCCTCCACCCATGGGCCCCAGCTGGGCACAGCCCGAAAGGGTGATGTGGGTCCCCCTTCCCATGGGCTCACCGCCTGTGGGAAGGGGTCAGGTGCAGTGTGAGCTGGGCGGTGGCCGATCACTAATAACGTCAATGGTGTTTTTTAACGGGTATGGGTGGGGGAGGGTCTTGTGCAGTTTGTGTGATCGTCAAGCCTCTGGATAACTGCAATGAAGATTGGCACCCTGGAGAGCGCAACAATGCTTTGAGGTGAATGTCCCTCCCTCAGAGGAAGAAGAAGGGGGGGGGGGCGGCGGGGTACAAGAGAAGAGAAGAGACAAACATAATGCCTGAAAAGAAAGAAGACAAAATGAAAAAAACTTATAAAAAAAAATAAATAAAAAAAAAATGCTTTTGGTAGTAGAAATTTATTGCGCCAAGGCAAGAAAAATATTCCTGCGACCAACAGGAATGACGCCTTAGATCATGCAGGGAATAAAGGATGACTCTCCGAGGCGATCGCTTTGTTCCAAAGCTATTGCGCAAAATGCCGGTCCATACATATGGCGAGATGCTCTCGGCCGCTTGCTGGCTGATCGTCGGCCGACCAGGATTTGAATAAATGGGATCCGGAATCGTCAGATAGTGAACTCCCTTTTGGATAGCCAGGCGAGCTTCCTCCGATGAAGATCGACGAAGTCCGGCAAAGACAAAGGTAACCCGTTTGCAGCTCGCATTAGCTACATTTAGCGAAAAAACATGCTCCTTCGATCCTTGTTGCATAAAAACATAATTTAGTCCCACGAGTTCACATTACAATGTAACATCTGTTGCCAGTACTGATTTGAATTTTCCATTTCGTGCATCTTGCAGGAATTCGACACCCGCGAGTCGAGCGTCTTTTAGAACTGCGACGAAGAAAAGTCATGTTTTTTTTTTACCCTTGCAAAACACGTCATCAATAAAAGGTATTCTCTAGTAATCGTATGTATTTTTTAAAACTTACAGGTTATGCATCCAGAAGACGTTCGACTCCCATTCCAGTACGCAGTGCAGACAAAAAAAGGTAATTGAGAGGTTTTTGTATTTTTATAGTAATAGGTATATTTCTGGTGGCACGGTGGATGACTGGGGCGGCACGTTGGACGACTGGTTACAGCGTCTGCCTCACAGTTATGAGGACCGGGGTTCAATCCCCGGCCTCGCCTGTGTGGAGTTTGCATGTTCTCCCTGTGCCTGCGTGGGTTTTCTCCGGGCACTGCGGTTTCCTCCCACATTCCAAAAACATGCGTGGTAGATTGATTGAAGATTATAAATTGCCCGTAGGTGTGAATGTGAGTGCGACTGGTTGTTTGTTTGTATGTGCCCTGTGATTGGCTGGCAGGGTGTACCCCGCCTCCTGCCCGATGACAGCTGGGATAGGCTCCAGCACTCCCGTGACCCTTGTGAGGATAAGCGGCTCAGAAAATGGATGGATGGATGGATGGATGGATGGATGGATAGTTATATTTCTAAACTGAACAGGTTCTGCTTCGAGCAGAAGTAGTGACTGGTTTCAAGGAGAATGAAAACCACACAAGAACCAATTAAATGCCAACAGAAGAATACAATAAGATGTGGATAAAACTTTGTTAGATTTTATGTGCAAGGTAATAAAAACCTGGACTATTTTAAACGGTAGAGGAGAATTTGGAGGAAAAAAGTACAAGTGTGGGAGGCCCATTTGTTCATGCATTTTTGTCTAATGTAAATTCTGGACATAGTTATACTTGCAAATAAATTATTTCTCAATCAAAAAGTACTTTGTCAGTGTTGTTTTATGTTCAGATGTTTGAGATTTTCACTAACGAAAAAAAAAATATTGGTGTCAAAGTCATTGTTCTGCTTGATAATGCTTTCATTTCATGCGTTTTTGTTTTGTTTTTGTTTTTTCTTCCAGAAACAGATTTGGCTGAAAGTTGCCTATATTTGACTGGTGATTACTAAAGAATGGTATAAGCTGGAGAGAAACTTTTTTTGATGAAAGAAGAGAGTCTGATCTTTCATTTGGTGGTGTTTACATCGCCATAGCACATAATATTCTGTGGGGCTTGGAAAATCAGTGAAATTGCTCAAAACATGCCTGCCAGTCTAGAGGTTCCCTGCTCAGGAAACTGCTGGCAGTGAATGAGTTAAGTGAATCTCATTAAAAAAAAAAAAATATATATATATATATATTGTCCTTTTCCTTGATTATTCCAATAGTAGAATAATCAGTAGAATCAGTAGAATAATCGCAGCAATAATTAACTAATTACAGCACTACTGGTTGCAAATTCTTATTTGTGACAGGTCTGTTTATCACTTCAAAAATAAAGTGAGAAAAAGCAAGTCTGAGCATAGCATTTTCATAGAATAAGTGAAAATGTACCATCAATTGGTTTTGAAGGTGCAATGAACTAAGCCCCCCTTGATTGGTTTTGAAGGTGCAAAAATTTTGATCAGCCCCCTAGTTTTCTTATCAATGTACGTGTTCATCAAATTTGTTTTGATAAATAAATATGGATTTTAAAATATAACTATAGTTTATATTATATACATATTAACTCATTCCCTGCCAATGCCGTCCAAAGACGTCATTCAGAATCCATCTATTGGTGGGTGGGGGAGAGTCTTGTGCAGTTTATGTGTGATCATCGAGCAATGATGATTGGCACCCTGTAGAGGGCAACAATGCCTTGAATAAAGGATGATGCGCCGAGCCAGAATGACGCTCTGAGCGATTGCTTTGTAGCAAAGGAAATGGAGACATCCTCAGCCGCTTGCCAGCTGATCGTCTGCCGACCAGGATTTGAGTAAATGCGATCCAGAATCGTCAGATGAGTGAACTGCCTCTGTATCGCCTGGAAACAGCCGAGCTTCATTCAGCGCTTCCACCGGACGATATGGAGACGAAGGTAACTCGTTTGCAGCTCGCGCTAGCTACATTTAGCGAGCAAACAAACTCCTTCAATCCTGTTACATAAAAACATCATTTAGTCCCACGAGTTCAAATTACAATGTAACATCTGTTACCAGTACTGATTTTAATTTTCCATTTTGTCCACCTTGCAGGAATTCAACACCCGCAAGTCGAACGTCCTTTACGATTGCAACGAAGAAAAGTAATGTTTTTTTTTTACCCTTGCAAAACACATCAATAAAACGTATTCTCTATTATTATGCATCCAGCAGACGTTCGACTCCCATTCCAGTACGCAGTCCCTCCACGTCTCACGACAGCAATTTCAACAATGTGTTTTTTAGTAATAGTTATGTTTCTAAACTGCACAGGTTGTGCTTCAAAGAGACGTAGTGACTGGCTTCAAGGAGAATGACAACCACACAAGATCCCGTTCACTGCCAACAGAATAAAATCTTGATGTGGATAAAACTTTGCTTGATTTTATGCGCAAGGTAATAAAAACCTGGACTATTGAGCGAACGGTAGAGGAGGAGAATTTGGAGGATAAAAGTGCAAGTGTGGGAGCCCCATTTGTTCATGCATTTTTTGTCTAATATAAATTATGTAGTTATACTTGTAAATACATTATTTGTCTGTCAAAAGTACTTTTTCAGAGTTGTTTTATGTTCAGATGTTTGAGATTTTCACTAAAGAAAAAAAAGTATTGGTGTCAAAGTCATTGTTCTGCTTGATCTGTCTGCTTTTCCCATTTTTTTCCCCTCCTGAAACAGATTTGGCTGAAAGTAGCCTATATTTGACTGCTGATTACTAAAGAACGGTGTAAGCTTGAGACAAATGTTTTTTTACTGATGAAAGAAGTGAGTCTGATCTTTCTTTTGGTGGTTTTGGTGTTTACATAGTCATGTGTGGGGCTTGAAAAATTAGTGAAATTGCTCAAAAATGCCTGACTCTAGGGGTTCTCTGCTGAGGAAATGGCTGGCAGTGAATGAGTTAATACAATAATTATACATATATAATATTTTTAATTTGTTGGTAAAATTACTCGAAACTCAAAGTGTAAGTCTTGCGACTTGACTCGGGACTTGCATGTCTCTACTTCAGCCTTGACTCGGGACTTGAGGGCAGAGACTTGCAAAGCAATGACTTGTTCCTCTGGTACTTCTTTTACATGGTGCCCCTAATATTCAGACTGAGACATCAAAGTTAGGCCTTCAGAATAAAATGATAATCTTGTGTTCTGAAAACTAAATCTCTGAAACGGTTAATTTTGTAGCAATTTTACTGGTTAAATGCAAGCCATACTTGAGTTTTACTTGAAGCACTGTGTTGTATTTATTTTAAAGACCCAAGAAAGTCAATCTTTTTCTTTGAAGTACATTGAATATGTTTGAACTGGATGCCTCCGCCTACAGTAGCACCGCTGTTAGGGCCCCATCCAACTCGCCATAGCTGCGCTCTGCCCGGGCCCTCAAAGGGACTTCAAGTAAACATACAGTGGGGCAAAAAAGTATTTAGTCAGCCACCAATTGTGCAAGTTCTTCCACTTAAAAAGATGAGAGAGGCCTGTAATTTGCATCATAGGTATACCTCAACTATGAGACAAAACGAGGGGGAAAAAATACATAAAATCACTGTCGGATTTTTAAAGAATTTATTAGCAAATTATGGTGGAAAATAAGAATTTGGTCAATAACAAAAGTTAATCTCAATACTTTGTGATAAAACGTTTTTTTAAGTCTTCACAAGGTTTTCACACACTGTTGCTGGTATTTTGGCCCATTCCTCTTCTAGAGCAGTGATGTTTTGGGGTTCTCGCTGGGCAACACAGACTTTCAGCTCCCACCAAAGATTTTCTATGGGGTTGAGATCTGGAGACTGGCTAGGCCACTCCTTTTTGTATCCTACTGCAGTCAGCTGGTTTTTTAATGCTGTTTAGAGGCAGTTATTCACTATGCATACAAAAAAACCTGATTATTAATCTTTCATCTTTTTTTTCTCTTCTTTTGTCCGAAAAAACGTCCCTTCACCTCATTGCTGAATAAAATTAATACTCAAATTCAGTAGTTAATTTAACATCATTCTGCAGAGGACATTGTGAAAACTATCCCCATCCGTGAAAACGCTGATTGCTACATGCTCCTGTGAGACCCACTAGTTTTGCAGGCGTCCCTAATCATTATTGGACACCTTGTAAGACAGATGCTCCTGTTCAAAGTTAAAGACTGGCCTCTGTCAGGTGCTAAAAAAACGTGACCTCATCTGTTCCTCAATCAGCTCCCCCTGGAGGTAATGGCTCTTATTCCACCATTCTCACTCCCATCGTCCTCACCCTGCTAATGATGATGAGACCCTCTCTCTGCTCTTGTCCCTTTAGGCTGAGCGATTGTATTTGGGATTGGACACAGTTTAGTTATTGGCCAACAATGGAGAATGTCTTTTATTAACACACCTTCCACAGATTTGGTGGTAATTGCCACCTTAATCAATAAGCTAGCTGAGCAGAAAATTAAAGGTACGTGAAGATTGCTCCCCCCAACACGTACAACATGTTTTTGGTATTAGGCCCATTGTTCAGAAGTGGACTACTGAGAATGCTGGAGGGCAACAGCGTAGAGCTAGAAGTGAGGAGGGATGTGACAGTGATAAATAGGCCTTTTAATAACAGCTGTCCCACTTGGGTAGCCATTCTGATCCATTTCTCTCCGAGCTGGGCCCGTCGTCCTCCATCCCTCTGTGCCTCCCCTGCAATGAGAGAGCGAATTTACATATCTGTATAATGACTTGATGGTCATTACATCATGCCAGAGTGTAAATGAAAAGATAAGATACAATTAACACATGTACCTAAAACCTACACTAGTTTGTACATTTTTTAAACTGTAACTGCAGCAAGGGTGCAGTGTTAATTGTTGTTGATTTGAAGCCTCCTCCAGAAAGAAGGAACACACACACACACACACTTTAACAGATGGTTTGGTTAACTGAAACATCAATTATTGCATTGGCTTGGCAAGCATATGAGAGGCTCCGGAGTGTGTCTACACGTGTTAGTCCTGTAGGATGTGAGTGTTTGGTGAGCTGTTGACCTGGAGGAGAAAAGGGTTAATAGTATACTCCTTCACAACAGGCCTGTTGGGCATTAGTCCTCATCGGCAACAGATTTTAGCACAGCACGCTCACATTTTGGAAACACATTGAATGTGGATTGAGCATTTTTACATATTTTGACTCCATTGAAGCGAATATTGCCCATTTTATGTTGTTGTGATTGGGTTTTATGCCATTCTAGCACACATTCTAGATGGTGAGTATTTGTGAAAGCCGAAGCTTGTAACAGTGACTTTATTTTTATCTTTAGTACTGCAGCACAATGAATGAACAACGCATGAATGGACAGCTTCCCGAGCCTCTTCAGATATTTCCACGAGGTATGGACTCATTACAATTCATCATAAATGCAAATTTGCAGAAGATGTATTTATGAGGTATTTATGATTTATGTGTTAGCTGTAGGACAGCTTCTAAAACTGTAGCTCTGTACTGCCTGTTGTACTGTACTTAAAATTAGGTGAATCTGTTGAACAGTGAGCAAAACATAGGAAATGATCGAAGTGGCTGGAAGTAACAATACAGCCTCTGGACAGCACTAAAATTTGGGTGCTCATTTTATAAAAACTTGATCGCAGTGATCCCTGTTCATCCCAGGAGTATGGTTGAATACCCACTCACAAGAGGTGAAGATCCCCCATCGAGCTGGGGAGTGTGTCGTTATCACTTTAAAAATTATCACTTTAAACTGAAGATTCCCAGATGGAAAATTAGATATGTTTAGCAGATACATCTGCAATATGGCTGGACCGTGATTGGTGGACTACAATATAGTAGGGGATTACTGTACATCACTTCAAGCAGGTAAATTCAAATTTGTTCTTGTGATCAGACAAAGCCTGTATTATGATGATTTTTAATTTCAGTTGTTTGCAGTATGAATGCCTTACCAACCTATCTACGTCATTTGCTCATACATCTAAGCAAGCCCCAAGGGTTTAGTGACATCTGTATTGTGTGTCGCAGCTTTTTCATATACATACTGTATTTTTCTCACTCCTCTCTTGTTCATTTCAATATTTGTAACGGTTTCCCTTTCTACAAATCATGAACAGTCTCAGGAGGCCAGCAGCTCAATCACCTTTTCTTTAGCTAGTTTCAAAGTAACCCTCATTTGATTTCTATTTTTTTCTTTATAAAACTGAACTGATGCATTTGTAAATGGCCCAGTGACGTGTTGTTCAATCCAGTCAATTACTGTTTCAGCCGGCAAGACTCCGGGGATCCGGAACATACATGGCCTGAAGGTACCTATCTCAATAATTGTTTCAGCTGCCTTACACAGAATGAGGAGGAGGTCTTGAAGTGAATGGATTGGTAACATGGTGTTCCACTTATTGAAATGTCAGTTGCAGTCCAGACTCTCCTTCTGTCTCACTTATTTCTATGTTTTTGTATGGAGAGGGCTTGATATGGCTGTGGTAGGACTTTACTGTTTACTTCTAGTTATTCTCTTCTTTGATGCACAACACCTTCACGACCCTTCAAAAATGTTTTGTTGGGTACACGTCACTATTGAATGTTATTGCAACTGTTTAATTGCTGGCACATGCTCTCAATCACAGATTTGAATATTATAGACTTCTTCATTTAAATAATAAATTGTACCACTCCTCAAATACAAAACCCAATTTAATTGCATTGAATTGAAATACATTGGAACCACGTGTTCCACTTGTCTTTTTGTTGTTCAGAAAAAAAAATTATAAAGTGGGATGTCACATTGTCATTTAAAAGAAAAATTGCTCCGTTGGCCAATTTGCTGGACATTTCTTTTGATAATTTTATTTTTTGAAATTGCTTTCCTTACGCTCACCAGCGAGCGCTTTCTCATTTTTTTGTGAGTCTAATAAAGTGCAAAAAACAACAAGACGCACAGTCAATGATGGTTTCACAACGTGAGAAGCTCAGCACAGTACCCCCCCAGCCCCCATTCAGCTGCATGGCTATGCAGAGTGATGAGATTATATATATACAGAGTATATGCCTTTTGTGCTGGAACAGTTTTGCTGTGCAACAGGGGAGTTTGAAATACTCCCTCTGTTTATTTTTTTAAATTTTTTTAATTATTCTGATGTTTATTGAAAATGCAGCAGGACAGAAAAGGATTTTAGGGGACAGACAGAGCAAAAACACCTGGCAAAGTGTCCTCCCCAGTCCGACGCTGCCCTCACCTCACTGACGGGTGTGTGATGCATTCAAACTGGAGGACTGGCAGGGCAGAGACGGGGCGACCAGACCGGAGACCAGCACAGATGTGCCAGGACGCGGCCCGGCGTCCACCTCATCGTGCCTTGTACCAGCCCCCAGGGGACCCTGAAGGAGATGTGAATGTGCCCAATGTGCAAAATACGTACAGTAACAAAATTGTGCTGAGTGTGTGAAGTAAGCGGCTAGACTTCCCTGTTAGACCACATAGAAAAGGAGGGCAGCCCCTCCCCCACCGACCATCACCCAGCGATCAGTACAGGGCACAGAAGGCGGACCTGACCAAGGCAGGAGGCGCCGACACCCTAACATAGGCCCGAAGGCAGCCGGGGACCCCACACAGCCCGAGCGAGAGAGGGGCGACAACCACAGCGGAGTACCCCGGGGAGAGAGAAGAGGAGGACATAGACCCAGGGTGCAGCAGCACAGCCCCCCCACCTGGAGACCAGGACAAGGAAGGGCCAGCGGACACCTCACCGGCACCCAGGGACCGACAGCAGCCCCGTAACAAGTACAGATTTTTTCTGCTCATCAATGACAAGTGCTACCTAACACTATCTTTATCAGTTTCTCTTTTTATCTTGGGTATTATCCTGACTGTTAAGCCCATTTTAGAAAACGTTCCGTGAGACGATATTGCATGTTACTTCAGTCTTCATAACCCTGGCGGTTGCTGGTCGCATTGGCTTAGTGTGCGTATAGGCAGAACTTCCGCCAACCGAACACCTTCATGGAGAACTTTTTTGACTTGATTACTCCAACATTAACTGTTTGTTGTTTTAATTAAAGAGACACTACTGTAGTGGACATGCTCCCCGCAAACTGAGGTGACACAGTGACTCCCCACGGTGTGATAAACCGTATCCTTCGAAGCCACCCTGCTGTGAGAGTCCCCCACCCCAACAAGACGCTTAGTGGACCCTAAAGTAATTAGCAGGTCCACTCGAAATCTTGGTTTACAGTCATCAAAGAGTACTTTTCTTTGTTTGAACTGGCAACAGCCCAAGAGGGGACCGATTGACGATGGGATGCAAATAGAGCAACAAACTATTGGCTTAATATCCAAACGTGCATGTAAGGCGCCACACACTGGCGTTTGAGAGTACTGCAACCCGTGAACTCTCATTTGATGTTTAACGAAAGACTTTTTTGAGATTTTACGAACTCTGCAGAAATATTCCAAATGTATGCCTTGATGTCTGTGTCAGTGTGTCAACTATACAAGCGCAGTTGCGAGATTTTGGGAATTGTTTGCCTTGATTTGACTCCAAGCAGCATGAAATGTGATTTGAACCATAAGCAGTTGATTTGCCAAAACTAAAGTATAAACAGACATTCTATGTGCTTGACCTGTGAGTAAAGAGAGTACCAAGTTGAGGTTATTTTATATTAATATATGATTTTAAACCCATTTTATGAAATTTTGTAGTCCAGACTTAAGCTGATGGGTGTGGTCTTGTCTGGTCCTCGGTCGTCTTCGACACGTACCAGGGGTACTTAACCCTTGACTCCCGCCTTCTCTCGCTCTTGTTTTTTTTCATCTCCTCTGGCTTCTTAGCTCTTGTCTTGGTGGCAGCTCGCAAGCCACAGTCTGGCCTTGGCCACCCCTCCCGCCTGCCCTTTTTTTGTTCGGGCACACTGCTCGGTAACCGCGGGCCTTGGGGATGGAGAGCCGGCTCCCTAGCCTCCGTGGAACCCCGCTGCTAAGCCTCCCGAACAGTTGCTGTTCGGCTCCCAGCCAAGCGTGGGTTCTCGGAACTTGTGAGAGGATCCCGGAAACCAGGCGGGGAAAGAGACGGTCATATTCTCCCAAGGAAGCGTGATGAACAACCATTTTTTATCTTCCGCCTATTTTGTTTTGTTTTTCAAACAAATCTGTCTCCGTGCTTTTCTGAGATGCACCCAGAGAGCGACCAGTCCCAGAGGCCAGCTGATGTACGGTCGTGAGTAGACACTGGAAGCATTTGCCAGACTGTACAATATTAGTGCCTAATAATTTCGGGGAAATTACTAGCTCCAGACAAAATCTCAACTTTGATCTCTCTCTCTCTCGTCCGCACTGGACGCAGTAAATACTCACGCTTCCAACTTTAGTCCAACACACGATGTTTTATTTCCCTTTTCGTACGCCTATTTTCCTTGTTTTTATCAATATTAATGTTATTTTCTTTCTTTAGTAAGACCCCTTTTTGTGTTTTCCTCTAGATCCCTTGTAGATGTCATTAAATATACTATAAAATTCCACTCTTGGTTGTATTTTGTGTGTGTTCTGAGTTGTAAGTAAGCCTCTGTTATCTAGAACTCCAAATTTCATAAAATGTAACAACCTTCAGATTACGAGACTGATAAAAAGGTTTCTCGTCACCTTCCTTAAATATAAAAAGTGACGTGGTGCCCCTTTACTAGATAAAATAGTTAGATTTTAACGATTAAACTTAACATTACGCTCAACCGGAAGTAACGCAGGCGTCGCTTTTGGCTTATTCTATTCTCCTAAATTAATTACGTTTTCATTTCAACCCATATACGCTACACTACAATTCAACAAAATAACATGCATACTGTATATAGTATTTATAATATTAAATATCTTTTAAACAGCTTTTCAGAGTTATGTTTTTTTTTTTTCTTTGGGGAAAAAAAAAAAATCATTGTTTAAAAATTCTAACAAAAAGTGCAGGGAGCTCCCCGGCTCAGCAGCATGTCTTATAAAGTTAAATGGAAACTTTAACAAATAAATAACCCATTAGTTTTCCATAGTACATAAAGTTTTCCATAAAGTTTTGTGATTGCTTTACATAATAATAATAATAATTAATAAATATTATTTTTGTTTGAAGTTTAAAAAAAAAAAAAAAGTGAAGGGCGTTCTCAGTGTCAGCAGCATCTCTTATAGAGTTAACTGCAAATTTAAATAAATAGTTCCCTAAAGTTTTATAATGTAAATAAAAATAATATAAAATTTTACATATACCACCGCAGTGGGTCCCCGTTACACCTGTCGATCACTGTTGCCCCTGTTCCATCTTTTTTGGAACGTGTTGCAGGCATCAAATTCAAAATGAGAGAATTAAGCAATCACATTAAAGAGCTTATCTTTGTAGTGTATTTAAGTGAATATAGGTTGAAAATTATTTGCAATGCAGCCCTATGGGGGGCACAAGCCAGTGCAAACTTTAGGCCGGTCCCAATCCCGGATAAATGCAGAGGGTTGCGTCAGGAAGGGCTTCTGACTTAAAAATTTGCCAAACAAATATGAGCATTTATCTAAAGAATTCCAGACCGGATCGGTCGTGGCCCGTGTTAACAACATCCGCCGTTAACCTGCAGGGCCCCGGTGGAAATTCAGCTACTGTGGGTCGAAGACGAAGGAGAGGTAGAAAGAGAGGTAGAAAAGGAAAAAAAAGAGAGGTAGAAAAGGAACGCACAGAGCTGAGAATTGAATGTGGGGACTTTGAATGTTGGGACTATGACAGGAAAATCTCGGGGGTTGGTTGACATGATGATTAGGAGAAAAGGTTGATATATTGTGTGTTCAGGAGAGCAGGTGGAAAGGCAGTAAGGCTAGACGTTTCGGGGCAGGGTTTAAATTATTTTACCATTGTGTAGATTGGAAGAGAAATGGAGTCGGGGTTATTTTAAAGGAGGAGATAGCTAGTAATGTATTGGAGGTGAAAATAGTATCAGATCGAGTGATGAGGCTGAAACTTGAAATTGAGGGTGTTGTGTATAATGTGATTAGCAGTTATGCCCCACAGGTAGGATGTGACCTAGAGGTGAAAGAGAAATTCTGGAAGGAACTAGATGAAGAAGCTCCGAGCTTCCCAGACAGAGAGAGAGAGTTGTGATTGGTGCAGATTGTAATGGACGTATTGTTGAAGGAAACAGGGGTGATGAACAAGTAATGGGTAAGTACGGCATCCAGGAAAGGAAGGGAAGGATGATGGTAGACTTTGCAAAAAGGATGGAAATGACTGTAGTGAACACTTTTTTTCCAGAAGAGGCAGGAACATAGGGTGACCTACAACAGCAGAGGTAGAAGCACGCAGGCGGATGACATCTTGGGCAGACGATGTAATCTGAAGGAGGTTACTGACTGTAATGTAGTGGTAGGTGACAGTGTGGCTAGACAGCATAGGATGGTGGTGTGTAAGATGACTCCGGTGGTGGGAAGGAAGATTAAGAAGACAAAAGCAGAGCAGCTAACCATGTGGTGGAAGCTGAGAAAGGAAGAGTGTTGTGCGGTTGTTCGGACAGAGGTGAGACAGGCTCTTGATGGGCAGGAGGAGCTTCCAGAAGACTGGACCACTACAGCCGAGGTGATCAGAGAAACAGGTAGGCGAGTACTTGGTGTATCTTCCGGCAGGAAAGGAGAGGAGGAGACTTGGTGGTGGAACCTCAAAGTACAGGAAATCATACAAGGAAAGCGGTTAGTTAAGAACAAGTGGGACACTGAGAGGACCGAGAAGAGGAGAAATGAATACATTGAGATGCGACGTAGGGCAAAGGTAGAGGTGGCAAAGACCAAGAAAGCCAAGAAAGAGTACTGCAGATGCATTATTTGCCTTGAGAATGTTGATGGAAAAGTAGAGGTCAGAAGGAGCCTATGACAGAGTACCCAGAGGGGAACTGTGGTACTGCATGCGGAAGTCTGGAGTGGCAGAGAAGTATGTTAGAATAATACAGGACATGTACGAGGGCAGCAGAACAGTGGTGAGGTGTGCTGTAGGTGTGACAGGAATTTAAGGTGGAGGTGGGACTGCATCAGGGATCAGCCCTGAGCCCTTTCCTGTTTGCAGTGGTGATGGATAGGCTGACTGATGAGGTTAGACTGGAATCCCCATGGAACATGATGTTTGCAGATGACATTGTGATCTTCAGTGAAAGCAGGGAGCAGGTGGAGGAACAGTTAAAAAGGTGGAGGCATGCACTGGAAAGGAGAGCAATGAAGATTAGCTGAAGTAAAACAGAATATATGTGCATGAATGAGAGGGGTGGAGGGGGAAGAGTGAGGCTACAGGGTGAAGAGATAGCAAGGGTGGAGGACTTTAAATACTTGGGGTCAACCGTCCAGAGCAATGGTGAGTGTGGTCAGGAAGTGAAGAAACGGGTCCAAGCAGGTTGGAACGGGTGGAGGAAGGTGTCAGGTGTGTTATGTGACAGAAGAGTCTCTGCTAGGATGAAGGGCAAAGTTTATAAAACAGTGGTGAGGCCAGCCATGATGTACGGATTAGAGACAGTGGCACTGTAGAGACAACAGGAAGCAGACCTGGAGGTGGCGGAAATGAAAATGTTGAGGTTCACTCTCAGATTGACCAGGTTGGATAAAATTAGAAATTAGCTCATCAAAGGGACAGCCAAGGTTAGACGTTTTGGAGACATAGTTTGAGAGAGCAGACTTGATGGTTTGGACACGTCCAGAGGAAAGAGAGTGAGTATATTGGTAGAAGGATGATGAGGATGGAGCTGCCTGGCAAGAGAGCTAAAGGATGACCAAAGAGAAGGTTGATGGATGTCCTGAGGGAAGACATGAGGGCAGTTGGTGTTAGAGAGGAGGATGCAGGAGAAAAGGAAGACACGCTGTGGCGACCCCTAACGGGACAAGCCGAAAGGAAAAGAAAAAGAGGTTGAAAATGATTTGCAAATCATTGTATTCTGTTTTTATATTTGTTCTACACAATGTCCCAACTTCATTGGAATTGGGTTTTGTACATGGGCAACTCAGGACTTTATTTATTGACTGATTGACGCTTTGACTCCGACTACTGAACTACGAAGGCCAAGGGTCTGCTATGGCATGGTTTTCCCAAAAACCTTGTTCAGTTTTCACCTCTTTTCTCTCATGTTAATATAAAAGTAATTGACTAAGTAGAATTGTGTGTGGTTTAAATTAGATCATCCTGGGCACCAATTAAAGAGAGAATCCCTTAGCTTTAGTGGACCCAACACACCTGCCTTTTGACTTCAATTAAAAGAGTCATTTTCAGTATTCCCCTAATACTCTCGTCTATTATTTCATGTCTTTGGAGTAAACATGGATATGCATAAAAAGATGTGAAGAACAATGTGCAGTGAAGCATGACATTTTTAGGGCCCAACTTTATTGTTCTTCAGTCCTTTGTCTTAGTTGTTGATGTGTTAAGAAGAGTCTTACTATATGTAATTGAAGCCACAATTATTCAAACACTGACTGAACTGAGTGAAAATTAATCTTGTTGAATGGGCGGGTGTTAAAAGACTAAGAATTTGTGTTAGAGATTCATCCATCCATTTTCTATACCACTTGTTATCATTGTGGTCTAGCTGAGCTGGAGTGTATCCTTGCAGATTTGACACCTTTGGACAATTTAGACCAAGGGTGTCCAAATTACGGCCTGGGTGCCATTTGCGGCCTGCCGTCCATTTTTTTTTAGGCCTGTGGTACATACTAAAAATAACATTTGACACAACCTGCAATGTTAATGGGGGAAAAAAGTTGGGATGGCGGGAGGGGAGGAGGGGGCAGTATGCAAAGTGTGGGTGTCAAAAGTGGTGGTGTTGCCACATACCCACATCCCCCATGGTTACGCTACCCCTAAAAACCTAATACCACTAATACATTGGTTTTATATATAAGTTTTCTAGATACGCAAAGATGCAAATAAACAATTTACAACTAAAATACAAACACTTTTGTCTTCGTAACGTCCTCATGAATAACTTTCTGCTCTGAGCCAAGGTCCAACTTATAAACATATCACATTGATGATCCTCAAGTAACTGCTTTCAAAATTTTAATCTTACTACAAGTTGGTCTTGATTTGGTTTTTGAATGTGTAGATGTGATTCTGCTGCTGCTTAGTGCTGGGGCGACCCTATTCTGGTGGATACAGGGCAGTGGGCTGCCCCAAAATCCAACACAAAATCCTAAATTGCTGGATTTGCCTGTCACTTTTAACAGACTGCTGTGATTTAGCAGTTTTTCATAATAACTATAATGTACTGGACTGTACAATTGGTTTATAGGCTGGTTTTAGCATCCATCTATCCATCCATTTTCTGGTGCCGCTTCTCCTCACTAGGGTCGCGGGCGTGCTGGAGCCTATCCCAGCTGTCATCGGGCAGGAGGCGGGGTACACCCTGAACTGGTTGCCAGCCAATCGCATGGCACATACAAGCAAACAACCATCCGCACTCACATTCACACCTACGGGCAATTTAGAGTTGGTTTTAGCATGTTTGATAAATTTACATTGAAGAATGTTAAAGTGGCCCTTGTATCTGTAGATTTTTCTGAATATGGAACTCAGAGAAGAAACTTTAGACAGCCCTAATTTAGTCTTCAATTAACCTGCTGTATGTGGTTTTCGAATGTTGGACAAAAGCAACAGCACCTGGAGAGGACCCGCACAAACACAGGGAGAAAATGCAAACACTGCACAAAAATGGAAGGCAAGAATCGATGAGACTCAAACTTCGAACCTCTTGACTGTGAGGAAGAAATGCTAACCACTACCTCACCGTGCTGCCGATTGTCCGAAACCCAAAGTATTATGAACATGATTCATATCCCTGATCTTATTTGACAATTTGTAGGAAATAAATCTTATGGGAAATCATTCCAAACATCTATACATTTAGAACATTGAAAATGCCCATTCTAGATGGTAAGAATAAATTTGTATATGGGCCCTTTTTATCAAAATGCAAATAATAACAAAAGTGATGCTTCAAAGAAATATCTCTTAACATGCCATTTCAGTCTTTCGCCACATGTGCGATTTCCAGCCAAAATATACCCATTCACCAAATATAAATCCACTTTCACTCAAAATTTGGCCAGGCTATGAAGAATGTTTAGCTTATCTTTTAACAGTATGTACACATGGTGTTCTAATTCCTTCTGTTGCTTTCCAAATTTTTAGGTAAATACGAGACCTAACCCAGCCAATGACTGTAAAGCTGGTGTCACCGACACTATGGCCAACAACAGGTAAGCTGAAAGTTGTAATAAAGCCGAAAGTTGCAATACTGAAAGATGCAATACTGTATCTCAAAGCAACTGTTTTATGTGATTCAGCTTAAAGAAATCATCTGCTGAGCTGAAGAGGATCTTGACAACAGGACAGGTGTGTTCCGGTTCAAATGAATTCTATCTCATGCTTACTGTATTATATCATGTTCTTGTTACTTTACAGATAAATGCCCAAGATATCCAATACCAAGAGCAACTTGGACAAGGAAATGGAGGCACAGTCTACAAGTAAGTGTGTCCTGGCTCACACAATGAGGCACTGATAATACAAGGCTAAAGCGTAATATTGACTCTGAATAGATAGTTGCTGATGCTCTGAGATGTGGGAATGGGGCTGGGGGGATGTGGTTTCCACATTCTCTTCAGTTCTGACTTTTTTGCCTCAGTTCTGACTTTTTTGCCTGTATGGCTGCCCATTATTTTAGGCATTTATCAAGCTAGTTCATGTTGTAATTTATTTATAGCAATGTGAAGTTCACAAATATGAAATAATGTATGAAATTAATTGAGGCTGTAAAGTTGACAGCAATTGACTTAATTCCATAGTACAAACCATTATATGTCACGATATAGCACCTCTGTGCTCACTGGCTAGACGGATGTATTTTTTAACAGCAAAAGTTATGACAAGAATGTTGCTTCTTTCCCCCTCCTACCTTGTTTCCTCTATCCATCAATCCACCTACATTGAGCTGTTTTATTGAGATTGAAGTATTGATTACTGCTCTAACCCTGACTTGGCTGAGTGTTCTCTCACATCCACAGCAATTCCAGTAAATTTCCAATTGAGCAAGGCCACAATGTTGTCTATTTATTTTCTTTTGTCTCAATCCCAAAAAATTTGACTCTTTTATCGCTTCGAGATTGTTTCCTGAAAGTCCCATCTCTCATAGTTGTAGGACAAACAGAATGTTGATGTTTAATGGTACAAATGGTTACAGTACACTTACGAAGGCCAATATTGCAAATCCAACAACTTCTCAGTCAATTTAGCTCAGCAGAAAATCCATATGGTTTGGTGCTAAAAATTTTATGGCTGGTAGGAGTGTGTGAAAAAAAAAACAGCTCTACTTTGTTTTGCTGTTGTACATTGTTTTGTTAAAAGTACTTATAGTAGAAGCAAGGCAATTTATTTATTCTGTAATAGCACATTCCATACACTTGTACAATGTTTGAAATGAACAGAAAAGAAAAACTGGTGAGATTTAAATAATATAACAGTCCATTGAAATGAATAATGCAATTGGAATGATAAAAAAAACAAACAAACAAGGTTTAATTGTCATGATATTTCACTCGAAAAACCTGAAGACTGGTAGAATTCTGATTAACTCTCGGCATTAAAAGACTACCGTATTTTCACAACCATAAGGCGCACCGTATTAAAAGGCGCAGTCTCAGTTACGGGGTCGATTTCTGTATTTAACACATACATAAGGTGGCTGGGGCATCTGATTCAGATGCCTCCCGGACGCCTCCCTGGTGAGGTGTTCCGGGAGGAGACCCCGGGGACGACCCAGGACACCCTGGAGAGACTACATCCTTCGGCTGGCCTGGGAACGCCTCGGGATCCCCCCGGAAGAGATGGATGAAGTGGCTGGGGAAAGGGAAGTCTGGGCATCCCTGCTCAAGCTACTGCCCCCGCGACCCGACCTCGGATAAGCGGTAGAAGATGGATGGATGGATGGATGGATAAGGCGCATCGTATTATTGGGCGCAGGCATGGTAAAACATACGCTAGCTTAAAACATATGGTAGCAAGCATGCACGCTAAAACATTGTTTTTAAAAAGGCAGCGGGAGCAAAACTGAGTTCGGTTGTACTTCATTGAAGTATTTAACAATGTAATCACGTTATTTTTTGATCAATCGTGATCCACAAATCCATCAAAGTCCTCATCTTCTGTATCCGAAATTAACACCTGGGCATGGTCTCCATCAAACATGCCAGGTTCCCTCTCGTCATTGTCGGAGTCAGTCTCGTTGCCGTGCGGCTCCTCAGAAATGATGCCGGCTTTTACGAAAGCTCGAACAACAGTGCAAGCAGACACGTTAGTCCAAGCATCCACAAGCCATTCACAAATTGTGGCGTAACTCGCCCGGCGCTGCCTCCTAGTCTTAGTAAAGCTGTGTTCGCCATCTGTCATCCATCGCTCCCACGCCCCTCACAACTTCACTTTGAATGCCCTGTTTACACCGATGTCCAGCGGTTGGAGTTCCTTCGTCGAGCCTCTCGGAATGATGACAAGCTCCGAGTTATTGCACTCAGTCGAATGGTGACTGTAGAGACGCTTCTCCCGGCTGTTCTTTGGCCATTAAGCCATTGTTCGAGTTGGTCTTCCAACTAGGTGACTAGTTGGCGAGGTGACTAGATGAAAACGCCAATCTGTAACCTCTCTTGCGGAGCTTAACTTGGATGCTGGCCGATTCCCCCTTCGTCGTCTACGTCTCCATGCGCCATAGACTGCAGCCGACCCCCCGGTGAGTAACTCGGGGAAAAAAACTGAGCGGATTTGCATAGGTTGGTGAAAGAAATTCCGGGATAGACTCCCTGATGTTTAGCAAGTCTTCCCTTGTGTAAGTTTCCAAAGACGAACGAAAAACACAAAAACAGAGAGAATACAAGAGGGCACGTAACCGAGGTCTCCACATGTATAACCGCCATCTTGGTAACAGGAAAAAAGGAGGCAGGTTAAGTTGAAAATGATGATGCACAAAAAGTAAAAACAAAAAAAGATGCAAAAAGAAAATTGTTGTCTCATTGGGGTGCGCTCGGAACTTTTCCTGCCGTTTGAACTTGTTGCGGGCCCCGCTCTTGCTCTCAACTTCGGGTGTCACTGTTACGAGTGCCAGGAGTGGCTTTCTGGAGCGCCGCCAACAGATCAAGGCTGGGAAAAAACGATCAAGGCCGCTTGGCCGGCTTCTTTGATTGGCCGGCGTCGCTCGGGCACGCGGTGGCAACAAAGCACAAAGAAAAGGGGAGGGGTTGGCCGAAGCCGCCCCGTAGCTGACGAGGTTAGCAAGGAAGTGCAGCGAGCCAAAAAGCAAGAGAGAGAAGGCGGAAATTAAGGGTTAAATACTCAAGGTGCGTGTCTAAGTGACAGGAAGTGGAGAAGACCGCCCATCGGCTTGAATCTAGTCTACAATTTGGCCCATTAAAATAGGTTTAAAAATCATACATTAGTCTAAAATGCTCCCAACTTTGCACTTTTACTCATAGATCAAGCATATAAAATGATTGTTTAATCAGTCAGGGCCAGTCAACTCATTGTTCAATACATAATTTCGTACTGTTTGGCTTCAAAACAAGACGAACAGTTCTCAGTCTCAAAGCTGGACTTGTAAGACTGACACAATAATGACACAGACATTGAGGCATAGATTTAGAATATTCCTGAAGGTTTGTTTGTTCGCTACATTGTTCAACAGTCATCAGCCACATGACCTGACCTGGCCATTCATCAGTGTCTGCCAGTTTTTTTAATTTTTTTTTATTTATGATTGCCCGCTCTCTTGGGTCCGTCTCATTCACTAATTTAAGTAACTCTGTGGCTTATAAGTAAAATTTCAAGGACGCACATACTGTCTAGTCAACTTTTGAATACAGAAGTGCAATTAAAACCCACACAGCATGGCTGTGACAGTGGCAACATCTACTTTGATACTTTTCTTAAAGCCTCTACTTTTCTCTATTGATTTTGTTTTGTTACCACATTGCTAAGCTCTTATGGTCAATGCTCCAGCCTGTTTGGTTAATTGCTGTTTACCTTGTACCTCAGTGATATGGTTTGTTTCTTGACCAGTTTAATACTTTTGTTGACGCTGTGGCTCAAAAGACACCTCGTAACCACTTTGTAATCAGCCTTTTTGTTTATGTGCACAGGAGCACACATTCAAGAGAGACAAACTACTACTAAAATGTCCTTTTATCACATTTTAAATTTAAAAAAATTATGTATACAATCTCAAATGGCCATACATAAATTAAAAAGCCTGAGAATTGTATAAAATGATTGTTCACTATAAGTTAGTGGTGAAACATTTAACTCGCAGCTTTAATTAAATACATGAAAGCAAGAAAATTAAAAGTAAAAACCATTCTACATAATAGTGTTACTGTAATTTTTTTTCCTCCCAAAAAATGTCCAGAATTAATGGTGCGCATTATATATTTGTATAGGGGAAATGAAAACAACTTTCCCATTTTATAAATGTATGCCGCCGTCTAGAGGTTATGAAAAAGATGTACACTTTCATTCAAAAGTGTCACCACCACCTAGAGCTTATGAGAGGTGTACACTTTCATTCTAATATGACATCGCCAACTAGTGGTTAGGAAAAAGTTATAGGGCTGTGAATTTCAAAATAAGAGCAATTAAATAACAAAGTATTACGTGTTCAAATAAAGTGCTTAACTTCAGAATAATTTGAAAAAACAAACAAAATACAGATAATACTTCATGTTTTGATCATGTGGGTAGAAGAAAAATCATGCATTGTAAAAATGCATTATACATAGGTAGAAGGGTTTTCCAGAATTTTTAGGTCAACTTTGGGGGTGCGTATTATACAACCCCAGTTCCAAGGAAGTTGGGACGTTGTGTTAAACATAAATAAAAACAGAATACAATGATTTGGAAATCACGTTCAACCTATATTTTATTGAATACACTACAAAGACAAGATATTTAATGTTCAAACTGATAAACGTAAATAGCAAAAAGCAAATAATAATTAACTTAGGATTTTATGGCTACAACACGTTCCAAAAACGCTGGGACAGGTGGCAAAAAGACTGAGAACGTTGAGGAATGCTCATCATACACCTGTTAGGAACATCCCACAGGTGAACAGGCTAATTGGGAACAGGTGGGTGCCATGATTGAGTATAAAAGAAGCTTCCCTGAATTGCTCAGTCATTCACAAGTAAAGTTGGGGTGAGGTTCACCTCTCTGTGAACAAGTGCGTGAGAAAATAGTTGAACAGTTTAAGGACAATGTTCCTCAACGGACAATTGCAAGGAATCTAGGGATTTCATCATGTACAATCCATAATATCATCAAAAGGTTCAGAGAATCTGGAGAAATGACTGCATGTAAGCGGCAAGGCCGAAAACCAACATTGAATGCCCGTGACCTTCCATCCCTCAGGCGGGGCTGCACAAAAAAACATCATCAATGTGTAAAGGATATCCCCACATGGGCTCAGGAACACTTCAGAGAACCAATGTTAGTAAATACAGTTCGGCGCTACATCCATAAGTGCAACTTGAAAGTGTACTATGCAAAGCAAAAGCCATTTATCAACAACACCCAGAAACGACGCCGGCTTCTCTGGGCCCGAGCTCATCTAAGGTGGACTGATGATGTGTGTTCTCTGGTCCGACGAGTCCACATTTCAAATTGTTTTTGGAAATTGTGGACGTTGTGTCCTCCGGGCCAAAGAGGAAAAGAACCACCCGGACTGTTATGAACGCAAAGTTCAAAAGCCAGCATCTGTGATGGTATGGGGCTGTGTTAGTGCCAATGTCATGGGTAACTTACACATCTGTGAAGGCAACATTAATACTGAAAGGTACATACAGGTTTTGGATAAACATATGCTGCCATCCGAGTAACGTCTTTTTCATGGACGCCCCTGCTTATTTCAGCAAGACAATGCCAAACCCCATTCTGCATGTGTTAACAACAGCGTGGCTTCGTAGAAAAAGAGTGTGGGTACTAGACTGGCCTGCCTGCAGTCCAGACCCGTCTCCCATTGAAAATGTGTGGCGCATTATGAAGCGTGAAATACGATGATTATTTGCTAAAAAAACAATAAAGTTTATCAGTTTGAACATTAAATATCTTGTCTTTGTAGTGTATTCAATTAAATATAGGTTGAACATGATTTGCAAATCGTTGTATTCTGCTTTTATTTGTTTAACACAACATCCCAACTTCATTAGAATTGGTGTTGTACATGGGTGCACATTATACACAAGAAATTACGGTGTATTAACCAAATTTATTCATTGGGATTTTTGCGTGAGCAACTTTATACTCTTGCCATTGTGTAACTAATTTCCTAATAACAACAATAAAGAAAAATTATAGTGCGCCCCCAAAACATTTTTTTTTCTCCCTGAGATGGTAAGTGAAGTGTCACACACTTGTACTGTAACTCCATACCATTAAAACATTGATTCCATTATTCTTTGGAAGAATTGTTTCATACAATCCAATACAATCTAAGAAGCACAATATTATTCATATATTGTAATATTTTTTATATATAATATATCCAAGCATTTTATTTCCTAACTTGTGTGTTGCTCTGACTATTCTTCAGTCTTCTGAAGGAACTTATAATAACTCTTAATGCATGTTGTACTTGCATCCGTTTGTGTTTAGGATTTGACTTCTATGTATGTGTCGTAAGTGAACCCATAATAACTGTCAGGTAGAGAGAATTGTGGCCCATCAACCACATGGCAGTGTAAAAGTACTGCATTAGCCCTGATCCAGAAGGACAGTCATCCTAACATATAGCCCTAACTTGAGACACATTGCGAGAGAGCCTATGAATACTGCATGATGAAGCTTTTATTACAGTGGAGCTAGTGTGTAAATAAGATACAGGCAATGAGGCACATTTACTGGGGCCACATCAGGGGGAAGTGATGTGGGGTGGCTATGTAACCTTGTCCCCATCTCTCCCGCTGTAACAGGCCTGTCACTGTAAGTTATACAGGAATGTTCAGCCCTGAGGTGGTCAAGGACAGTCTTCTTTAACCAAGCAGTACCATATATTTATCTTTATAAAATGCCCTTATAACACTTTTAAAGATGTGATGTGTAGTTTATACTTTAACCATATTGTGCGAGGTTTTTTTCTGCCATACATAATTTAAGATCATTTCTGTTTCAAAGAGTTCATATTTGGGCTGCCACAAATTATTATTTTGATAGTGGATAAGTCGCCGATTATTTTTGCAATTAGTCGACTAATTGGATTCGCTGGCGTCGGGCCAAAACCTCGCAGGGCTCGAGACTGCGACCAAATTGGTCGCATATGCATATACAGTGATAAGAAAAGCTAGGCATGCTAATCAGATTAGCACCGATGTTGCATTTTACAGTAAATTATAACCCTTTAAACAACACATGGAGCAGTCCAGAGATGTCTTGTCGTCCCCAGGTGCTCTTTGAGGACGTCCAAATAGAACTAGAAGCAGGCAACATAACTCACTAGCTTAGGCTAATCCGAGCACAAATGTTTATCAGTGAACATGCTGGCATTCTGTCGATTTATGCTCTAGCAGAGGTCACTAACCGGCGTCCGGGTCCTGAGTCTGGACCCAGAAGCAGTCCCCATATGGACCCATAGCAAAAAGGAAAAAAAAAAGTTGACGATTCAAGACACAGGGGGCTGTTTTATTTTATAGTACTGACCAATCACGTCAAAGCTATCATTCAGCCAATCATATCTGCATCTCAGGCCATAATCACTGAATGCCCACAGAACAGACAGAGGCGAGGAGAAACATAGCAGGGGACAGAGCAAGAAACTCTGTGGAGTAGGAAGGTCAGAAAATGACCAATAAAGGAGAGAAAAAAAGAGGACATCTGGAACAAATGGCGCTGAAAAGGGACCCCGGCCAGAGTCGTTTTTGTTTGTACTTCTCTAAGTTCTCAGTGGGACGTTTCCACTGAGAGTACTTACTAAAGTTGAATCTTTGTGAAATGCCATTATGAAGCAAAACATAAATGTTTTGAACAAACATAACCTCTAAAACGGTACAGTTGTTAAGATTTGTTTTAATTTAAATCTGTAAAGAGAGACTTCACTGTTGTGTCAAGATCCCAAACAGAAAAGGGGTAACTCAAACGTTTTTTATTTTTCTGAAGATATCGGTCAGCTTTTTATTTGAACACGTATAACTTCCTCCTTTCACGTACTTGCTCTTATTCTGAAATGCAGCCCTCCTTTTATTTGGTAAATGAGAGAACATTACACAGTTATGCTCATATGTTTGATTACCCACCCAGGCAGAATTTGTAAGATGTGTACAATTATTTAAAGAAAACATGATCAGGCTAAACACATTTAATTAAATTTTTAATGGGATTCAAGTTAAACTAAAGCATTTGAAAAATGCACAGTCATTAAACAAAACATAACCATAAAGAAAATGAGATGGTCCTTGTTCAGTCATCAGTCATATTAAAAAAAAAAATAAAAAAATATATATATACTGTATTTAGCAAATTCTGTAGGGTATGTAAACTTATGAGCACAACTGTACATATCAGCAGTCACATATTTGTTCAGTTCTGTGTTACTTGACAATAAATGCCAAAAGGTTTTTGAATTTGACTATTGATTACAAGCGTTCAACAACTAGGCTGGCAACTTAAATATATATTACAATAAATAGACACTAGATGATCGTACGCACCTCTGCTTCAAGAATTTTACTAGATCTGGATGTTTTGAAATTTTAGTTAAGTACCCCAGTGCTAGAGATTTCATTTTGGTGTCGTAGGTCCAAACCGTGATTTGTGGTTTACACTAAAAGGAGTTTTGTCGTTCCTGATCTGGGAAATCAGCCATGCTTTCAAATCGGGTCAATAAAGGGCCTACAATCTTGTCGTCTGATCCTGGCACAAGCTGCACACAGCAGTGTGTGTTGTTTATTTTAATTCACTCAAATACAAAAATGCTAATGCATATTATGTTAAAACATATGTGTAAAATTACAGATTGATTAAAAACAAATGTAGTACTATACGGACTACAGCATAACTTCATGAAGAAAAAAAATGATTTTAACGTCATACTTGGCTGGACACTTACCTGCTCAGTACTGCAGTGCGTTTACTAAGTAAAGGTAGACTTCACAGAAATACAGTGCCATGAAAAAGTATTGCACCCCTTCTCAAATTCTTATATTTTTGTATCGTTTTCCCACTTTAATGTTTAAGATTAAACAAATGGAAATATCAGACAAACTTAAAATGGTGATGTCATTTATTATGGAAAAAAAAAAAACTTCAAAGTCTTATAAACTCTCAAAAAAATAATACATTGGGGGAAAAAGAAAAATGTGTGCTGGATTTCTTATGGCACAAGTATGTTATCCTGTATTTTTTTCACATTGCAATATATATCGCGAGGTTACAAATAAATCGCAATGTAATTGTTTCCCCCAATATCTCCTCCTCCTGCATGATAGAGGGAGTGAGAGAGAGAGAGAGAGAGAGAGAGAGAGAAACTCCTCCCGCTGCAAATCACCTACAGCACCCCCCCCCCCTTTTTTTTTTTTTTACACACATTATCAATGCTGCTTCATTTGTCACAGGAAATAAAAAACAAGTTGTTCCTCCGAGTGAAATCACGTATGATTGGCCCAAAATTACTTGTGTGTTGGGGGGGGGGGGGTCAAAATTGCTTGCTTAATTTATTATGTTTTTATTTCACTCATTATTACAAATACAGTCATGTGCAAAGGTTTTAATAACTTTTTATGGAGTTAGCAAAGCTAACAATTCTGTCTGTCTAAACCCTGTTTATAGCATAGACATGAAGATACTGAATGTGCAAAGTTAAAAAGCCGGACTCCTTTGATTGTATAGAAAAACAAACTGTCATTAAAATGAAGTGCAATAATTGCAGTAGTAATGATTTATCCATGTTCTGTTTGGGAGTTGAAAGTGACCTACAATATGATTGGATGCCTGTTCCAACATAATTGACTGCTTCTTTCAGTAAGAGGGACATGCTATTTTCCCCAGCACCGTCACGTACATGCGCAAAAACATAAGCTCACCACAGACAGGCTAGTATGCTATTGTGTCTGGCCAACGGAGTGGCCACCACATACCTATAGTGATGCTGGTAAACTCCTCCCGCCGCAAGGCACCCACAGCTTTTCTTTTTACACGCAACATTATCAATGCTGCTGCATTTGTCACGGAAATAAAACCAAAAGTTGTTTCCCAAAGTGACATCACGTATGATCGTCTCAAAATTACGAGGGTGTGTGCGTGCGTGTGTATGTTGGAGGGGCTATACCGCTAATTGCAGATTGCCTGCTTAATTTCTCTCTTTTTCATTTCACTCGTTATAACAGTCACGTGCAAAGGTTAGCTAGTAAATCTATGTCTGTCTATCTGTCTGTCTATCTTTCAGTCTGTCTGTCTGGCTTTAAAATAACCCTCCCAACACTGTTTATAGCATAGACATATGAATATATGTGCAAAGTTAAAAAGCCCAGACTCCTTTAAAGAGGATTGTATAGGAGTACAATAATTGCAATAGCAATGATTTATCCATGTTCTTTTTGGGACTATGATTTTAAATGGGTAAATTGGTTTGTTTTACGAGAAAATACATTGCAAAATCGTGTGAATAATAATAAATGTTACCTTTATATTGTGATGATACACCTATGCAATCTTTTTTAAATGTAAATCATACGGTTGTGGTAATGCTAAAAAATAAGTGTTTTTTCCAGGGTAACAGGGTTAGGAGCCCTCACTATAAGAACTGGCTGCTGGCCCCTCCAAGTCGAACAAATGATCAAATAAAAGTAAAGCCTTTGTTTTGTTTTTCAAATTAATTTACCTGTTTTGCCACTGCTTTTTGCAGACAAACTTCACATTCTAACGTAAATGTCTGTTATTTTTAGCGATATGTTCATTGCAGCTTAATGCACTCGCAAGCAGCTGCTCTTATACAACCATCATTAGCTTCCAGCTTGATGTGTGTTAGGTATGTGCATAAGGTAATTAAGATAAAGGTACATTCAACTTTTAATAAAATTTGCAGCTTGTACCAGCATTCCTGACATGGTTATATATACAGTATAATAGAACTCGGGCCTTTAAATTGTTTAGCTGTAAATGTTTAGTGCACTTTAAAATGGAACCACAACTATGCACAATCATGTACAATCACAACAAGAGACCTGAGAATAATAACAATCATCTATTCATATCTGTGGTTATAACGTTATATTAAACACACAACCTGTGCACTAAGGCTAATGAAATCGTCATCGTTAGCCTGAAGATAATGTTAACGTTTACAGCTTTAACCAAGCCGTCGACGCTAATATTAGCAGCTAACCGAGATGACTGTTCTTTTTCATCAGAAATTGAATCAGCCACACAGTACTTCCTTTTTAGATGCCCGTGTATCACTGTCGTGCTGCCATGAAAGACGCATTCTGTCTTGCAGGTTTTGCATCACATTCCTCTTTAATATTCTTGGTGAAATGCTCGGCATGATCGACGACTGGTTAGCACGTCTGCCTCACAGTTCTGAGTACTCTGGTTCAAATCCGGCCTCGCCTGTGTGGAGTTTGCATGTTCTCCCTGTCCCTACGTGGGTTTTCTCTGGGTACTCCGGTTTCCTCTCACATCCCAAAATGTTTTTTTCATGGTAGGTTAATTGAAGACTCTAAATTGCCCGTAGGTGTGAGTGTGAATGGTTGTTTGTCTATATGTGCCCTCCAACTGGCTGGCGACCAGTTCAGGGTGTACCCCACTTCTTGCCCAGAGTCAGCTGGGATAGGCTCCAGGACACCCACGACCCAAGTGAGCTTAAGCGGTACAGAAGACGAATGAATGCTCAAACCTTCGGGCTCCGTTGCTGACGCTGGTTAGCTGTAGTTCTTGTCACACAGCTAACCCTGATGACCAATACTGCGCATGTGCGTCACGGCCAAAAGGACGATGAGCACGCCAACCAGCGGAAGAAATCAGGCACTTTTGAGAGGAAATCTGTTTTTAAAAAATAAACGATAGTGTCAGCCATTAAATAAATTTTGATCATCAAAGTCGTCTTGACTACTCGACTAATCTTGGCAGCCCTAGTTCATTATTATTGTATTGTACTGTATTAGTTTTGACATTTGAATTGTTGTAACACATCAAGCAGTGTGTTTAATTTACTGTCAACTCTAATTCATATCAATGTGTAGGAGAGAATATTAGGAACCTCTCTGTGTAATAGGATACATTTCACTTCAACAGCCTTTACAATTTACATCTACAGGAATTAAGACTCAGTCATTATTTCTGAATTTCTGCCACCCTAATACAAAACAAAGTTGCTAATTTGCAAATATAACCTCCCTGACAATGGACAACATTTAACTTGAACAGAAATTTTAAGGCTGTCGATTTATAATCTACCGAGGCTTAATAAAATGGCACTGACCAGTGAATGTTCTGACCACTTGCACACTATAATGATATCCAATACATGAGCTGTCTCACATATTGTGCCTTTGCAGTTAAGTTAATAATGCTCAGTTTTGATTGACACAGTCATTGATTTATTCTTTTATTCATTTAACAATACATATATAATTGTGAGATCTGTGGTCTCTAATATTTTGGTGACTTCAGTTGTGTAAAAAATTCTGATCTCGCTATGATGCAGTACAGTTTTATGACACTGCAAACTACAACCACAATAATAACAATAACAATAATAACCATTATTAAATGAATACCCATATGACAGTTTAAACCGTAAATCAAAACTAAACATTATCTTTGTAAATGCAGAATATTTCACACAGCTCTTGTATTGAAATCATTACATCGTGCAAGTTGTCTTAATGTGTCTGTCTATATACAGTACCAACCAATATTCCAGACATTCAAGCCGATTTCCTACAACATTTTTACACAGACCTTCTGTTTTGGTGCACTCAGCCACTTCCTTGGTGACTCAGGCTAGTATAATGGGAGGACTCCAGGTAGTTTGATAGCTTTTTAGGCTTCCACAACCTTCCACAATCATTCAGCATTAACGTTTCTACCCCTGCAATCTTGCCTCAATTAACATCCTTGTTTTAATTACGAGGCAGCAGCCATGCTTAGCTGATATTGATTGTTTAGAACAACAAAAAGACATCAACGGGAAAACAAGGACATCAGCCTTTCGTGAAATTGCTCTTTTGTGGAGAACATGACACCTAAAGATCAAAAACATTCTTGGGGCAAATATAAATTCCACAGTGTATTCATAAAGTCACTGTCATGTCCATATATTTGGCTATTCCACATTGATTTGTGTCAAATAATGGACATCTAGTGACTTCAAACACTCACAATGTGAAGTGGAACAATTAGGAAAATTAATTAAACTCACAATACTTTTGGTTAATGCCTTATGTTGCACTGATGCTGTTGATAAAGAGCTGGGACTATTTGGAAGTGTCTACCCAAGAAGCAATGTGATATTCCAGTCTGGGTGAGTGTAATCACACTTGCACAGTCTGCTCAGAATACTCACCGACAGGTGGGAAGGCAGTCATCACGATCAAATAAACCATGTGATAACTGGATCCACATCATCCCTCAGCACCAGGCTGCTGAGACCATATTCATCCTTGACAAATGTGTGGTGAGAGGTCATTATGTATTGTAACTGGTATACTAAGCTTCAAGCAGTGTAAGAAACACTGTAGACTGGCATTAAGGACTTGGATCATTAAATAATAATAGGGCTGTACTTGTTGGTTTTCTTGGCACTAAAAACTCAGGACTGTCTGGAACTTGCTGCATTGTGGCCAACTTGACTAACCTCATAACATCTTTTCTCATGGAGTTTCACTGCCTCTTACTGTCAATGTTGGGTTCCTAATTATAAGAGCCCTTTAAAAGAAAGAATAAAAAAGTATTTATTTGACATGCAGTTTTTTTGTCCTTCTAGAGCATATCATCTACTCGGCAAGCGTGTTTTAGCTGTCAAGGTGAGACTGACTATTAATCATAACACCATTTTTTTTCTCGAGGTTGAAATTATTTGCATATTTACTTTGACAAGTACAAGCCCAATTCCAATGAAGTTGGGATGTTGTGTTAAACATAAATTAAAACAGAATACAATGATTTTGCAAATCATGTTCAACCTACATTTAATTGCATACACTACAAAGACAAGATATTTAATGTTCAAACTGATAAACTGGGTGGCCAGTTGTCAGGGCGCCTCGGTGGGGCCGGCGGACCGCCCTGGGTCTCTCGGTGTGTGACGTGTCCCGTCCGCCGGGCTGCTTTCAGGTGGACCCCTGGGCCCTCGATTGATTGGGTGGGGTCCTCCGCCGCTGTGCGGCCATAGCAATTGCAGGACATTTTTGTCAGTCTTTGTGCATGTACAACCCCAATTCCAATGAAGTTGGGACGTTGTGTTAAACATAAATAAAAACAGAATACAATGACTTGCAAATCATGTTCAACCCATATTTAATTGAATACACTACAAAGACAAGATATGTAATGTTCAAACTGATAAACTTAATTGTTTTTAGCAAATAATCATTAACTTAGAATTTTATGGCTGTGACACGTTCCAAAAAAACTGGGACAGGGTCATGTTTACCACTGTGTTACATCACTGTGTTACATTACATTTGCATAATAGAGTTTTCAAGCACTTACAGATGTAGCGCCGAACTGTATTTACTGACATTGGTTTTCTGAAGTGTTCCTGAGCCCATGTGGTTATATCTTTTACACATTGATGTCATGTTTTTGATGCAGTGCCGCCTGAGGGATCAAAGGTCACGGCATTCAATGTTGGTTTTCGACCTTGCCGCTTACTTGCAGTGATTTCTCCAGATTCTCTGAACCTTTTGATGATATTATGGACCGTAGAAGATGAAATCCCTAAATTCCTTGCACTTGTATGTTGAGGAACATTCTCCTTAAACTATTCGATTATTTTCTCACGCACTTGTTCACAAAGAGGTGAACCTTGCCCCATCTTTGCTTGTGAATGACTGAGCAATTCAGGGAAGCTTCTTTTATACCCAATCATGGCACCCACCTGTTCCCAATTAGCCTGTTCACCTGTGGGATGTTCCAAACAGGTGTTTGATGAGCATTCCTCAACTTTCTCAGTCTTTTTTGCCACCTATCCCAGCTTTTTTGGAACGTGTTACAGTCATAAAATTCAAAGTTAATGATTATTTGTTAAAAACAATTACGTTTATCAGTTTGAATATTAAATATCGTGTCTTTTTAGTGTATTCAATTAAGTATAGGTTGAACATGATTTGCAAATCATTGTATTCTGTTTTTATTTGTTTAACACAATGTCCCAACTTCATTGGAATTGGGGTTGTACCTTCAAATTGAAGGGTTTATTTACCTGCACCTTTTCCCACTAAACTGCAGGGTCAGCTGAGTTCACTTTGGAAATGACAATGGCAATGGTAAACGAAAATGATTTTTTTTTTTATTTCAATGATGATGACATATTGAGGAAAAAAAAGTTTAACTAATTGAATTATAACTGGAACCATGAGAGAAAAAAAAATCGAGTTACCTAGGGCTGCACAATTAATCAAATTTTGATTGTTTTGGCTCCCACAATTAAATGAGCCTGATTGTCTGGAATTTTTTTACATTTAAAAGACGGGCACCGGTGCATATAAAAAGTGCTTAATTTGCAGCAGTGGCCGCAACCTAGTCCGCTGGCCACCATGGGGCGAACGCATGGTTAAGGCCTTCATTAAGCACTACGCTGCGGTGCAAACTTTAAAATAAAAGCCTAAAATGGCATTGATTTCCAGTGTAGTAATATATGAAGCATTTATTTTGAAAATCGCCCTCTTAGCACATTGGCGGAGAGGTGACATGTCACAGTAAGACACTATTAACAATCGTTGTAGCGGCTGTCTTGACTTCAACTTTTGGGCTGGCCTGACCGCAATGAAAAAAAACCCGGGAGTTAAGTTCTTTGCAGTTTGTGACTGTGCGAGACTGACCAATGGTCTAGCAGAACAATGAAGATGTACTGTCCTTGACAATTCACTATATTGACGACGAAGATTTTCAAATGCAATTCAAATTGCAGCTTAATGGTATTACCTTCTATATATTAACTGTATTTGCTTCCATTGTAATTTGTGATTGCACTTTTTATTAGCACATTTATTCAGTTAGCTCTGGCTAAAGTGAGAATTCTTTTGGGGTACATTTTGTTTTATGATGATTTATTCTTATTTTAAAAAAATAATATTTAACTAAAAACTATTGCATATTTTTTGTTAAAAAGTAATGCAATAAAAATGTATTTTTCCCTAACATGAGGAATAATCATGATTAATAATCGCGATTACAATATTGATCAAAAGAATCGTGATTTATGTAAGTAAGTTTGGATTTTTTTTTCTTTCTCCCTTAATAATAAAAACCTTCATTTAAAAACTAAATTTTGTGTGTACTTGTGTTGTCTTTGACTAATATTTTAATTTGTTTGAGAATAAACATTTAAGTGTGACAAAGATGCAAAGAAATAAGAAATCAGGAAGGGGCAAACACTTTTTCACTCCACTGTATACAGGGCGGGATGACCAGATGCTCACTTGAATGAGAAACAAAATAGGCTAATTTCAAGAAGACAAAAATATATTTAAAGTGTGCTGCAGTGCTTGAAACGTGGGGAATTTTGATGGAAGATGGAAGTAGACATGTTAATAAGACACTTGGGAACTTTTAAATTGTGGGGGAAAAGCATTATGTCTCTGGTAATGGCTGTATTTTCTATTTTGCTTTGTTCTATCAGGTAATTCCTCTTGACATCACTGTGGAGCTACAGAAGCAGATAATGTCAGAATTAGAAATTCTCTACAAGGTCAGTTTCTGTCTAAGGCATTTCATTAAACAATTTGAAGTCAATGTACAAAGCCAGATGTTTTTATGTTACATTTATTCCAAAATGGAATGAATTAAATTACTTTGCATGACATTTTTACATATTCATTATTGTATTGTTTTATTATTATATAAAATAAAATCACATGTACATACACTACTGTTCAGAAGATTGGGGTCACTCAGACTCTTGTGGACTGAGAGTCCTTCAGGACCTTTGGGCAAACTCCAGGGTGGCTGCCATGTGAAAACATTACAATGATTTGCAAATCCTTTTCAACCTATATTCAGTTGAATACACGACAAAGACGATATTTAATGTTCAAACAGATAAACTTTTTTTTTTTTTTTTTTTGTTTGGTGCAAATATACACTCATTTTGAATGTGATGCCTGCAAAACATTGCAAACAAAGCTGAGACAGGGGCATGTTTACCACTTTGTTACATCACCTTTAGGGTTGTGCACAGAGAATCAAGAACCGATTCAAACTGTGACTAAACTTCCGGTTATCCCAAAACCGTTCAAATTTAAAAATTTCGGTTCCCAGTTTCAAGGCCTAGTCCTCCAGCCGCGAAGAAGTGGTGAAAAGCAACAAAGAAGTGGCGAAGCGCAACGAAGAAGCGGCGTAAACCAATGAAGAACGCGTACAATGACGTGCTTGTGCCAAACGGCACCAAACAAAAGTGTGTCTTAACTTTTTTTAAATGAATGACCAGTCGCCTCAGTGCAACACTTGGAATAATCCATCAGCCGACACCGCGCGGAGCTTCAGTCAATTCAACTCTGTCAATGGGGTGAGTGAAACAATAAAATATGTCTTTGCCAACATTGAGACAGATAACAAGGTAAAAAGTTGCTTGCACTTTTGCACTGATGGTTATTAGTGTTTATTTTAGTCTTCAAACCAACGTAAGTGCCGATGACAAAAAAAAAAAAAAATTTTTACATTGGGCTAAAACATCACCGTAGCAACTTTACATCACAATGAATTGGGACAAAATTCACATAAACGTCTCACAGTATCACAAGCACTAACCTAGTGCCTCATCGGTGGGAAAGAAATCAGCGTTTTATAGCATTTGGTTCCATCCATCCATCCATCCATTTTCTGAGCCGCTTCTCCTCACTAGGGTCGCGGGTGTGCTGGAGCCTATCCCACCTATCGTCGGGCAGGAGGCTGAGTACACCCTGAACTGGTTGCCAGCCAATCGCAGGGCACATATAAACAAACAACCACTCGCACTCACATTCACACCTACGGGCAATTTAGAGGCGTCAATTAACCTACCATGCATGTTTTTGTGATGTGGGAGGAAACCGGAGCGCCCGGAAAAATCCCACGCAGGCACGGAGAGAACATACAAACTCCACACAGGCAGGGCCGGGAATCAAACCCCGGACCTCAGAACTGTGAGGCAGACGCTCTAACCACTCACCACCGTGCCGCCGCATTTGGTTCCATCCACTAATAAAAAAAAAATCGCCAGTGCCGTGTGAAGTTGCTTTTCGTGCCAAAAGGCTGAGTTCCGGTGCATACCCTTCAAATTAAAAGGCTACAAGCTTAAAACAAAAAGTCAAGTTAAAACTAGCACATATAAACCATTTGATGAAACATAATATAGGGGAAGCTATATAGTACTCATGGTGCTAGTAAATACTTATTTTAACAATGCTATATTTAACGTTTAGCTGAAACATTAATTAATGAATATTAAGTCAATTGGGTGAGTTCCAAACATTCCCTTTTAGTTCATAGGTTTGATATTGATACTGGTTGCAAATAAACTCAAATCAAATGTTCATTTTAGTCGATGCTGTGGGCTGCTAAGAAAATGGATGTTTATAATTTGGACACCCTATATTTTAACCATGCAAACATTTTTGACCCAGCCCCCTAAAAGAATCTGAATCGAGAATCGTTTGGAACCAGAATCAAACCAAAGAAGAGGAATCGGAACCCGAATCGCTCAAATTCAAACGATGCCCAACCCTAATCACCTTTCCTTTTAACAACAACAAGCGTTTGGGAACTGAGAACACGCATACCTAGATCAGACTGCATGATTTTATCCCAATATTGGCCCAATTTGCTGTTGCGGACGATTTTCCTAGATCGGGCCCGGCATATTTTGTCGGGAACGACAAACCTTCTTGTAGTGTGACATAATCCACGACCAACGATTTGGCTTTATGATGGATTTTTTTGTGTGGATATCTTCTGTGTAGTGTGACATATCAAGGACATCTCTCCGACAGCGCACTTTGACGTCGCCCAATAGAATTTTGTATTGTGACCGGTGCGTCGCCTCCTGTCCTTGCCGTTGTCAACATACTTGGTCGCCGTTGTTAACATTTATTCACACGCACAAACCCATGTTTACCAAAGCTTTATAGCATAATTTGACATAATGAGGGCATGTTCATGGACAAATGTTAGTGTAGCACTAGCTTGGTAGGCTACAGAACATTTTGTTGCCTGCTTGCGAGCCGTATTGTATTAAAAGAATGTGAACATACCTCAAGCAATCCTATAATGGATAGCTCAAAACATCATCTCTCGAGCACCCGTTGAGACTGCATGTTTTGTTTCCCTCTTTTTGTTTTTCCAACATTGCCACAGTGAGTTATTGTTTGACAACAACTTGTTGCTGCCATGGTAACGATTCTATCCGGTAACGGTGAATGGTGACACGTATTCTGGTTCCTCCTCCCCGACAGTGTTTGATTTGACAAGACAACGCCCAGTAATTGTTAAAGACGGGATATGGTGGTATAGGAATACATGTGGTCTAGTGTTGCCACTGTCTGACTGAGCTGCAGCAAGAATTTATGCCTGCAGTCTGACATACTGCAATTGTGAAAGACCAAATTTGGCTAGTAGTCTGATCCAGGCATAATTGTTTAAGCTTTGTTGGTGGAATTCTTTCGCGCTTCATAATGCGCCACACATTTTCAATGGGAGACGGGTCTGGACTGCTGGCAGGTCAAAAAACAAGTAATAAAATCAAAGTTACTATCCATTTTGTGTGCCTTATGAACCAATTACAGCAAAAAAGGTGTCACCAAAGGAAAGGCCAAGCTATCCCAGCTATCTTCGGGTTGGAGGCGGGGTACACCCTGAACCGGTCGCCAACCAATCACAGTGCACATATAAACAACAGTTCGCACTCACATTCACACCTATGGGCAATTTAGAGTCTTCAATCAACCTACTACGCATGTTTTTGGGATGTGGGAGGAAACTGGAGTACCTGAAGAAAACCCACTCAGGCACGGGGAGAACTCCAAACTCCACAAAGGCGGGGCCGGGATTTGAACCCCCCGGTCTCCAGAACAGTGAAGCAGATGTGCTAACCAGTCGTTCACCGTAGCGGCCAAAGTACAGATATCTAAAAAAAAAAAATCTACCAGTAATGAAGTACAAGTACTTCATTACTTCCCAACTCTGGTAATTACCCAATGAAACCAAGCAGCAGTGTGACGTTTAACAGTAAGTACTGATGCAAAAGCCAAATCAGTCTGATTTTATTGTATACCGTGTCATACCTCGCGCAGCTCTGGGCTTGTCTGATCACTGCTTAATTCACTTAATACCAACATACAGGAAAGAACTTGAATGCGCGAAGCCTATGGTGAAAACAGTGAAAAAGTGGACCAACGAAGCAAAGCTAGAACTTCAAAGCTGTCTCGACTGCACAGACTGGAATGCCTTCAAAAATTCAGCTGGCAACCTGGATGAATATAAGGACACTGTCACATCCCATATCAGTTTTTGTGAAGAGGTGTGTGTCCCAACAAAGTCATTACGCACGTTCAATAACAACAAACCGTGGTTCACTGACAAACTTAAGCAACTTCGCCAGGCTAAAGAGGAGGCATATAGAAGTGGGGATAGGGCCCTGTATAATCGCGCTAGAAACCACCTGACTAAAGAAATTAACATTGCAAAGAGAAACTATACAGTCAAGTTAGAAAAAAAACTGTTTACCGCTAACGACTCTAAATCAGTCTGGCATGCATTACAATCTTTAACCAATTACAGGTGACCAACCCCCCAAGATGAGAACAATAAAAGACTCGCCGACAACTTGAACACCTTCTACTGCGGATTTGTAAAGGACACTTTCACACCCCACACCCACCCAGCCGCACCACCGACCACCATCACACCTCTGACTTCTGCGTTGACCGTCCCCGAACAGGATGTGAGACGCATCTTCAAACAAGAAAAGATTAACAAAGTGGCAGGAAATCTGGGGGAGTTGAAGAATAAAAATCAATGCGAATGCAAAAAGGTAAACCACTTAATACCCAACTGGAGCAAAGAGCTCCACTGTTTGAGTGTCCTGGCTCCGTACACAATGATCAACAGCAACAGCAGTCACTGAGTGGGTGCAGATGTTTACAATATAAAACAATCAAATCCAGTCAAATAAAATAATACTGGATACTAAAGGCTTATATCATGTTTAAGTATATATGAATATAAATAGATTAATATAGCCATGGAGGAGTGGGGGAAACCCTACACCCACCCTCATTTTTTTACTTTCTTGTTCATTTTAATGCTTGGTACAACTAAAGGTACATTTGTTTGGACAAATATAATGATGACAATGAAAATAGCTCATGAGAGTTTAAGAGCTGATATCTCGTTATTTTCCATGGTTTTCTTTATAATAACCCGGCGGCCCAAAGAGGAAAAGGACCATTCGGATTGTTGTCAGCGCAAAGTTCAAAAGCCATCATCTGTGTTGGTATATTTGTGTTAATGCCCATAGCATGGGTAACTTGAACATCTGTGAGGGCACCATTAATGCTAAAAGGTACATACATGTTTACGAGCAACATATGCTGCCATCCAAGCCATGTCCTTTTTCAGGATGGCCTTACTTCTTTTAGCAAGACAATGCCATGCCACATTCTGCATGTGTTACAACAGTGTGGCTTCGTAGTTAGAGTGTGAGTACTAAACTGGCCTGGCAGCAGGGCAGACCTGTTTCCCATTGAAAATGTGTAACGCAGTATGAAGCTCAAAATATGACAACGGAGACCCCAGACTGTTGAGCAACTGAAGCTGTACATCAAGTAAGAATTGAAAAGAATTCCACCTAAAAAAAAAAAAAAAAAAAAAAAAAAAAAAGCTTCAGCAATTGGTGTACTCAGGTCCCAAGCGCTTATTGAGTGTTGTTAAAAGGAAAGGTGATGTAACATAGGGGTAAACATACCCCTGTCGCAGCTTTTCTTTCTTCTTTTCTTTCTTTTCATTAAATATCTTGTTTTTGTTGTGTATTCAATTGAATATAGGTTGAAAAGGATTTGCAAATCATTTCCAACTTCATTGGAATTGGGGTTTGTATAATTTTCTCTTCAATGTGATACTTGCCAAAACCCAGCATTTGCTGCTTTACGTATTTGTAGAGTTTCATATGTAAGGATCTCGTTTGATGTGCGTCCTGCGTCTGAGTCTGAGATGCACAAAAATCATCAGGGACGCACAAAGCATGTTGAATCTGCATCAAGGCTAGGGAGCAGGGTCTCCATCCCCAAGGCCCGCAGTTACCGAGCAGTGTGCCCAAACAAAGAAAGGGCAGGGGGGAGGGCTGGCCGAAGCCAGCCCGTTACTGGGGCGATACCAGGGAGGCAAGAGCTAAGAACTCAGAGGAGAGAAAAACACGAGAGAGCCAGAAGGCGGGAGTTGAGAGTTAAATAACCCGGGGTTGGGGCGTGTTCAAGAGGGATTGGCAAACTGGAGATAACCACACCAACCAGCTTGAATGTGGACTCCAATTTTGATAAAAGGGGTTTAAAATCATATATTAATATAAAATAACCTCGACTTGGTACTCTCTTACTCACAGGTCAAGCACATAAAATGTCTGTTTATACTTTAGTTTTGGCAAATCAACTGCTTATGGTCCAAATCACATTTCATGCTGCTTGGAGTCCATTCAAGATAAACAAATCTAAAAATCTCGCAATTGCGCTTGTAAAGTTGACACACTGACACAGACATCAAGGCATACTCACAACAACAATAGTTTGTTGCTGTATTTGCATCCCATCGTCGATCGGTTGGGCTGTTTTGAGTTCTAACGAAGAAAGGACTCTTTGATGACTGTAAACCAAGATTTCGAGGGGACCTGCTAATTAATTTATGGTCCACTAGAAGTCTTCTTGTGGGAGTCGCACAGCAGGGCGGCTTCGAAGGATGCAGTTTATCACACCGTGGGGAGTCACCTCAGTTTGCGGATGAGCATGTCCGATACATATCCAAATAATCGATTGTTTGATCGAATTTTCAGTCGGATTCTCGAGTACTAAAATATTAATTAACTGCATCCCTACATTCAAGTCTCCCATTATATTGTCATATTTCTTTCATAAAATCCTTGCGACTAAGCTGCAAAAAAATTCTCCTCAGAATTAGAAAGTTACTCCTCCAATGAAGAAATTATTAGCAAAACTGCTCCTCAAAGAAAAAATATTTTGAGCCTTGTATGTATGTGTTGCTGAAGTGCTTCAGCGAATCACTATCCACTAAAAGACAGAGTGCTATCCACTTTTCTTTATCCATGGCAATGGTCTTAGTTTTCCATACACTCTGCTCTTTTTTTACTCATACATTTTACTTACTTCATTAATCCCTCACTTCTTTTCAGGCTTGTTGAAACATTGTGGCCATAGACCAACTATCCAGGACTCAAGCCATCTGGACCATCCAATTTAGCACGGCACTCATCAGTGAATAAAGCTGTTTGAAAATTACTCTTTATACACACGAACAGAATTGTTGGTACCCTTCTGATAATGAAAGATAAACCCACAATGGCCACTGAAATCACTTGAAACTGACAAAAGTAATAAAAAATGAAGCACATTAAGAAAGGAACACCTTCCCTACTGTGAAACATGAAGGAGGCTTTGTTATGTTCTGGAGCTGCTTTGCTTGATCTGGCACAGAATGTCTTGAATCTGTGGATAGATTGAAACCTAAAGACTATCAAGGCATTCTGGAGAGACGTGCCGTCTAGTGTCATAAAGCTAGGTCACAGTTGTAGGTCATGGGTCTGCCAACAGGCTTATGACACAAAAGAACAGCTAAAAAACCCCAAGAATGGCTAAGAGTAAAACATTGGACTATTCCAAAATGTTCCTCTATGAGCCCTGATCTAAATCCTATTTAACGTTTGTAGAAGAAGCTCATCTGAACCATTCTGTCCGGAGAAGGCACCCTTCAAACCTGAGGCAACAGGAGCACTTTGCTCACAAGGAGTGGGCCAAAACACCAGTTGACAGGGGCAGAAGTCTCATTAATGGTTACAGAAATCATTTGATTGCAGGGCTTGCCTGGAAAGGTTGTGCAACAAAATATTAAGGATACCATGATTTTGTCCAGGACTGTTTCAAAAAGTTTTTTTTTTAACATTCTTCTCTTGGACCAAAATTTTAAAGGAGTGTCTGATTTTCATTGGCTAATTTATGTATTTTTTATTACTTTTGTTTATTATTATTATTATTATTATTATTATTAGTGGTAGTAGTCGTATATTTTTATGTATTTTATTTTTTATTTCAGGGAACATTGTGAGTTTTTCTGTCATTAACAGAAGGGTACAAACTGTTTTGCCCACGTGTATGTATGGCGTGTCTGTTCTAAAATGTATGAAGACAAAACGTTTCTACCGGTACTTGTGAAATTGGTTAGGAGTGGCCGAAATACAGCCTGACTACAAACCTGTGATGGAATCTTCATTGAGAGGTTCTTGGGTCTCCAGAGACAACAGAACTTTTAAATACTTGCAGTATAATCAGTGACTTTGTAACAGTTAAATGTCTAATATAAAGCAATTGCTTCACAGAAACCTTTCCCAATACACCCTTCCTAAAGAAGCCATTTTGTCTGAGTCACACACTAATTCGTGAAAAGTATGAGAATTTTCTTGAAATGTCTGAATACTTATGGCTCTGTGATATTTAAATTTTTCTTTTTTGATAAATCTGCAAAGATTTCAACAATTCTGTTTTTTTCTGTCAATATGGGGTGCTGTGTGTACATTAATGTAGAAAAATGGACTTTAATTATTTTAGCAAATGGCTGCAATATAAAAAAGTGACAAATTTAAGGCGGTCTGAATACTTTCCGTACCCACTGTACATTCTGATTAAATAAAAGGTAAGTATCACTTCATTTTGGGGCTGGAACGGATTAATTGTATTTCCATTCATTTCAATGGCAAACATTATCTCGGGTTAAGAATGTTTTGGATTTCAAACCGCAACAAATTAAGTTTGTAACTCGAGGTTCCACTGTATTAATATGTCCAAATGCACAATAATTTGGAAAACTTCATATATTCTGCAATTGTTAATTTTTATATTTTTATCACAGTGTGACTCACCGTACATCATCACTTTCTTCAGTGCTTTTTTTGTGGAAAACAGGATATCCATATGCACAGAATTCATGGATGGTGAGTTTTTCACATCAGCCACTGGTGTTTCTCTCACCTGTCCTCTGTCTCTCTCCCATGTATTCATTTACACATCTGCTGATCAAAAGAATGTCATGGTGTTATAAGATGCTTAGGATGGTACTGTGCTAAAAGCTACAAGGGTGTAATAAATCCTGACTTGAGTGGAATTTTGGGGTCTGTGTGTGCATGTGTGCACTCTGGTGTGTGTCAGTCGGTGTGAGAAGTCTGTTAGTAGTTGTGGATCTGTGTGTGTTAACAGTGTTAATGCATTAAATCCCCTGTTTCACACTTTTCCCAAACTCAACAAAGTATGTCTAACGGCTTGGCACTTGTTCTAAACCTTTAAAGTTTGTATATTTAAAAAAAATAATAATAAAATAAAAAAATTATAATTCTGAAGTTGTCGTTTTTAAATGAAATAATTTAGTTTTTAGGATAAATACAGATTTTTTTAAAATGAGTTTTAAAAATACAATAACTGTGAGTGCACCTTTTTAATACAAATGTGTGTATATATATATATATATATATATATATATATATATATATATATATATATATATCAGAATCATCTTTATTTGCCAAGTATGTTCAAAACACAAGGAATTTGTCTCCGGTAGTTGGAGCCGCTCTAGTACAACAGACAGTCAATTTACAGAACACTTTGGAGACATAAAGACATTGACAAAAAACAATTGTGCAAAAAGATGCAGAGTCCTCCAGCACTTAGAGCAGTTCGAATGACTAATATTGCAATACTCCAGTGCAATGACCATTGTGCAAAGGGCGCTGAGACTTCAAGGAGTGTATGCGGTTTAAAGTGACGAGTAGTGTGATCATCTGGGACAATGTTGGTTGTGCAAATGTTACAGATACTCCTCAATCAGTGTGCAAATGGAGCAGATGCTACTCTGGCATGAGTGGCCAGTATATGCAAATAGTGCAGCATGGCGAGACAACTACAGTGAGTGAACGAGTAATATATAATTGGCCCCACAGAAATGTGACAACGAACTCAAGTCAAAAAATTGCCATCTTATTGTAATGGAATTATAGGTTAGGTGTTTAAGAAGTTGATCGCAAGAGCGAAGAAGCTGTTGGAATGTCTAGTAGTTCTAGTTTGCGTTGATCAGTAGCGCCTACCTGAGGGAAGGAGCTGGAAGAGCTGGTGACCGGGGTGCAGACGGTCCGAGAGGATTTTGCACGCCCTTGTCTTAGTTCTGGCAGCGTGCAAGTCCTCAATGGTGGGTAGGGGGGTACCGACAATCCTTTCAGCAGTTTTGATTGTCCGTTGCAGTCGGAGTTTGTCCTTTTTTGTAGCAGCACCAAACCAGACTGTGATGGAAGAACACAGGACTGATTCGATGACCGCTGTGTAGAACTGTCTCAGCAGCTGCGGTGGCAGGCCGTGCTTTCTCAGAAGCCGCAGGAAGTACATCCTCTGCTGGGCCTTTTTGAGGACGGAGTTGATGTTGGTCGCCCACTTCAGGTCCTGAGAGATTGTAATTCCCAGGAACTTGAAGGTCTCGACGGTTGACACAAGGCAGCTGGACAACGTGAGGGGCAGCTGTGGCGAAGGATGCCTCCTGAAGTCCACGATCATCTCTACAGTCTTGAGCGTGTTCAGCTCCAGGTTGTGTCGGCCGCACCACAGCTTCAGCCGCTCCGCTTCCTGTCGATATGCAGACTCGTCACCGTCCTTGATGAGGCCGATGACAGTGGTGTCATCTACAAACTTCAGGAGCTTGACAGTTGGGTTCGCTGAGGTGCAGTCGTTCGTGTAGAGAGAGAAGAGCAGCGGAGAGAGGACACAACCTTGGGGCGCCCCAGTGCTGATGCTGCGTGTGGATGAGGTGGCCTCCCCCAGCCTGACCTGCTGTGTCCTGCCCGTCAGAAAGCTGTAAATCCACTGGCAGATGGCAGGTGAGAAGCTGAGCTGGAGAAGCTTGGTTGAAAGGAGTTCAGGGATGATGGTGTTGAACGCTGAGCTGAAGTCCACGAACAGGATCCTCGCGTAGGTCCCTGCACTGTCGAGGTGTTCTAGGATGAAGTGCAGTCCCATGTTGACTGCATCACATCATCCGCAGACCTGTTCGCTTGGTAGGCAAACTGCAGGGGGTCCAGCAGGGGACCTGTGACACTCTTGAGGTGGTCCAGCACGAGACGTTCAAAGAACTTCATGACCACAGATGTCAAAGCGACAGGCCTGTAGTCATTCAGACCAGAGATTGCAGGTTTCTTGGGGACTGGAATGATGGTGGAGCGTTTGAAACAGGATGGAACTTCGCACATTTCCAAAGATCTGTTGAAGATCTGAGTGAAGACTGGAGTGAGCTGGTCTGCGCAGACTTTGAGGCAGGATGGGGACACATGGCTGCCGCTTTGTTAATCTTCTGTTGTTTGAAGATGCGTCTCACATCCTGTTCATGGATGGTTAACGCAGAAGTCAGAGGTGTGGTTGTGGTCGCGAGTGCGGCTGGGTGGGTGTGTGGTGTGAAACTGTCCTTTTCAAATCTGCAGTAGAAGGTATTCAAGTCGTTGGCTAGTGTGCTATTGTTCTCAGCTTGGGGGGATCGTCGCTTGTAATTAGTCAGCGATTGGAATGCATGCCAGACTGATTTAGAGTCGTTCGTGCTAAACTGTTTTGCCAACTTTGCTGCATAGATCCTCTTTG